>NC_067405.1:8223454-8538454 GCF_009764475.1 Pristis pectinata | reverse complement strand
TCATGTCCCCTTCACAGGGCTTGAACTGAAAACCTTCTGACTTCACAGTAAAGTCCAGACCATAGAGTCACAGAGAGGGTAGGAAATAGAATACAGGACACTGAAACTACGTGTAATGTTATAGGGAGTGAGAACTAGAATTGTCCTAATGCAAGGCTTCAACCCAAAATGTCGACAATTCCTTCTGTCCTCCCTCCCTACGGATGCAGCCTTGTAATTTCTAGGGTAGGGACATGTTCGGCACAGCTTTGTGGGCCGAAGGGCCTGAATTGTGCTGTAATTGTTCTATGTTCTACGCTGCTCAACCTGCTGACTTCTCTCTTCTCCCATCAGGCAGAAGATACAGGAGCCTGAGGGCACGTACCACCAGGCTTAAGGACAGCTTCTACCCCACTGTGATAAGACTATTGAACGGTTCCCTTATACAATGAGATGGACTCTTGACCTCATGATCTACCTTGTTATGACCTTGCACCTTATTGTCTACCTGCAATGCACTTCCCTGTAGCTGTGACATTTTACTCTGTATTCTGTTACTGTTTTTACCTGTACTATCTCAATGCACATTTTAGGAGTGCAGTTTGGAAACACTTCTAAAAAAAAGGCTGGTTGAAAGTTGGAACTGTTTTCCACAAATGATGCTGCTCATTTCAGATCCAGAAACACACTAACAATTGTGCCTTTCGTCTAGTAAGATGCCCCAAGCAACTTTACAGGAGGGTTATATGAACACGGCTGCAGGAGATCATTCTTGAGCCTGTTCCACCATGCCGTGAGATTACGGGTATGAATTAACTCTATTATAGTCATAGAGTCATATAGCACGGAAACAGGCCCTTTGGCCCAACTCATTCATGCCGACCGAGACGCCCATCTAAGCTAGTCCCATCTGTCTGCATTTGGCCTATATCCCTTTAAACCTTTCCTATCCATGTATCTTAGATCCCCACCATCCGGGCCATGCCGTCTTTTCACAGCTACCATCGGGCAGGAGGTACAGAAGCCTGAAGTCCCACACCACCAGGTTCAAGAACAACTGCTTCCCTTCAACCATTTGGTTCTTGAACCAACCAGCAAAACCCTAATCGCTACAGTTTAGCAACTCTATGACCATTTTGATCACTTTGCACTAAAATGGACTTTCTAGTTGTTCTAATTGTGTTCTTTCTTGTAAAAATTGTGTATAATTTGTGTAATTCATGTTTTTCTTGTGAATGCTGCGTATGTAATGGTCTGTGTCTGTGTGCTGCTGCAAGGAAGTTTTTCATTGCACCTGTGCACACATGTACTTGTGCAGATGACAATAAACTTAACTTTGACCTGTCCAAATGTCTTTTAAGTGTTGTTATTTATCCACCTTTTCTCCATATCGCTTACTTTTGGTTAACAAATATCTATATATCTCAGACTTCAAACTAATAATTGACGCACTACCAGCCAGATCTGAGGTCAGTTGAACAATCACCCACTTTGGTGTGGAGGAGGTCTACTGTCTTGACCATTATTTCCACAGATGCTGCCTCACTTTCTGGGCACTTCCCACATTTTCTGTTTTTACTTCAGATTTCCAGCATCTGCAGTATTTTTGATTTTCACCCTTCTGGGAAATCCACCTAGCCCTCCTTCCAAGGCCAACATTTTCTTCCTAAGTCACGCTGCCCGCAGACATGAGTTCTGAGGAACATGCGCAGGGAGGATTGAGAAGAGTTCAGATCTCCTTCAAAGTGCCAGCTCAGACGCAATGAGCCAATGGTCTCCTACCATGCCATATGATTCCAAATCAGACTCAGACCTGGAGGGAATTATTCCCATCTGATTCTGAATCAAATCCAGTTCAATGTAATCTGCCAACCATTGATCAAAACAATTGAGTACAAACATTAACTTGGCTGTAACACACAAAGCCCTGGAGGAGCTCAGCGGGTCAGGCAGCATCTGTGGAGGGAAATGGACCGTCGACATTTTGGGTTGAGACCCTTCACTTGGACTGAAAGATAGAGGGGAGATAGCCAGCATCAAAAGGTGGAGGGAAGGGTTGGAGCAAGAGCTGACAGGTGATAGGTTGGGCCAGGTGAGGGACACGATAGGCAGATGAGGGAGGTGTAATCTCCATTTATCCACTGCTAACAAAAAAAGAAATGGGAGCAAGATTAGGCAAGAGGCCTCTCAAGCTTGCCCTGCCATTCAATACAATCATGGTTGATCTGATCTGCCCCTGAGCTCCATATTCCTTCCTGCTCCCCATAACCGAAGATCCAAAAATATATTCAATGACACTACTTCCACAGTTATACAGAGTTGTACAGCACAGGAACAGGTCCTTAAGCCCACTGAGTCCACTCTAACCATGAAGCTCCTATTTACACTAATACATTTTTATTCTCCCCACATTCCCATCAACTCACCCCCAAATTCTATCACTCACGTCCAGGACATGCCCTTTTCCCATTACTACCATCAGGGAGGAGGTACAGGAGCCTGAAGACCCAAACTCAATGATCCAGGAACAGCTTCTTCCCCTCCACCATCAGATTTCTGACCGGTCCATGAACCCATGAACACTATCTCGTTATTCCTTTTTTTTAAAATTTATTTATTAATAAATAATTTATTTATTTTTTGTGATTTATAGATTTTGTCTTTGCACTGTGCTGCTGCCGCAAAACAACAAATTTCAAGTCATATGTCAGTGATAATAAATCTGATTCTGATTTTCTGAACACAAGGGGCAATTTACAGTGGACAAGTAACCTACCAAAACACACACCTTTGGTGTGGGCAGGCATGGCAGTGTAGCGGTTAGCATAACGTTACTACAGCGTCAGCGACCCAGGTTCAATTCTGGCGACTGTTTGTAAGGAGTTGGTACGTTCTCCCTGTGTCTGTGTGGGTTTCCTCCGGGTGCTCTGGTTTCCTCCCACATTCCAAAGACACATGGGTTAGGAAGTTGTGGGCATGCTATGTTGGCGCCGGAAGTGTGGCGACACTTGCGGGCTGCCCCCAGAACACTCTACGCAAAAGATGCATTTCACTGTGTGTTTCAATGTACATGTGACCAAGAATGATATCTTATCATAAAAAAACACTGCAGATACTGAAATTTGGGATGTGGGAAGAAACCGGAGCAGTCAGAGGAAACCCACGCAGTCACAAGAAGAATGTGCAAACTCCGCACAGACAGGACCAGAGGTTAGGATTGAATCCGGTCATTGGAGCTATGAGGCAGCAGCTCTGAAAATCAAAAGCAAACTGCAGATGCTGGAAAGCTAAAATAAAAAAGAAAACATGCTGGCAATACTCAGCAGGTCAGACCACATCACAGATGGGTGACTGATCAGACAGAAATTAAGTCACCCACTAATTGTATGGACATGACACCCCAAAACACTTTCTGTCCAGTATCATGTTACTATTTGTGGGATCTTGCTGTGCACAAATTGAAAGCTGCATTTCTCGTTATAACAGTGATGACACTTCACTGTTCTCTCAGGAGTCAGTGGGGACGCAGCATTTATCAAGTAGGCTTTGAGCACATACCACAGGTCAGCAGCACTTGGAGCCACCCTAAGGTTAAGGAAGGCTCTCCATCACTGAAACAGGCTGTTGTCTGAGTCCAACTTGCATTGCAATGCTGTGGTGGTGCTCTTCATCTGAAACAAAGATGTGCTTAGTTTGGTGTGCCCGAAACTTGTTGGTCTTCCAGCACTGCAAGATGTCTGTTGGGGAATGCTGCTGGCTGGCACATTCCAGGCTGCAGGAGTGTGTGCTGAGGGACGCACTGAAGCTGGGCGCAGCCAACGCAAAGGCTCGGTGAGGAAGGACTACAGTTTAGGGTCCTTCTGCCACTGGAGAGGGAGGGGCGGGGACAGGGAGAAAGCCCCTAAATATTGTAAATACGGGACCGGGTAGCTTCCAGGGAGCCACACGTGTGGCATCGGTGCTGTTTTCTATATAAAAAGGTAACACTAATGAATGATTTGTACAAGAATGTAAAGGTTTGCACTGTTTTGTAATTGTATATAGTTTGTCTTTTATTATGAACAAAATTTATTTTGTAAAAAAAATGTGCTTAGTTTGAAAGGCCAAGAACATGACATCTGTTCTTGAGTTAAATATTGCTCACTTGCTTGAATAATCAATGACGTTTTTAATAGAACCTGTGTAAAATAACACGGAATGTAGACGGTGTGGGATATTGCCAGGGGATCATCCAACCAATTTAATCTGTAAAACCTCTCATGTCTGCAGCATTACACCCGCCCTGGAATATACTCTTAAAGCATTGAAATTTAGGAAAACGAGGAATGATCTTACTGAAATATACAAATCCTTAGGGGGCATGACAGTACAGATAGTGAGATATTTCCACTCGTGGGTGAATTTTGAATGAGGGGATATAGTTACAAGATTAGGGGGCGGCCCATTCTGCAACGTTATATTCTGCATTCTGATTTCTTTTTACTACTTGATGTATTAATGTATGGCACGATCTGCCTGGATGACACGCAGACAAAGTTGTTCACTGTATTGGCATTGGTTTATCATTGTCACTTGTACTGAGGTACAGTGAAAAACTTGTCTTGCATACCGTTCGTACATGTGACAATAAAAGACCAAAAAACTATTAAAACTGAGGTGTCTCATATTCAACAACCCAATGGCATGAACACTGAATTCTCCAGCTTCTGGTAAACTGTTCCCCCTCTGTCCCTATTCTCTCTCCTCCTGATCTACCCAGTTCTTCCTACACCCACCCTAGCTCCTGGACTCTTGACCTCACAATCTACCTTGTTGTGACCTTTCACCTTATTGTCCGCCTGCACTGCACTTTTCTCTGCAGCTGTTACACTTTATTCTGCATTCTGGTCACCTCACTATAGGAAGGAAGGATGTCGAGGCTTTAGAGAGGGTGCAGAGGAGGTTTACCAGGATGATGCCTGGATTACAGGCATGTGTTATCAAGAGGGGCTGGACAAACTTGGGTTCTTTTCTCTGGAGCAGCAGAGGCTGCGGGGTGATCTGTTGGAGGTGTATAAAATTATGAGGAGCATAGATAGGGTGGACAAGCAATATCTTTTTCCCATTATTTGAACGATCCAATACCAGAGGGCATGCATTTAAGGTGAGGGGGGTAGGTTCAGAACAGACGTGAGGGGTACGTTTTTTTACTGAGTGGTGGATGCCTGGAATGCGTTGCCTGATAGGGTGGTGAAGGCAAACTCATTGGGGGATTTTAAGAGGGGCTTGGATGGGCACACGAATGAGAGGAAAATAGAGGAATATGGACATTCTGTAGGTAGGAGGGAAATAGCTAAGTCGGCACAACATTGTGGGCCGAAGGGCCTGTTCTGTGCTGTACTGTTCTATGTTCTATGCTCTATTCTCATATTGTTTTTACCCTATACTACCTCAATGCACTGTGTAATGAACTGACCTGTACGAACGGTTTGCAAGACAAGTTTTTCACTGTACCTCGGTACGTGACAATAATAAACCAATCCCAATTCTTTCCGCTCCTCTACCCACTCCATCACCCACACACATCTCCCTCCCCTCTGCCCTCCCCATCTCCTTCACTTAATTCCATGCTCCACCTTCTTCTCCTGTCAGATTCCATCATCTTCAGCCCTTTGTCACCTCCACCTCCCAGCCTCTGTCTCTATCTCCACTCTTCCCTCCCCCATCTGCCTATCACCCCTCCTCACCTGGATCCACCTAACGCTTACCAGCTCTTGTTCCACCCCCTTCCCCCCACCTTCTCAGACTGGCTATCTCCCCTCTATCTTTCAGTCCAGATGTCGGGTCTTGACCCGAAACGTCGACTGTCCATTTCCCTCCATGGATGCTGCCTGACCCGCCGAGTTCCTCCATCATCTTATGTGTTGCTCCAGATTCCAGCATCTGCGGTCTCTCATGTCTCCAAAACTGAGGTGTGGAGGGTGGCGAATCTCTGAAATTCTCTAGCCCAGAGGGCTGTGGAGGACAGATCATTTGGGGGTAATTCAAGAGGAAAAAGATACATTTTTGAAAGATCAAGGAACTGAGGGCATAGAAGAGATGAGGCCAGGATGAGAAGAGATGAGGCAGAACAGCCATGATCGGAATGAATGGCAGGTCAGGTTTGAGGGGCCGAGTGGCCTACTCCTGCTCCTATTTTCTTGTGTTCTTATTTGCTAAAAACACAACTCCAAGTAATCCTGGCATCATACACTCCAGCTCTGTAATAGGGAGGGACTCGGATGAAACACTAAGCCCAGCTGCTGTTCACCCTCTCAGGTGTGAAGAGAAGACCCTAAAACAGCAGTCTGAAGAAAAATAGGGTTCTCCTTACTGTCCCTGATAAATATTTATGTCCTCACATGACACCGCTAAAAGAACAACTTATCTGCTCATCATCACATTTCAGTTTGTGAGATAAAAGCATGAGGTGTTGGAAGTAACGCAGCAGGTCAGGCAGCATCTGAGAGTTGACGGCTTTCGATCGATGACTTTCACCAAAGGCTTTCAGAACCTTTTATCTATTTGTGGGACCTTGCTATGCCAAATTTGTAACTCTGCTTCCACCAGTCTCTCAGGCAGTGTTTTTTTGGTACTCAGCTCCCTCTGGGTGAAAAAGGTCCCCCTCAGATCCTCCTTAAATCCATTATCTCTTTTTCAAAATCTATGTCCTCTGGTTTTTTCTACCTCTGATATGGGGGGAAAGTTTCTGGCAGTCTACTCTATCTATACCCCTCATAATTTTATATACCTCAGTCATGTCCCCTCTTAATCTCCTCGCTCCAGGGAGAACACACCCAGCCTCTCCATTCTCCATCCCAGGTAACATCATGGTGGAACCTCCTCTGTGCCTTCTCCAGCACCACCACATTTCTTCCAATGGTGTGATGACCAGAACTGCACATAATAAAGACTGGGAAGAGAAGAATTAAAAGGTAGAGTTAGTAACTCCAATCCTAACTCTAACCCTAATCTTGATCCTGACCCTGAACCTAACCCTAACCCTACTACTGGTGAATGGCATCTTCCTGTACACATGTGCCAACATTCTGTCTCCGTCTCCACCTGCCTCTTCCATCAGTGTCACCATCCTCGTGAAAACACTGTTTACTTTACGGCACTGTCTTTGTACTTTACAAGAATGACATCTGTTACTTGTTTAATCAATGTTTAGTATTTATTATTTAACAACCACAGCCATTAAATAATAAACACTATCCATTATTCATTAAACCGATGCATTTATCATCAAGGGAAAGAGTGGCTTGTCACAACACACGGCTGCAATTTACAAAGCATGAAAGCTCCTATTTTGCATAAATTTAGTCAACGTTTAGTTTTCCACCAGCAAAGTACAGCAGTAATGATTCACATTTATACAGTGTTTTCAGATCAGTAATACACCCATCCACTGTGGCTGTACAATTTGTTGGTAATACCACACTTGGAATACTGTGTACAGTTCTGGTCGCCTGTGTATAGAAAGGATGTCATGAAGCTAGAAAGGATGGAGAAAAGACTTACGAGGATGTTACCTGGACTGGAGGGTTTGAGTTATAAAACTGGCTGTTTTACCCTGGAGTGAAGGAGACTGAGGGGGTGACCTTACAGAGGTTCATAACATTATCAGGGACATAGAGTGAAAGGTCACAGTCTTTTTCCTAGAGTAGGGGCATCTAAGACGAGAGAGCACAGATTTAAGGTGGGAGTGTATATATCTCAAAGGGATCAGAGGGGCAACTTTTTCACACAGAGGATGGTGTGTATATGGAACGAGCTCCCAGAGGAAGTGGTAGAGGCGGGTACAATTACAACTTTAAAAGATATTTAAATAGGTACGTGGACAGGAAAGGTTTAGAGATATATGGGCCAAGTGGCTAAGGAAATTCAGCATTCCCCTGTTGACAGTCAGCAACTTTGATAGATGCACCACAGAAAGCATCCTATCCAGGTACATCACAGCTTGGTATGGCAACTGCTCTGCCCAAGACAGCAAGGATTGCAGAGTTATGGACACAATACAGCACATCATGAAAACCAGCATCCATTCCATGGTCTACACTTCTGGCTGCCTCAGAAGGGCAGTCAGCATAATCAAAGCCCCCTCCGAGCACAATCGTTCTCTCTTCTCCCCCCTTCCATTGGGCAGAAGATACAAAAGCTTGAAAACACACACCACCAAGCTCAAGGACAGCTTCTATCCCACTGTTATAAGACTCTTGAACAAACCTCTTGTACATTAAAGATGAATTCTTGACCTGACAATCTAACTCATTATGGCCTTGCACCTTACTGTCTACCTGCACTGCACTTTCTCCATAACTGTAACACCATATTCTGCATTCTGTTATTGCTTTTCCCTTGCACTATCTCAATGTACTTGTTTTGAAGTGATCTGCATGCATGGCTTGCAAAGCTAAGGTTTACACTGTATCTCGGTAGATGTGACAATGATAAACCAACTCCAATTCCAATTCCAAAATGTGGGGAAATGGGACTTGCTCAAGTGGTCAGCAAGGACTGTTTCCATGCTATGACACCCCTTTATGGGAGCAACTATATGATGTAACATTGATGCCAAACTAAAAGTGGAGGCAGGTGACCAATCACACAGAGCTAAGTACTTGCATCATACAGCCCTGAGATTTCAGCACTGTGTAACGGATAACTAAGTAAATCTCTTACAGGGCTTGACAGGGTGGAGACAGGGGATATATCTCTCCTAGTTGAGGATTCTCAGAATAAAGGGCAGGCCATTTGAAAGTGAGATGAGGAGAAATTTATTCTTGCAGAGGGTGGTGAACCTTTGGAAGTCTCAACCCTGGGGGATTGTGGAGGATCAGTCATAGAGGTTGATAGATTTCTGGATATTGAGTGAATCAAGGGATATGGGGATAGTGCAGGTAAATGGAGTTGAGTTAGATGATCAGGTGTAATCAATGGCAGAGCAGGTTTGAAAGGTCTATTCCTGCTCCTATTCCTTATGATTTAAGATTTAAGATATCTTCATCAGTCACACATACATCGAAACACACAGTGAAATGCATCTTTTGCATAGTGTGCTGGGGGCAGCCCGCAAGTGTCGCCACGCTTCCGGTGCCAACATAGCATGCCCACAACTTCCTAACCCGTACATCTTTTGAATGTGGGAGGAAACCGGAACACCCGGAGGAAACCCACACACTCACGGGGACAACATACCAACTCCTTACAGACAGTGGCTGGAATTGAACCCAGGTCGCTGGCGCTGTAATAGCGTTACGTTAACCACTACACTACCATGCCTCGCATGTGTGACCAGTTTCTGATCAAAGCACGGCAACTGAGAAATTCAACTGGGTATTTCCTGGCATGGCTCACTCGTGTGATTTTGCCATTGAGGAACTTTTAAAAGATAAGATTTCTTTACTAGTCACATGTACATCGAAACACACAGTGGAATGCATCTTTTGCGTAGAGTGTTCTGGGGGCAGCCCACAAGTGTCGCCACGCTTCCGGCGTCAACATAGCACGCCCACAACTTCCTAACCCGTGCGTCTTTGGAATGTGGGAGGAAACCGGAGCACCCGGAGGAAACCGGAGCACCCGGAGGAAACCCACGCAGACACAGGGAGAACGTACAAACTCCTGACAGACAGCGGCTGGAATTGAACCTGGGTCACTGGTGCTGTAAAAGGGTTACACCAACCACTTCGAGACACACACACACACACACACACACACACACACACACACACACACACACACACACACACACACACACACACACACACACACACACACACACACACACACACAGAGTTCTCTCCAAACCCTTGACCGAGCCCCCCACCCCCTTAATACCCGGTTAAGAGATGTTAAGTACATATTAGAGAAAGAAATTGCTGAAGGAAGGGGAGTAGGACTAAATTATGGGTATAGAAGGAATACAGTGGGGCAATTTTCTCCCTGAAAGTGTCTGCACAAGTTGATAGGATGGTAAAGAGGGCATATGGCATGCTTGCCTTTATTATTCAAGGCATTGAGTTCAAGAGTCAGGAAGTTATGCTGCAGCTTTATAAAACACTGATTAGGCTGCATCTGGAGTATTGCATTCAGTTCTGGTCACCCCATTATAGGAAGGTTGTGGAGGCTTTGGCGATGGTGCCGAAGAGGTTTACCAGGATGCTGCCTGGATTAGAGGGCAGGTGCTATGAGGAGAGGTTGGACAGAGATTGTTTTCTCTGGAGCAGCAGAGGCTGAGGGGAGACCTGATTGAGGTTTATACAATTATGAGAGGCATAGATAGAGTAGACAGCTGGTATCTTTTTCCCAGGGCGAAATGCCTAATACTAGAGGGCATGCATTTGTGAGAGGGGGAAAGTTCAAAGGAGATGTGCGGGGCAAATTTTTTTTACACAGAGAGTGGTGGGTGCCTGGAATGCGCTGCCAGGGGTGGTGGTGGAGACAAATACGACAGAGACGTTTAAGAGGCTCTTAGGCACATGAATGAGAATGGAGGGATATGGCCCATGTGCAGGCAGAAGGGATTAGTTTAATTAGGCATCATTAGCTTAATTAGTTTGGCACAACGTTGTGGGCTGAAGGGCCTGTTCTTGTGCTGTACTGTTCTCTGTTCTCTGTTCTGTGTTCTATGATCTATGCATTCTATGTCTTTGATCGTCAGTGCTCAGCCTTTTAAAGTCAGAGAACTGGTTTCTCATCCTCAGAGTTTCTGAAGCCCAGATCATGTCAGCAGTAAACATTTCATGTTCACCATTACCCCAAGGGTGGTACCACTTCCACTCCCCGTGTGAGCTCAGGGTCACTTGCCATTACCAAGTCAAGATATGACCTGCCTCCTGGGCCTTCTCTGACGCACTTGGTCATGGAGCATTCGTGCACGAAGTTCACCACCTCAAGGGCTCTAACCCTCTTGGGTGTTCCCAACTCAGGGTAAGTTGACCTTATTAAAATTAAGCATGCTCTTCATCAGGAAGACTTATTTGCTTCTTAATCTGGACTGGTGGTTTTCAGCCTGCACTGATCACTCCATGACTGCACCTCAGTTCAGTTCTGAGATCTCATTCTTAAATGCTTCCAACAGCTCTGTGTGTGTGCGTGCGTGCGTGCGTGCGTGCGTGTGTGCGCCTCTTGTATGTGGAGTTGCTACCCTTCCTGTCACCCGTAACCTCCTCCTGTAGATCAGGTTCTGTCTGAGGTATTTTGTGTACTGGTCCGGGCCCCAACGTGTTCCTCATCCAACTCTTCTCCATCGAGCATAAGGTTCCTTGCAGATCTCACTGCTCCTAACTTGCTCATGGAAACCAGCTTCCCCTCCATGGACTCTGTCTACACTTCTCACTGCCTCGGTAAAGCAGCCAGCATAATCAAAGACCCCCACCCACCCCAGACATTCTCTCTTCTCCCCCTTCCATCAGGCTGAAGATACAAAAGCCTGAAAGCACGTACCACCAGGCTCAAGGACAGCTTCTGTCCCACTGTTATAACACTATTGAACAGTCCCCTAGTACAATAAAATGTACTCTTGACCTCACAATCTACCTCGTTATGGCCTTGCACCTTATTGTCTACCTGTGCTGTACTTCCTGCAACACTTTACTCTGCATCCTGTTATTGTTTTCCCTTGTGCTACCTCAATGCACTGTGTAATGAATTGATCTGTATGAACGGTATGCAAGACAAGTTTTTCACTGTACCTCGATACATGTGACAATAATAAACCAATTTACCAATTTAGATGGAGCTTGACATTTCAGAACTAGTTCAACAACAAGAACTACCATGACTACCTCGTAGTAAAACATCCCAAGACTCTTCACAGGAGTGCAATTAAACAAAAAAAAATTAGCCAAGCAACTTATTGGGATGATGGACCAAAAGATGAAAGAGGCAGATTTTTTGACTGTTATAGTAGCAAAGTAGTCAGATACTTAACTGCAACACAAAAGGAGGCCATTCAGCACATCAGATCCATGCCTGCTTCCAGGGTAGCAATTCCATCAGTCCTATCCCTCACTCGTATTACCCTATAGCCCTGCAATTTATTATCTCTCACACAGGCATCATTGAGTCATTTGCTCCATAGCTACACTGGGACCCAATTAACCTATCTGAACCTCTTTGGGACGTGGGAGGAAACCGGGGTACCTGCTGGAAAACCCACAGGGAGAACATGCAAACTCCACACAGATAGTACCCACTCACCCGGGACATTCTCTCTTCTCTCTTCTTCCGTCGGGTAGAAGATACAGGAGCCAGAAGGCACATACCACCAGACCTAAGGACAGCTTCTACCCCACTGTGATAAGACTATTGAACGGTTCCCTTATATGATGAGATGGACTATGACCTCACAACCTACCTTGTTGTGACCTTGCACCTTATTGCACTGCACCTTCTCTGTAGCTGTGACACTTCATTCTGGACTGTTATTGATTTTACCTGTACTACATCAATGCACTCTGTACTAACTCAACGTAACTGCACTGTGTAATGAATTGACCTGTACGATTGGTTTGTAAGACAAGCTTTTCACTGTACCTCGGTACAAGTGACAATAATAAACCAATACCAATACCAATACCCAAGGTCAAGATTGAACCCAGGTCCCTGGAGTCGAGCAGTGTGACCAGCAGCCAGAGTTTTGACCCAGAGCCATGTCTAAATCCCATCACATTTAGGTTCAGTGAATTAAATACGTATATCTGAAACTTTGTTTAAGTAAAAACGTTCGCCTCAGTAACTGCAAAGATGAAAGTGCCGATGGCCATAAAAGCACAGCTGCTTCAACAAGGACCTTCAGGGAAGGAAACCTGCAATCCTTGCAGAGTCTGTCCACAGTGGTTGACTCTTAACTATCTTAGGGCAATTAGGAATGGACAACAAATACCGACATCGCCAGTGATGTCCATATGGAGTGAACAAATGAAGCATTGTAAAAAGAAGAAAGAGAGTTTTAGGGAGGGAATTCCAGCACTCAGGGCTCAGCAGCTAAATGGACAACTGCCAACGGCAGAGTGATTAACTCTGGGAATGATCAAGAGGGCAGCACGGTAGTGCAGCGGTTAGCGTAATGCTTTACAGTGCCAGCGACCCGGGATCAATTCCAGCCGCTGTCTGTAAGGAGTTTGTATGTTCTCCCCATGTGTCTGCGTGGATTTCCTCCGGGTGCTCTGCTTTCCTCCCACATTCCAAAGACATACAGGTTAGGAAGTTGTGGGCATGCTATGTTGGCGCCGGAAGCGTGGCGACACTTGCGGGCTGCCCCCAGAACACTCTACGCAAAAGATGTATTTCATTGTGTGTTTTGATGTACATGTGACTAATAAAGATATCTATATCTATAGGATGTGGAGAGCAGGGAGAGTTGTGGGACGGAAACAGGTTACAGAGGTAGGAGAGGCAGAGGGCTTGGAAACAAGGATTAGGATTTTAAACAACCAACAATCTGCTGGATGAACTCAGCATCTGTGGGAGGGAAAGAAGCTGTCGATAGTTCAGATGGTGGCGCAGGGTTTCAACTCAAAACATCAACAATTCCTCCCACCCCTATAGATGCTGCTCGACCAGCTGAGTTCCTTCAGCAGATTGATTGTTGCTCCAGATTCCAGCATCTGCAGTCTCTTGTGTCTCCAGTAGAATTTTAAAACTGCCACTTTGCTTAACCAGGAGCCAGCTCAGGTTGGCAAGCATGGGCTATGGGTAAACAACACAGTTTTGAAATACATAGAACATAAAACAGTACAGCACAGAAAAGGCCCTTCGGCCCACAATGTTGTGCCGACATAGCTAATCTCTCCTACCTACAGAATACCCATATCCCTCCATTTTCCTCTCATTCATGTGCCCATCCAAGCCCCTCTTAAAAGCCCCAATGAATTTACCTCCACCACCCTATCAGGCAACGTATTCCAGGCATCCACTACTCTCTGAGTAAAAAATGTACCCCCCACATCTGTTCTGCACCCACCCCCTCTCATCTTAAATGTATGCCCTCTGGTATTGGATCACTCAATAATGGGAAAAAAATATTGCTTGTCCACCCTGTCTATGCCCCTCATAATTTTATACACTTCCAGCAGATCACCCCTCAGCCTCCAGAGAAAAGAGCCCAAGTTTGTCCAGCCTCTCCTGATAGCACATGCCCTCTAATCCAGGCAGCATCCTAGTAAACCTCCTCTGCATCCTCTCTAAAGCCTCAACATCCTTCCTATAGTGAGGTGACCAGAATTGCACGCAATACTCTAAATGCGGCCTAACCAGAGTTCTACAGAGATGCATCATAACTTCTTGACTCCTATACTCAATACCTCGATTAATGAAAGCAAGCATTCCATAATCTTTCTTAACCACCCTGTTGACCTGTGCAGCCACTTTCAATGAGTCATGGACTTACACCCCAAGGTCTCTCTGCTCTTCAACACTGTTAAGGGTCTTGCCTTTAAGAGTGTACTGCCTCTTGACATTGGTCCTACCAAGGTGTAACACCTCACATTTATCCAGGTTAAACTCCATTTGCCATTTCTCTGCCCACATCTGCAGTTGATCTATATCACGCTGTCTCCGTCACCAGTCTTCTACACTATTCACAATTCCACCAATCTTGGTATTGCCTGCAAACTTTCCAACCCATCTATCTGCAACAGTTTTAGATGGATTCGTATATGGAGGGTGGAATGAGCGAACTGGTTAGGAATGCACTGCTCAACAGAGAAGGAGATCACTTGGAATAGTGAAGTCTAGTGGTGACAAGGATACTCAGTGGTAGAGCTGAATCAGGGCAAGGACAGAATTGTACTCCACAATGGCTGTGGAAGGGGAAGCCAATCAGACAAACTTGCCCTGCAATTTTGTCGTTTACATATATCCTATTCCCTGTTGAAGGTAATCACTCAATTTGCTTCTTTCAGGGAGTGCATTTCAGACTGAATAAAAATTATTCTCATCTCACTTCTTCTCCTAGATTCATAGAGTCATACAGTACAGAAAGAGGTCCTTCAGCCCACCGAGTCTGTGCTGACCATCAATTATCCATTTAATTTGGCATCATGCTCGGCACAGACATCATCAACCAAAGGGCCTGCTCCTCTGCTGTGCTCTTCTTATTATATATATAAATAATAGATAAATATTAAATATTAATATATACATATTTAATAAATATACATCATTCTCTCCACATTCCTATTAACTCTCTCCAGATTCTTCCGACCCGCACATCTTCAGGATGTGGGAGGAAACCGGATCACCCAGGGGAAGCCCATGCAGTGACAAGGAGAGCATGCAAACTCCACACACACAGCAACAGTCTGGATAGAACCCAGGTTGCTTCAGTTTCCCCAGCAATTCTACTAGGAAAACAAATAAAGCTGCAGATGCTCTAATCTAAAAGAGAAATGCTGGAAGAACTCATCCAGTCAAGCAGCATCTGTGGAAAGAGAAACCAGTTAATGTTTCTAACTGTGCCACTTTTCCACTAATTATTTTCAATCTTCACGTCCGCTAATTAACCTGGGCAGGCACGGTACTGTAGCGGTTAGCGTAACGCTATTACAGTGCCAGCGACCCGGGTTCAATTCTGGTCGCGGTCTGTAAGGAGTTTGTACGTTCTCCCCGTGTCTGCGTGGGTTTCCTCCGGGTGCTCCGGTTTCCTCCCACATTCCAAAGACGTACGGGTTAGGAAGTTGCGGGCGTGCTACGTTGGCGCCAGAAGCGTGGCGACACTTGCGGGCTGCTCCCAGAACACTTGACGCAAAAGATGCATTTCACTGTGTGTTTCGATGTACATGTGATTAATAAAGAAATCTAATCTACTGACCCCTAATGGAATCAATCTCTCCTCATCAATTTGTAATTCTTAACATCCCTGTAAAATGTCTCCTTATTATTCTCTACTTCACAGCCTAGAAACTCCACACACCCAGTTCCTCATCACTTGCGCATTCAGAACTATGGGTATAAGCTGTAGCAGTACTGCACAACGAAAGAGAAGACTGACACAATGCCCTGGCCAGTGTTTAACCCTGGTCACCACACTTTGGGAAAGATGTGAAGGGTGCTCAAGAATGGATCCTGAGGAGCAACTTCTTCACGCAGAGGGTGGTGTGTATATGGAACGAGCTGCCAGAGAAAGTAGTTGAGGCAGGTACAATAACAACACTTGAAGGGCATTTGGATACGTATATTTGGAGATTTACAAGGACGTTGCCTGGATTGGGGAGCATGCCTTATGAAAACAGGTTGAGTGAACTCGGCCTTTTCTCCTTGGAGCGACGGAGGATGAGAGGTGACCTGATAGAGGTGTATAAGATGATGAGAGGCATTGATCGTGTGGATAGTCAGAGGCTTTTCCCAATGGTTGCCACAAGAGGACACAGGATTAAGGTGCTGGGGAGTAGGTACAGAGGAGATGTCAGGAGTAAGTTTTTTACTCAGAGAGTGGTGAGTGCGTGGAATGGGCTGCCGGCAACGGTGGTGGAGGCGGATACAATAGGGTCCTTTAAGAGACTTTTGGATAGGTACATGGAGCTTAGAAAAATAGAGGGCTATGGGTAAGCCTAGTAATTTCTAAGGTAGGGACATGTTCGGCATGACTGTGGGCCGAAGGGCCTGTGTTGTGCTGTAAGTTTTTTATGTTTCTATATGGATAGGAAAGGTTTAGAGAGATACAGGACAAATGCGTCAAATGGGGCTAGCTTAGGTGGGCACCTTGGTCGGCACGGACGAGTTGGGCCGAAGGGCCTGTTTCTGTGCTGCATTACTCAATGGCTCTATTGGTTCCAGGGAAGAGGGATTTCAGTTCCAAGGTTAGACTGAAGAAGCTGTGGCTGTTCTCGGAACAACGGAGGAGATTTGTTGGGGGACACAGATTTAAGACGAAGAGCAAAGTAGCAAGGGAGATGTGAGGAAAAAGTTTTATGCAGAGTGAAGTTTAACTAGTTCAGAACAACATTGTGGGCAGAAGGGTGTGTCCTGTGCTGTACTGTCTATGTTCTCATTGGGTTGTATGACACCCGAGCAGAATAAGAGCCGTTCTTTCAATTTGTGTTTGGCCTTTCCATTGCAATGGAGAAGGCCGAGGACAGACAAGTCAGTGTGGGAGTGGGAAGGAGAGTTAAAACAACATGCAACTGGAAGCTTGAGATGGCCATTGCGAAGAGAGTGCAGGTGAAATGCAAAACAGTTGCCCAGTCTGCTCCTGATTTGGTGTTGGTTTATTATTGTCACTTGTACCGAGGTACAGTGAAAAACTTGTCTTGCATACCGTTCGTACAGGTCAATTCATTACACAGTGCATTGAGGTAGTACAGAGTGCATTGAGGTAGTACAGGGTAAAAACAATAACAGAATACAGAGTAAAGTGTCCCAGCTACAGGGAAGTGCATTGCAGGCAGACAATAAGGTGCAAGATCAAACAAGGTAGATTGTGAGGTCAAGAGTCCATCTCAAGGAGCTGTTCAATAGTCTTATCACAGTGGGGTAGAAGCTGTCCTTGAGCCTGGTGGTAATGTGCCCTCAGGCTCCTGTACCTTCTGCCTGATGGGAAAGGAGAGATGACCCGAGTGGGTAGGGTCTTTGATTATGCTGGCTGCTTCACCAAGGCAGCAAGAGGTATGGACAGAGTCCATGGAGTCCATGATTTCCCCCATATTTTTAAGACCGTGACGCCTAGTTTTGGACAACCTAGCCAGGAGGATGATAAGAAATATTTGTCTTAAGAATCTGGAATGAAAGATTTAAAAGGGAACGAGATGAATTCTTGGAGAAGTAAAGTGAGTGAGCATGACTTATTGTAGATCTCTAAAAAATGCCACCACAAGCAAGATGGGCCGAATATTCTGAATTATCCAACATAAACAAACAGGCAGCCAAACAGAACATGGAGGAACAGTTCCCAGAGACACCCATGTGGATAAGGTGTGTGAACAATTGCCACTGACTGCCTGTCGCAGGAAAACAGATTCAGGAGTGCAGTGTCAAGCTGTTGATGGGTTTACATTTGCTTATCAGTGTCTGATTAGACCATGTGCTCTGCTGTACACATCTCCCCTCCCTCAGTACTGAAAGAAACAACCAGATCGGACATCCCAGGCTAATATGTTTTAAATGAAATCGGTTTTCCCATAAGCATCACTGGCAGATCTTGGCAGTTTGTCTTGTAAAAGATCAACCTCCACGGAGTAAGGTAGAGCAGTATTCAAAAGCTTCAACAAATTACCCATCAGTTGGCAAACAGCATCGACAGATGCAATCCCCCCAATGCCTCACCTAATTCAAGAGAAGTTTGGATAGGTACATGGATGAGAGAGGTATGGACGGCTATGGTCTGGGTGCAGGTACATGAGATGATGAGATGAGATATCTTTATTAGTCACGTACATCGAAACACACAGTGAAATGCATCTTTTGCGTAGCGTGTTCTGGGGGCAGCCCACAAGTGTCATCATGCTTCCGGCGCCAACATAGCATGCCCACAACTTCCTAACCCGTATGGGCCGAAGGGCTTATTTCTGTGCTGTAGGACTCTATGACTCCAATGGCCATTTTTTAAAATTCAGAATTGTGTTTGTTTTCCTTGGATCGAAGGAGGCTGAGGGCAGACTTGATAGAATTTATGAGAGGTACAGATAGGGGTGGGTTGTGAGAAGCTTTTCCCCATGACAGAAATGTCTAAAACCAGAGGGGACAGATTTAAGGAGAGGAGTTAGAGGAGACCTGAGGAAGAATTTTGTTCACCAAGAGGATGGTTGGAATCTGAATGCACTGCCTGAGTGGATGGTGGAGGCAGAGAATCTCATGACATTTAGGAAGTATCTGGACAAGCACTCAAATCTCGAAGGCATAGAAAACTATAGGCCAAGTGCTGGTAAATGGGATTAATGTCAGATTCAGATTTGTTTACTGTCACAAACCCCAGGGTGCAATGAACTTCCTTGCTCGAGTGAAGCTCGGAGAGTAAACACTATAAATATAATAAATACAGTGACGATCATAAATATGGAATGGTGCAAAGTATAGTAGGGCAAACTGAACTGGTGCAATAGGAAATGTTAAAGCGGCAATGATATAGATGGGCACTTGATGGTCAGCATGGAGATGATGGGCTGAAGGGCCTGTTTTTGTGGTTTGTAAGGCTCCATGACTCCATGACGTTTCAGGATATTGGCAATACTAGATGGGTACTTGATGGTCAGCATGGAGATGATGGGCTGAAGGGCCTGTTTTTGTGGTGTAAGGCTCCATGACTCCATGACATTTCAGGATATTGGCAATACTAGATTAGGGATGGGCAATATTATTGCGCATCCCTAACTGCCTTTGAATGAGCTGGTTTGCCATATCAGAGACAACTACATTCGATGGACGAGGTAATGATGGCAGATAGAGTCATACAGCACAGAAGTAGGATAGGAAACTCATCCATTGCAACCAAGATGGCCACCTAAGCTAGTCCTATCTTCCCACATTTGGCCTATATCCTGCTATCCTTTCCATGCATCTATCCAAATTTAAAAGTTGCATTTTATCTGCCTCAACCACTTCCTCTGGCAGTTTATTCCATATACTCACCACCCTCTGTGAAGAATTT
This sequence comes from Pristis pectinata, assembly GCF_009764475.1. Lineage (NCBI taxonomy): Eukaryota > Metazoa > Chordata > Chondrichthyes > Rhinopristiformes > Pristidae > Pristis > Pristis pectinata. The sequence goes on along the minus strand of NC_067405.1, from coordinate 8,518,866 downwards.
GCCCCTCAGGTCCTTTTTAAATCTTACCCCTCTCACCTTAAACCTATGCTCTCTAGTCCTTGAACTCCCCTTCCTTGGGAAAAAGACGGTGTACATTCACCCTAAATTGGTAAATTAATTTGGTAAATTGGTTTATTATTGTCACATGTACCAAGGTACAGTAAAAAAACTGCAGAGTTGTGGACACAGCTCAGCAGATCATGGAAACCAGCCCCCACTCCATGGACTCTGTCTATATTTCTCACTGCCTTGGTAGAGCAGCCAACATAATCAAAGACCCCACCCACCCTAGACATTCTCTCTTCCCCCCTCTCCCATCAGACAGAAGATACAAAAGCCTGAAAGCACGTACCACCAGTCTCAAGGGCAGCTTCTATCCCTCTGTTATAAGACTATTAAACGGTTCCCTAGTACGATAAGATGGACTCTTGACCTCAAAATCTACTACGCTATGACCTTGCACCTTAATATCTACCTGCACTGCACTTTCTCTGTAACTGTAACACTTTATTCGGCATTCTGTTATTGTTTTATCTTACCGGTATGCAAGACAAGTTTACCCTGTACCTCGGTACATGTGACAATAATAAACCAATTTACCAAAAACTTGTCTTGCATACTGTTCCTACAGATCAATTCCTTACAACAGTGCATTGAAAACAATAACATAATGCAGAGTAAAGTGTTACAGTTACAGAGAAAGTGCAGTGCAGGCAGACAATAAGGTGCAAGGCCATAATGAGGTAGGTTGTGAGGTCAATAGTTCATCTTATCATACTAGGGAACCATTCATTAGTCTTATAATGGTGGGATAGAAGCTGTCCTTGAGCCTGGTGGAACGTGCTTTCAGGCTTTTGCATCTTCTGCTTGATGGGAGGGAGAAGAAGAGAGAATGTCCGGGGTGGGTGGGGTCTTTGATTATGTTGACTGCTTTACCGAGGCAGTGAGAAATGTAGACAAGAGTCCATGAAGGGGAGGCTGGTTTCCGTGACGTGCAGAGCTGTGTCCACAACTCTCTGCAGTTTCTTGCAGTCCCGGGCAGAGCAGTTGCCATACCAAGCCATCGTGCATCCGGATAGGATGCTTTCTATGATGCATTGATAAAAATTAGTGAGGATCAAAGGGGACATGCCAAATTTCTTTAGCCTCCTGAGGAAGCAGAGGCATTGGTGAGATTTCTTGGCCATGGTGTCTACGCGGTTGGACAGGCTATTGGTGATATTCACTCCTAGGAACTTGAAGCTCTCAACCCTCTCGACCTCAGCACGGTTGATGTAAACAGGACTAAGAGCACTGCACCCCCCCCCCCCCTTCCTGAAGTCAATAACCAGCTCTTTTATTTTGCTTACATTGAGGGAAAGATTGTTGTCATGAAAACTTGTAGATGGAGTTAGAGCAGAATCTGACCATGCAGTCATGAATGTACAGGGGGGAGAGAAGGGGGTTGAAGACGCAGCCTTGTGAGGCACCAGTGTTGAGAATAATCATGGCAAAGGTGTTGCTGCCTGTCCTCACTGATTGTGTTCTGTTGGTCAGGAAGTCAAGGATCCAGTTGCAAAAGGAGGTGTTGAGTCCCAGGTCTCGGAGTTTGGTGATGAGTTTGTTTGGAATTATAGTACTGAAGGGAGAGCTGTAGTCAATAAACAATGATCTAACATGGGTGTCTTTATTGTCCAGATGCCACTAATGATTTTATACAGCTCTATAAGATCACCCCTCAGTCTGTGAAGGAATAAAGTCCTAGCCTGCCCAACCTCTTCTCCCCTGAAGGAGATTAATGAACCAGATGGGTTTTTACAACAATCAAGGAGCTATATAGTCTCTAGACTCATAACTAGATTTTCTTTTAAATGTCAGACTATCAAATGAAAATTCCACAGCTGCCATGGTGGGATTTGCACTCACATTTCCGGACTATTAGCTCTGGTCTGTGTTGTACTATTTCAGTGACTTAACCACCACACCAATTCTTCACACATAGGCCTAGCCAATGGGTGCCTTCAAGCTATTCAACCATGAAGGATTCTAAGTCAACACCTATCCCATACTCAGCTGAAAGCCATATCTGCTCTTCACCAGAGATGGCAATCCAAGAACCTGTCTCACTTCATCACCATTTTCCCCCCTCCCCTCTCCTCACCCTGCCATTGTATAGAAGTCGACAGCCAAAACCTTTCCATTCTTGCTCATACCCAGCGTACAAAATTCCACTGGATGTCTCTTTACCATAACCAACATCTTCAACCGTAAAAAAATCAATAATAGATCTACCTTTATAGAATATACTTCAGGGTGTCTCAAGGTGTGAGAAGAGACTGGTGTGATGCAGGAAATGCAACCAACAAATTGCAAGCAGCAAGATCCCACAAACTATAACATGAAAATGATCAGCTTATCTTTGTGATGTCCAAAACTAAAGTACTGTAGATGTTGGAAAGCTGAAATAAGGTAGAAAAAGCTGGAAGTATTGAGAAAGAATGAAATGCTGCGTTGGGATCATGGTCCAGAAGACGTAAGGAGATTGGAAATTGCTGATAGTTTGCAATGGATAGAGAGTGTATTATGCTTGAGGGAGGGGTTCAAACGGAAGGGGAATTCTGAAGTTGGGAAAAATGTTAGTCAATCTCAGAAAAGTTGGTTGATGGATAAAAATTACCAGGCAGAATCCCATAGTCACCTTCAAGATTTTGATCCAGGTTCTTTCACTTGAACAGAAGGGATTGGACAGAATCTCAATTTAACATCTCATCTGAGGGTCTCAGTCTGTATGGAGCCAAAGTATGGCAAAGACTTTCTGCTCATACATCTGGAGGGGGACTTGAACCAACAACATTCTGACTCAGAAACAATATTGCTCCCAACTTAATCATAGATAAGACCAGACTGAAATAAGATTTAAATTTTAAATGCAAATTTTTTAAATGTAAACCAAACATTGACAGAGTTGGGGATAGTGAGGAAAGTTATCAAAGGATTTAGCAGCACATGGACCAGTTGGAAATATGGGCAGAGGAATGGCAGATGGAGTTTAATCCAGATAAGTGTGAGATGTTGCACTTTGAGAGGTTAAATGCAAGAGGAAAGTATACAGTAATTGGGAAATCCATTAGGAGCACTGATATACAGAGGGATCTTGGGATGCAAGTCCATAGCTCCCTGAAAGTGGCAATACATGTAGATAGGCTGGTAAAGAAGGTATACAGCATTCTTGCTTCATCTGTTGGGCTATTGAGTATAACTCAGAAAGTCACGTTGCACTTTGATTAGGCCAGATTTAGAGTATTGTGTGCAGTTCTGGTCACCCCATTTTTGGAAGGATGTGCAGGCTTTGGAGAGGGTGCACAAGAGGTTCACCAGGAATTTTGTCTGGATCAGCTATAAGGAGAGGTTGCACAAACTTGGATTGTTTTCTCTGGAGCATCAGAAGCTGAAGGGTGTCCTTACATAAGTATAAGATATCTTTATTAGTCACATGTACATCGAAACACACAGTAAAATACATCTTTTTGCGTAGAGTGTTCTGGGGACAGCCCACGTGTCACCACGCTTCCAGCACCAACGTAGCATGCCCACAGCTTCCTAACCCATACGTCTTTGGAATGTGGGAGGAAACCTGAGCACCCGGAGGAAACCCACGCAGACACAGGGAGAACGTACAAACTCCTTACAGACAGCGGCCAGAATTGAACCCGGGTCGCTGGCACTGTAAGCATTATGCTAACCACTACACTACTGTGTCTGCCCTCACTACCGTGTATATAAAACTATAGGAAGCATAGACAGGGTAGATAGTTGGAGTCTTTTTCTCAGGGTGGAGATGTCAAATACTACAGGGTATAGGTTTAAGTTGAGAGGGGGAAAGTTAAAGGAGATTTACGAGGCAAAGTTTTTTACGCAGAGAGTGGTGGGTGCCTGTAATGCGCTGCCAGGGGAAGTGGTGGAAGCAGATACAATAGCAACGTTTAACAGGCATTTAGACAGGCACATGAACAGGCAGGGAATGGAAGGATATGGACCATGTGCAGGCAGATGTGCAGTTTAAACTGGCATCATGGTCAGCACAGACACGATGGGCTGAAGGGCTTGATCCTGTGCTATGTTCTATGTCTATTCCCACATTCATTTCTGAAAGGCACTTGGACTAAATGTAACTCTGTTGCTAGTTTTGATGGCAATATTAAACAAATGATGCACTGGATCCCAGTATAAAAATTCACAATATGGCTATTTTTAGCTCTGGTTTATGGAAAAACTTGATTTAAGTATAAATAGTTGAGAAGTTCGTATCAACCGAACAAATGCATATGAGCTCACCATAAACCATTCACACTAATTTGTTTGAAATACGATTCTATCTGTTAATGAGATACCTTCTACGAATTAAGCACCAAGGGTACGATAAAAAAAACTCAGTACGCAGATGTCACATCCAGGTCCTGCTGCATTTTAGAGCCAGGAAGCATGCATTGTTCCCCAGAGGCTCAAAGAGCCCATTTGGTCCATATTTAAAGAGTCAGACGGGAAAAGGAAATTGGGTCTGTGCTGAATCAACTTGAAAATAATTCAGAGAACAGTAGCTGCAGCCAAGATCAACATGGTAAGTTTGTGAATTATTGAGTCAGGAAGCATCTCTACCTCTTTTTCCTCCTTCAAGACACTCCTTAAGCTCTGCCCCTTATATGCCTTGGTTTCAGGTATTATCTAGTATCACCCCTGTGAGACTTCGTGAAATGTTAAATTATTATTTAAAGGCAAGGTTTTGTTGTTGAGATGATGTACTTATGATTAAAATCAATGACATCTTCATGCATCACTGGTACGGTCTTTACGTTCTTAGAAAGTTAAGGCGGTTCGGCATGTCACCAAACAATCTATCTAACAAACTTCTACAGATGTACTGTTGAATGTATACTGACTTATTACATCATGGACTGGTGTGGCAATTCGAATACTCAGGAACCTAAGAAGCTGCTTGAGTAGTGGACTCTGCCCAGTGCATCACAGACACATCCCTCAAGAAGGCAACATCCATCATCAAAGATCCCCACCATCTGGGCCACGACATTTTCTTGCAGTTACCATCGGGCAGGAGGTACGGAAGCCTGAAGTCCCACACCACCAGGTTCAAGAACAGCTACTTCCCTTCAACCATTCAGTTCTTGAACCAACCAGCTCAACCCTAATCACAGTATCGCAGCACTATAACCACTGTGATCACTTTGCATTAAAATGGACGATGTTCTTTTGTTCTCATTGTGTTCTTTTTTGTAAAACTTGTGTATAATTTATGGTTAATTTATGTTTTTTTTCTTGTGAATGCTGCTTATATGATGCTATGTGCCTGTGATGCTGCTGCAAGTAAGTTGCACCTGTGCACACATGTACTCGTGCATGTAACAATAAACTCGACTTTGACTTTGACCTTGTACAGTTGATGGCCTCCCTTCATGTCATCTGGCAAGCTCCAATTGGTCTACTGATCTCAGCTAGACACCAAGGCCTAGGAGTGGATTAGACTTCAGCTGGTCATTTCTGGGCACCATATTTTAATGTGGATGCCAAAACAGTGAAGGGGATGCAGAAGGGATTTACGTGAATGGTCCCAAAGATAAGGGATGTCTGATGGGAACAGTGGAGAAGTGGGGATTGATCTCTTTGGAGCAACAATAGGCAGGTTTAACTGAGGGGTTCAAAATTATGAAGGCCTTTTAGAATCAGAGGAAGCAGAATTCTGACAGAAAATACTCGGAAGGCTGGAATCTTTAGTTTATGGCAATGAGTTGTTTTGATCTGGAATGTGCTGCCGGAAAAACTGATGGAAGCAGATTCAAGGGGGACCGTGGAAAGAGCAGGGAAGTACTCTTTTGCAGAACCAGCACCAGAACAATGGGCCTCTATCAAGTTGCCTCTCATCTTGCATCACTCCAAAGAGAAAAGCCCCAGCTCACTCAACCTTTCCTCAAGACATGTTCTCTAATCCAGGCAGCGTCCTGGTAAATCTCCTCTGCACCCTCTCTAAAGCTTCCACATCCTTCCTATAATGAGGTGACCAGAACTGAACACAATACTCTAAGTGTGGTCTAACCAGAGTTTAAAAGAGCTGCAACATTACCTCACAGCTCTTGGACTCAATTCCCCAACTAATGAAGGTCAACACACCATACGACTTCTTAACCACTCTGTCAACTTGTGTGGCAACTTTGAGGGATCTATGGACTTGGACCCCAAAATCCCTGTGTTCCTGCACACTGCTCAGAATCCTGCCATTAACCTTATACTCCGCCTTCATGTTCATTCTTCCAAGTGTATCAGTTCACACTTTTCCGGTTTGAACTCCATCTGCCACTTCTCCACCCAACTCTGCATCCTGTCTATATCCTGTTATAACCTACGACAACCTTCTACACTATCCACAACCCCTCCAACCTTCATGTCATCTGCAAACTTACTAACCCATCCCCCTACTTCCTCATCCAAGTCACTTATGAAAATCACAAAGAGCAAGGGTCCCAGAACAGATCCCTGCGGAACACGACTGGTCACCAACCTCCAGGCAGGATACTCTCCATCTACCACCACCCTCTGCCTTCTGTGGGCAAGCCAATTCCGAATCCACACAGCCACGTCTCCATGGATCCCATGCCTCATGACTTTCTCGATGAGCCAACCATGGGGAACTTTGTCAAGCATTTTACCAAAGTCCATATACACCATATCCACCACTCTACCTTCATCTATTTGTTTTGTCACCTCCTTAAAAAATTCAATTAGGCTCGTGAGGCACAACCTGCCCCTTACAAAACCATGTTGACTATCCCTAATAAGACTATGCTTCTCCAAATGCTCGTAAATCCTGCCCCTAAGAATTCCCTCCAATAGGTTGCCCACCACTGACATAAGACTCACTGGTCTATAATTCCCAGGATTATCCCTATTACCTTTCTTGAACAAGGGAACAACATTGGCCATCCTCCAATCCTCTGGTACCACTGCTGTGGCCAGGAAGGATGCAAATATCATCGTCAACACCCCAGCAATCTCTTTCCTCGCCTCCTGTAGTAACCTGGGGTACATCCCATCTGGTCCCAGGGACTTATCTATCCTAATATTTTTCAGAAGCTTCAACACTACCTCTTTCTTAATGTCAACATGCTCCAGCACATTAGCCTGTTCTACACTGACCTCGCATTCGTCAATGTCCCTCTCCCTAGTGAACACTGAAGCAAAGTATTCATTAAGGACCTCCCCTACCTCCTCTGCCTCCAGGCACATGTTTCCCCCTTTATCCCTGAGTGGTCCTACCCTCACTCTAGTCACCCTCCTGTTCCTCATGTATGTGTAGAACTCCTTGGGGTCAACATGTTAACAAAGATCAGGTCACTTAACTTGCTGTTATTTGCAAGGACTTGCAGTGCACACATTAGCAGCCTTTGTGCATTAGTTACCAGCGAGATATAGGAAACAGGCTGAGCATCAAACATTCATTTCCACCACTCTCATTTTATTGTCTCAGTACCCCCATCAATTCACCCCAGATTCTACCACTCACCTACACACTCGGGACAGGTGACAATGGCCAATTAATCCGCACGTTCTTAGGATGTGGGAGGAAACTGAAGCACCCAGCGGAAGCTCATACCATCAAAACTGTACCATGCAAACTCCACACAGACAGCACCCAAGGTCAGGATTGAACCCAGGTCTCTGGCGTTGTGAGGCAGCGGTTCTACTGGCTGGGCCACTGTGCTGTCGCATTCCCATTATAAACTATCTCCTTTGACTGTAAAGCACTAAGGGATGTCCTGTGCGAAAAGAGCTGTAAGTTATTTGCATGTGATTTTCCTGCTTACCCTTGTAAGAGATTATTTTTTGTATATACAGAACAAATCCTTCACTTCAAACTTCTCTTTTTGTGATTATATATGTGGGAACAGTGAAATCAAAGGAAGCTGGGCTTGGCACAACAAAATATTCCTAATTGTTCATGTGAACTATGGAACTCACTCCCACAGGGAACAGTTGAGGTAAATAGCATTCAAAGTGTCAACACACACAAAATGCCGGAGGAACTCAGCGGGTCAGGCAGCATCTATGGAGGGAAATAAGCAGTCGATGTTTCGGGTCGAGACCCTTCATCAGGACTGGAAAGGAAGAGGGCAGAAACCAGAATACCTCTCAGCTTCTCACATCACTCCCTTTCATTCCCCCCTCTCCCACCCACCTACCTTTCCCCTCTCACCTGGACTCACCTATCACCTGCCAGCTTGTGCTCCTCCCCCTCCCCATACCTTTTCATTCTGAACAAAGAACATAGAACAGCATAGCACAGAACAGGCCCTTCGGCCCACAACGTTATGCCAACATAGCTAATCCCTCCTATCTACAGGTTGCCCATATCCCTCCATTTTCCTCTCATTCATGTGCCCATCCAAACCCCTCTTAAAATCCCCTCTGGCTTCTGCCCTCTTCCTTTCCAGTCCTGATAAAGGGTCTTGACCCAGAACGTCGACTGTTTGCTTCCCTCCATAGATGCTGCCTGACCTGCTGAGTTCCTCCAGCTTTTTGTGTGTGTTTCTCCAGATTCCAACGTCTGCAGAACCTCTTGTGTCAGCATTTAAGGGGTATCTAGATTAGCAGTGCATGAGAGAGACAGGAACAAGGGATAAAATGATAGAATTGGAAACGAAAATGTTGGTGATACTCAGAAAGTCTGGTAGCATCTGTGGAGAGAGAACCAGAGTTAATGCTTCAGATCAATGGCATTTCAACAAAAGTGGGAGAATCAGGCAAACAGGTATGTTTTATGAAGAAGGGAGCAGATGGGGATAGGACATCCATAGGGATGCCTGTGCCTTTTTCCCAGTGTTGGGGAATCAAGGACTCGAGGGCATGGGTTTAAGATGAGAAGGGAGAGATTTAATGGGAATAATTTGAGGGGCAACTTTTTCACCCAGAGCATGGTCAGTATATGGAACGAGCTGCCAGGGGAAGTGGTTGAGGCAGGTACAATAACAACTTTTAAAATACAGTTGGACAGGTACATGGATAGGAAAGGTTTAGAGGGATATGGGCCTAATGCGGACAAATGGGACTAGCCTGGGTGGGCATCTTGGTCAGCATTGACCAGTTGGGCCGAAGGGCCTGTTTCCATGCTGTATGACTCCATGACTATAATGAGTAAAGAGCAAGAGATACAAAACAGAGTGCAAAAAGCAAGAGCAACACACAAAACACTTGAGGAACACGGCAGGTCAAGCATCAATCTACAGGGGGAAATGGACAGTCGACACTTCAGGTCAAGATCCTTCACCAGTGTGGAGGAAGGGTCTCGACCTGAAGCGTCGATTGTCCATTTCCCTCCGTAGATGCTGCCTGACCTGCTGAGTTCCTCCAGCGTTTTGTGTACTGCTCCAGATTCCAGCATCTGCAGTCTCTTGTGTCTGGAAAGCAAGAGCAGCACAAGTAAACATTAATTGCACAGAAGCAGGGGATATCAGTAATGGGGAGTAAGGAAATAGCACAGAGATTAAATAAATACCTTGTAAATATTATATTCATAGCAGAAGCCACTAAAAGCGTATCAAAAATATTCCATAACCAATGGGCAAATAAAGTGTGAGGAAATAGGAATCACCAGATAAGTGTATGAGAAAAACTAATGGATCTATGGGCTGACAAATCCCTGATGCAGGTGGGCTACATCTGAGATATTATGAGATGGCTGCAGAAATAGTGAGGAGCTTGGTCCTGGAAAGGTCCTGGAATACTGGAAAACAGGAAGTGTAACACCAGTGCTCAAGAACTGAGGGAACCACAAGACAGTCTGACATCATCAGTCAAGAAATTGCTGGAATCAGTTATTAAGGAAGCGATAACTGAGTACTTAGAAAACCATAACATAATCAGACTGAGTCAACACGCAACAAGGGAACCCATGTTTAACAGTTTTCATGGAGTTATACAGCACGGAAACAGGTCCACCATGTCCAGGCTCACCCATCTGTATTAATCCTATTTACCAATACTTTCCCTCTACCTTAGTGATTCAAGTGCTCATCAAGAAACTTCTTAAATGTTGTGACAGTACCTGCCTCCATCACTCCTTTAAGGAGGTGCTTTCCAGATTCCACCCACCCTTTGGGTGAAAATAATCTTCCCCAGATCTTCTCCAAACCTCTTAACCCCTTACCCTAAATCTACGTCCTTTTGTTTTAGACTCCTCTAGTATGGGGAGAAGTTTCTCACTATCTCCCTATTCATGCACCTCATAACGCTTATCAGTCCCCCAACTTAGCCTTCTCTGCTCCAAACTCAGCCTTGCAAACTTCTCCAGATATCCAAAATGCTCAATTTTATTAGGGTAGGGCAAGTTTTCTCACAAAAAGGGTGGTGGGTTGATGGAATAAGCTGCCAGAGGAGGTGGTAGAGGCTTAAAAGACATATGGACAAGTACATGGATAAGAAAGGTTTGGATATGAATCTTCCCCAGAAGTTCTCCAAACCTCTTAATCCAGCGACCAGAGAGCGGAGAGTGCCGGAAATTAACGAGGAGCGACTTTTTTTTCTTTCTAGCGTTCGGCATAGCGGCAAGTGACTGCGCAGGCGCATGATGTCACTCGGCAGCGCGCGGGCGATTTAAATAGCAGACCAACATATCCAGCGGGCAGCATTGGAGCGGGCAGCTAAGTGAGAGGGAGCAGAGTGGGTTAGGCTTTGGCTCAACGGGCTTCGGTGAGAGCGGGAAAGAGGCAAGACTAATAGAGAGGGGGTAAGTTAGTAGTTTATTTGTTAAACTCAGTGGTATTCAGCAAGATGCATCTAGGGTTGGTCTTATGTTTGGAGTGTCAGATGTGGGGACCCTGGGAGACTACCAGACTCCCCGATAACTACATCTGCGCAAAGTGCACCGAGATGCGACTCCTCAAGGAACTGATTGAGAGTCTGGAGCTGCAGCTCGATGACCTTCGGTTGGTTAGGGAGAGCGAGCAGGAAATAGATAGGAGTTATAAAGAGTTTGTAGACAGCACCTCTGTGGCGGTCCCCCTCAAAAACCGATATCTCATTTTAGATTCGGTTGGAGAGGATGACCTGATAGAGGAAGACCTCAGCAACCGGGACCTTGGCACCGTGCCTGGTACTGTGGTCCAGCGGAGGAAGCAACAGTGGTTATTGGGGATTCTATAGTAAGGGGTACGGATAGCAGATTCTGCGATAGCGACAATGAGTCTCGGATGGTGTGTTGCCTCCCTGGTGCCAGGGTACGGGATATCACGGACTGGGTCCAGAATATTCTGAGGGGAGAGGGTGAGCAGCCAGAAGTCTTGGTACATGTAGGTACCAATGACATAGGTAGAAAAAGAGAAGAGGTCCTGAAGGAGGAATACAAGGCATTGGGGAGAAGGTTGAGAAGTAGGACCTCAAGGGTAGTAATCTCAGGATTACTACCTGTGCCACGTGTCAATGATAGGAAGAATAGAAAGCTCTGGCAGATGAATGCGTGGCTGAGTGACTGGTGCAGGGGGCAAGGCTTCAGATTTTTGGATAACTGGGACCTTTTTTGGGGGAGGCATGACCTATTCGCTAAGGATGGGTTGCACCTAAACTCCAGAGGTTCCAATATCTTGACGGGAATGTTTGATTTAGTTGTAGGGGAGGGTTTAAACTGATCTGGCAGGGGGATGGAAACCAGGACGTTAGGTTACAAGATGCTAAGGTAAAGGAGGGAGTTTATAGAAACAAGTCCAATGAGGAAGGCAAGAAGGACGGGCAGGTGAGAAGTCAGGATAATTTGCTGAATAATAGAAGTACAACAAGTCAGGATGTTAGGATACAGAATGTTAGGATAGGGGATGAGGTATATAGGAACATGTCTAAGGTAGTATGTAGTGAAGATGGTAAGAAGGATAGACAGGTGGAAAGCCAGAATAATCTGCTGAACAATAGAAGTACAACAAAATTAATAGCAGATACCGGACTAAACGTACTATATTTAAATGCACGTAGCATTAGGAATAAAGTAGATGACCTAGTGGCACGACTACAGGTTAATAAATACGACATTGTGGCAATCACCGAGTCATGGCTTTATGATGGATGTGATTAGGAACTGAATGTCCAGGGGTACACAGTGTATAGGAAGGATAGGCGGGTAGGCAGAGGAGGAGGTGTGGCCATGATGGTTAGTAGTGATATAAAATCAATAGAAAGGAAGGATATTGGGTCAGAGGAGGTGGAACCCTTGTGGGTGGAGCTAAGATATAGCAAGGGTAAAAGGACAATGGTAGCAGTCATATATAGGCCCCCTAATAGCAGTCAGCAAGTGGACGTTAAGTTGCAGTTTGAGATAGAAAAAGCATGCCAGAGTGACAATGTGAAGATAATTATGGGGGATTTTAACATGAAGGTGGACTGGGAAATCCAGAATGGCGGTAGTACTCAGGAGAGGGAGTTTGTGGAATGTCTAAGGGATGTTTTTCTAGAGCAACTTGTTGAAGAGCCCACCAGGGGGTCGGCTGTTTTGGATTGGGTGCTGTGTAATGAACCGGAGGTGATTAGGGAACTAAAGGTAAAGGAACCACTGGGAACGAGTGATCACAATATGATTGAGTTCAGTTTCAAGTTTGAGAAGGAGAAACTGATAACTGGTGTATCGATATTTCAGTGGAACAAAGGAAATTACAATGGTATGAGGGAGGAGTTGGCCCTAATTGATTGGAAGAGTAAGCTGGCTGGAGGGACGGCAGAGGAGAAATGGAAGGAATTTCTACAGGAAATAAGGAAATTGCAGGATAAATATATTCCAAGAAAAAAGGTTTTTAATGGAAAAAAGGCACAAATGTGGATAACGAGAGAAGTGAAGGCTAAAATAAAAGCAAAAGGGGCAGCGTACAAAGAAGCAAAAATTAGTGGGAAAACAGAAGACTGGGAAGCTTTTAGAAACCTGCAGAGAGAAACTAAGAAGGTCATTAGGAAAGAAAAGATGAATTATGAAAGGAAGTTGGCGGATAACATTCAAAAGGATACTTAGAGTTTTTTTAAATACATAAGGTGTAAAAGACAGACACAGGTTGATATAGGACCAATTGATAACGGTGCAGGAGCTATTATAATGGACGATAGAGAGATGGCAGAGGAATTGAATATTTTGCATCTGTCTTCACCGTGGAGGACATCAGCAATGTGCCGGTTAGTCAGGAGTCTCATGAAATGGAATTGAGTTCAGTTAAAATTACTAGGGAGAAGGTGCTAGGAAAACTAAATGGACTAAAGACTGATAAGTCTCCCGGACCGGATGAGGTGCATCCCCGGGTTCTGAAGGAGGTGGCTTTAGAGATAGCGGAGGCATTGGCGATAATTTTCCAGAAATCGATAGATTCCGGCGTGGTTCCGGAGGACTGGAGGGTCGCAAATGTAGTTCTGTTGAATAAGAAAGGTGGGAGGCAGCATAAAGGAAATTACAGACCTATTAGTCTGACGTCAGTGGTGGGAAAATTATTGGAATCTATCCTCAAAGACGGGGTTACGGAATACCTAGAGGCGCAGGGCAGGATAGGTCCTAGCCAACATGGTTTTGTGAAGGGAAGATCCTGCCTGACCAACCTATTGGAGTTTTTTGAAGAAATCACAGGTAAGGTGGATAAGGGAGAGGCGGTAGATGTTGTGTATTTAGACTTTCATAAAGCCTTTGATAAGGTGCCTCACAAGAGACTGATTAGTAAGATGAGAGGTCATGGAATTACGGGTAGGATAACAGAATGGGTGGAGCATTGGCTGGTTGACAGGAAGCAAAGAGTGGAAATAAAAGGATCTCGTTCTGGTTGGTTACCGGTTACTAGTGGTGTGCCGCAGGGGTCGGTGTTGGGACCGCTCCTTTTTACCTTGTACATTAACGATTTAGATTATTGAATAAATGGTTTCGTGGCTAAGTTTGCAGATGACACCAAGATAGGGGGAGGAGTAGGGAGTATTGAAGAGATAGGAAGGTTGCAGAGGGACCTAGATAGTTTAGGAGAATGGGCAAAGAAATGGCAGATGAGATTCAATGTAAGGAAATGTGCAGTTGTACACTTTGGAAGCAGAAATAAGCGGGCAGATTATTATCTAGGAGGAGAGAAAATCCAAAGCACGGAAGTACAAAGGGACTTGGGGGTACTCGTGCAGGATACCTTAAAGGTTAACCACCAGGTCGGATCGGTGGTAAAGAAAGCGAATGCTCTGTTGGCATTCATTTCGAGAGGTATCGTGTATAAAAGTAAGGAAGTGTTGATGAGGCTCTATGGGGCACTAGTGAGGCCTCATTTGGAATATTGTGCGCAGTTTTGGGCCCCACATCTTAGGAAGGAGGTGTTGACGTTGGAGAGGGTTCAGAGGAGATTTACGAGGATGATTCCAGGAATGAAAGGGCTTACGTATGAGGAGCGTTTGTCAGCTCTTGGACTGTACTCACTGGAGTACAGAAGAATGAGAGGGGACCTCATAGCGACATTTAAAATATTGATAGGAAAGGACAGAGCAAATGTGCCTAGGCTGTTTTCCTTGGTGGGTGAGTCCAGGACCAGAGGGCCCAATCTTAGAATTAGCGGGTACAGTTTCAAAACAGAGATGAGGAAAAATTTCTTTAGCCAGAGGGTGGTGAATTTGTGGAACCCCTTGCCACGTACAGCAGTGGAGGCCAGATCAGTGGGGGTGTTCAAGGAGGAGATAGATAGATATCTAAATAGTCAGGATATCAAGGGATATGGGGATAAGGCCGGTAATTGGGATTAGAATAGTTTTTTTTCTTCTTCTTCCCCCATTCCCCATTTCTCATTTCTATTTCCCTTTCCTTGGAGCAGACTCGATGGGCCGAATGGCCTGCTTCTGCTCCCTTGTCTTGTGATCTTGTGAAATGCAAGCAAATGGGAAAAGCTTAGATATATAGGCACCTTGGTGGGCATGGATGAGTTGGGCCGAAGGGCCTATTTCCATGTTGCATAACTCCATGAATTTATGAATCTAAGTTCTTAGAGGAGCTAACAAGATAATATAAGATCTTTATTAGTCACATGTACATCAAAACACACAGTGAAATGCATCTTTTGCGTAGAGTGTTCTGGGGGCAGCCCGCAAGTTTCGCCAAGCTTCCGGCGCCAACATAGCATGCCCACAGCTCCTAACCTGTACGTCTTTGGAATGTGGGAAGAAACCAGAGCACCCAGAGGAAACCCACGCAGACACGGGGAGAACGTACAAACTCCTTACAGACAGCGGCCGGAATTGAACCCGGGTCTCTGGCGCTGTAAAGCATTACACTAACCGCTACAGGTATTTAAGAGGATCAAGTGCATGCAGTTTATTTGAATTTCTAAAAAAACATTCAACAAAATACCACATAAAAAGGTTACTGCACAAGGGAATCACAGGGTTAAGAACAGCTACTTCCCTTCAACCATTCGGTTCTTGAACCAACCTGCACAACCCTAATCACTACAGTTCAGCAACACTATGATCACTTTGATCACTTTGCACTAAAATGGACTTTTTTTTTGTTCTAATTGTTCTTTCTTGTAAAAATTGTGTTTATGTTTTTTCTTGTGAATGCTGCTTACCTGATGCTATGTGTCTGTGATGCTGCTGCAAATAAGTATTTCATTGCACCTGCGCACACATGTACTTGTGATTATGATGATAAACTCGACTTTGACTTTGACTTTAAGGGTAATGTTTCAGCACAGGTAGAGGACTCAGGCAAGTGAAGAGCATTCGAACAAACACATGAATTGTGCCTTGTAGAGAGTGGAAGGGCTTTGGGGTGTACAGAATGCTCATATCCCTCCATTTTCCTCTCATTCATGTGCCCATCCAAGCCCCTCTTAAAAGTCCCCCAATAAGTTTGCCTCCACCACCCTATCAGGCAACGCATTCCAGGCATCCACCACTCTCTCAGTAAAAAACTTACACCTCGTGTCTCTTCTGAACCTACCCCCTTTCACAAATGCATGCCCTCTGGTATTGGATCGCTCAATAATGGGAAAAAGATATTGCTTGTCCACCCTATCTATGCCCCTCATAATTTTATACACTTCCAACAGATCACCCCTCAGCCTCCACCGCTCCAGAGAAAAGAACCCAAGTTTGTCCAGCCTCTCCTGAGAGCACATGCCCTCTAATCCAGGCAGCATCCTGGTAAACTTCCTCTGCACCCTCTCTAAAGCCTCGACATCCTTCCTGTAGTGAGGTGACCTGAATTGCACGCCATACTCTAAATGCGGCCTAACCAGAGTTGTCATGGGGTGTCAGAGCCTCTGAACCGCTCTTATAGCCACGTTAGTCCAGTTGAGTTTCTGGTCAGTGGTGACCCATAGAACCATAGAAAACTACAGCACAGAAAAACAGGCCATTCGGCCATTCTAGTCTGTGCCAAAACATTATTCTGCTAGTCCCATTTATCTGCCCCCAGCCCATACCCCTCCAGACCTCTCTCGTCCATGTATCTATCCAATTTACTCTTAAAAGTTAAGAGCAAGCCCGCATTTACCACATCAGATGGCAGCCACCACTCTTTGAGTGAAGTTCCCTCTAATATTCCCCCTAAAGCTTTCCCCTTTCACCCTAAAGCCATGTCCTCTCATACTTATCTCTCCTAATCTAGGTGGAAAGAGCCTACATGCATTAACTCTGTCTATGCCCCTCATCATTCTGTAAACCTCTATCATATCTCCCCTCATTCTTCTCCGCTCCAAGGAATAAAGTCCTAACATGCTCAATCTTTCCCTGTAACTCAACTCCTGAAGACCCGGCAACATTCTAGTAAATCTCTTCTGCACTCTTTCAATCTTACTGACATCCTTCCTGTAGTTCGGCGACCAGAACTGCACACAATATTCCAAATTTGGTCTCACCAATGACTTATACAACCTCACCAAAACATTCCAACTCCTAAACTCAATACTTTGATTTATAAATGCCAGGATGCCAAAAGCCTTTTTTACAACCCTGTCTACCTGTGACTCTACTTTCAGGGAATTATGTATCTGAACTCCCAGATCCCTTTGTTCCTCCGCACTCCTCAGTGCCCTACCATTTACTGTGTATGTCCTACCTTGATTTGTCCTTCCAAAATGCAACACCTCACACTTGTCTGCATTAAATTCCATCTGCCATTTTCTGGACCATTTTTCCATTTGGTCCAGATCCCTCTGCAAGCTTTGAAAGCCTTCCTCACTGTCCACTACACCTCCAATCTTAGTGTCATCCGCAAACTTACTAATCCAATTTACCACATTATCTACTAGATCATTGATATATACAACAAACAACAATGGCCCCAACACAGATCCCTGAGGCACATCACTAGTCACAGGCCTCCAATCCGAGAAACAGCCATCCACAACCACTCTCTGTCTTCTCCCACTCAGCCAATTTCGAATCCAGTTTACAACCTTTCCATGGATACCTATTGACTGAACCTTCTGAACTAATCTCCCATGTGGGACCTTGTCAAAGGCCTTACTAAAGTCCATGTAGACAACATCCACAGCCTTACCTTCATCTACTTTCTCAGTGACCTCCTCAAAAAACTCCACAAGATTCGTTAAACACGATCTACCACGCACAAAGCCATGCTGACTATCCTTAATCAGCCCTTGGCTGTCCAAATACTTATATGTCCTCTCTCTCAGAACACCTTCCAATAATTTACCCACTACTGATGTCAGGCTCACTGGCCTGTAGTTGCCTGGTTTACTCTTCCAGCCTTTCTTAAACAATGGAACAACATGAGCTATCCTCCAGTCCTCTGGCACCGCACCCGTGGCTAAGGACATTTTAAATATATCTGCCAGGGCCCCTGCAATTTCTACACTAGTCTCTCTCAAGGTCCGAGGAGATATCCTGTCAGGCCCTGGGGATTTATCTACCTTTATTCGCTGTAAAGCATCAAGTACCTCCTCCTTTTTAATCTCTATACGTTCCATGACACTAGTGCTTGTTTCCCTTCCTTCCATATCCATGATGCCAGTTTCCTGAGTAAATACTGATGCAAAAAAACTAAGACCTCCCCCATCTCCTGAGGCTCCACACATATACGACCACTCTGATCTTCTAGGGGACCAATTCTGTCTCTTCTTATCCTTTTGTTCTTAATATGCCCGTAGAAACCCTTTGGGTTTACCTTCACATTATCTGCCAAAGCAGCCTCATGTCTTCTTTTTGCCTTCCTGATTTCCTTTTTTAGTATTTTCTTACATTTCCTATACTCTTCAAGTACCTCATCCGTTCCTAGTTGCCTATACCTGCTATACACCTCTCTCTTTTTCTTAACCAGCTCACCAATATCCCTTGAAAACCAAGGTTCCCTATGCTTGTTACCTTTGCCTTTAATCCTGACAGGAACGTACAAACTCTGCACTCTCAAAATTTCGTCTTTGAAGGCTTTCCATTTACTGAGCACATCCTTGCCAGAAAATAACTTATCCCAATCCACCCTACCTAGACCCTTTCTCATTTCCACAAAGTTGGCCTTTCTCCAATTTAGAACCTCAAACCGAGGACCATACCTATCCTTATCCATAATTATCTTGAAACTAATTGCATTATGGTCACTGGACCCAAAATGCTCACCTACACATACTTCTGTCACCTGACCTGCCTGGTTCCCTAATAGGAGATCAAGTATTGCATTCCCTCTCATTGGTACCTCTATATATTGATTTAGAAAACTTTCCTGAACACATTTGACAAATTCAAAGCCATCCAACCCTTTCACAGTGTGGGAGTCCCAGTCAATATGTGGAAAGTTAAAATCCCCTACTATTACAACTTTCTGTTTCTTACATCGGTCTGCTATCTCCCTACAGATTTGTTCTTCTAATTCTCTCTGACTATTGGGCGGTCTATAATACAACCCTATTAGTGTGGCCACACCTTTCCTGTTCTTCAGCTCCACCCATGTGGCCTCTGTAGACAACCCCTCCGGGGTACTGATGGTGGGGAACAGCATTGATAATACCATTGAATGTCAAGGGTAGGTGTTTAGACGCTTTCTCTATGGTGATGGCTGTGCCCTACCACTTTAGCAGCATAAATGTTACTTGTCACTTATCAGTCCACACCTGAATGTTGTCCAGGTGTTGCCGCTTGCAAGTGTGGACTGCTTCATTTACTAAGTAGTTGTGAATAGAATTGAAAATACTGCAATCATCAGCAAACTTCTGACTTTATAGATAGAATACAGAACAGTACAGCACAGAACAGGCCATTTGGCCCACAATGTTGTGCTGTCATATCTAATCCCTCCTAGTTACAGAATGCCCATATCCCTCTATTTTCCTCTCATTCATGTGCCCATCCAAGCCCCTCTTAAAAGCCCCCAATGTGTTTGCCTCCATCACACAATCAGGCAATGCATTCCAGGCATCCACCACTCTCTCAGTAAAAAACTTACACCTCGCGTCTCTTCTGAACCTACCCCCTTTCACAAATGCATGCCCTCTGGTATTGGATCGCTCAATAATGGGAAAAAGATATTGCTTGTCCACCCTATCTATGCCCCTCATAATTTTATACACTTCCAACAGATCACCCCTCAGCCTCCACCGCTCCAGAGAAAAGAACCCAAGTTTGTCCAGCCTTTCCTGAGAGCACATGCCCTCTAATCCAGGCAGCATCCTGGTAAACTTCCTCTGCACCCTCTCTAAAGCCTCAACATCCTTCCTGTAGTGAGGTGACCTGAATTGCACGCAATACTCTAAATGCAGCCTAACCAGAGTTCTACAGAGATGCATCATAACTTCTTGACTCCTATACTCAATACCTCGTTTAATGAAAGCAAGCATTCCATAAGCCTCCTTAACCACCCTGTCGACCTGTGTAGCCACTTTCAATGAGCCATGGACTTACACCCCAAGGTCTCTCTGCTCTTCAACACTGTTAAGGGTCTGACTTGCCCTTAAGAGTGTACTGCCTCTTGACATTAGTCCTACCAAGGTGTAACACCTCACATTTATCTGGGTTAAACTCCATCTGCCATTTCTCTGCCCATATCTGCAACTGATCTATATCACGCTGTATCCGTCGCCAGTCTTCTACACTATTCCCAACTCCACCAATCTTGGTATCATCTGCAAACTTATTCACCCACCCATCAACATATTCAGCCAGGTCATTTATGTACATCACAAACAGCAGAGGTCCCAGGACAAACTCCTGTGGAACACCACTACTCACAGGCCTCCAGCCTGAATAAGTCTCTTTAACCACCACCCTCTGTCTTCTATGGGCAAGCCAGTTCAAGCCAGTTCCAATCTTATGATGGAAGGGAGGTCACTGATGAATCAGCTGAAGATGGTTGGGTCTAGGACACTGCCCTGAAGAACCTCTACAATGATGTCGTGGAAATACTAGACCACCAACAACCACAACCATTTTCCTTTGTGCAATGTAATGTAACAGCTATTAAGTCTTTTGCCTTCAATGCCTGCTCACCAGCTCTGTCAGGGCTCCTTGATTCCACATTTGGTCAATTGCTGCCTTAATGTCAAAAGCAGTTATTCTCATCTGGTGTCTGGAATGCAACAAGACTCTCATGAGACTTGAAGCCAAGAGGTCCTGGTAAAACCCAAACTGGGCATGAGTAAACAGGTTTCGGATAATGAGTGCTGCTTGACAGCACTGTCTACAACACCTTCCATCCCCTTTGCTATTGATTGATTGGAGAGTGATTAGCCAGACTGGATGTGTGAACAGGGAATTCCTGGGCAATTTTCCATTGTGGAAAGATGCCAGTGTTGTTGCTGACTTGAAGCATGGCTAGTAGGAATCTTCAATATTACAGCCAGATACATGTGTTTAACTTGGAAGCAACCATTGCCCAAGTGACTAAGCAAGGTACCAAAATAGCAGATTGGCTGTTTTTCAAAAAATATATATATATTTATGTATTCATAAGCAAGCCACCCACGGAAGTCTCATCTGAATCGCACATCTATGTAACCATTAAAACTCAGTGTGCATACTTGTCTTCCTTCTTATTTAAGCACCATGTGCCAGTGTGTGATATATGCAATGGTTAATGTGACAGATGGCTCTCCTGCCTCTCTCCTGGATTTCCCTGCACGTAAATAATTGACGACCTTCACACTGCCCAGTTCCGGGACCGCCTCATTGTTATCTCATCTATTTTGAGCTCATTTAAATGTATGGAAAAAGCTCTTGCTCAAGGGCTCGAGGTACCGCAAGGCTGTGGATTGCAACCTCTTCCTTCATCTCATGAGCAGGCTGTATACTGTGTAGAGAAGTTATAGAGTCAGAGAGACATAGGGTAATACAGCATGGAAACAGGCCCTTCAGCCCAACTTGTCCATGCCGACCATGGTGCCCACCAAGCTAGTCCCATTTGCCCGCATTTGGCCCATATTCTTCTAAACTCCTCCTATCCATGTACTTATCCAAATGTGTTGTTATTGTACCTGCCTCAACCACTTCTCCTGGCAGCTCATTCCATATACGCACCACCCTCTGTGTGAAGAGGTTGTCCTTCAGGTCCCTCTTAAATCTTTCACCTCTCACCTTAAACCTATGCCCTCTAGTTTTTAGTTCCCCCTTCCCTGGGAATAAAAAAACTATGTGCATTCACCCTATCTATACCACTCATGATTTTATACATCGCTGTAAGGTCACCCTTCAATTGCCCACGGTCCAAGGAATAAAGTCCAAGCCTGCCCAACCTCTCCCTATAACTCGGGCCCTCGAGTCCTGGCAGCATCCTTGTAGATCTTCTCTGCACTCTTTCCAGTCTAAGACGTCTTTCCTATCACAGGGCGACCTAAACCACGTGCAGTCTCACCAACGACTTGTACAACTGCAACATGTACACCTCTTCCAGCTCATCACATGGCTCCACTTCTTCTTCATTTATGTGTCTCCCACTCATTTTTTCCTCTTCTCTTCCGCAAATAGAGTCATGGAGTCATACAGCACAGAAACAGGCCCTTTGGCCCACCATGTGCCAAAGCATCACGGCTTGGTATGGCAACTGCACTGCCCAGGACCGCAAGAAACCGCAGAGAGTTATGGACACAGCCCAGCGCATCACGGACACCAGCCTCCCTTCCCTAGACTCTGTCTTTACCTCTCGCTGCCTTGGCGAAGCAGCCAGCACAATCAAAGACCCCACCCACCCGGGTCATTCTCTCTTCTCTCCTCTTCCATCGGGTAGAAGATACAGGATCCTGAGGGCATGTACCACCAGGCTCAAGGACAGCTTCTATTCCACTGTGATAAGACTATTGAACGGTTCCCTTATATGATGAGATGGACTATGACCTCACGATCTACCTTGTTGTGAACTTGCACCTTATTGCACTGCACTTTCTCTGTAGCTGTGACACTTTGTACTGTTACTGTTTTTACCTGTACTACCTCAATGCACTCTGTACTAACTCAATGTAACTGCACTGTGTAATGAATTGATCTGTACGATTGGTATGCAAGACAAGTTTTTCACTGTACCTCGGTACAAGTGACAATAATAAACCAAAACCAATACCATACCTTCCTACACTAATCCCAATAGTCCACATTAGGTATGTAGCCTTCATCGCTTTAGCAATTCCAAATCTTATCTAGA
This sequence comes from Pristis pectinata, assembly GCF_009764475.1. Taxonomy (NCBI): domain Eukaryota; kingdom Metazoa; phylum Chordata; class Chondrichthyes; order Rhinopristiformes; family Pristidae; genus Pristis; species Pristis pectinata. Next base: position 8,496,260 of record NC_067405.1, on the reverse strand, counting down.
TAATTGTTAAATGGGTGAGAGTATCTGCCTCCATCACCTCTTCAGACAGAGCACTCCTACCACTCTCTGTGTGAAAAAAATACCCCATCAGATCCCCTCTAACCTTCCTACCTCTCACCTTAAACTAATGCCCTCTTGCCTTAAACGCTCCAATCATGGGAGAAAGATTATTATGTCCCCTCGTAATTTTATATATCACTATCAGGGCCCCCCTCAGTCTCCTCTGCTCCAGGGAAAACAAACCCAGCCTATCCAGTCTCTCCTTGTAACTGAAACGCCCCAATCCAGGCAACATCCTGGTGAATCTGCTCTGCACCCTCTCCAGCGCAACCACATCCTTCCTATAGTGTGGTGACCGGAATTGAACACAGTACTCCTGGCTTAACTAATGTTTTATAAAGTTTTAACATGACGTCCCAGCTCATGTGGCCAATGAAAGGAAGCATCCCAAGTGCCTTCTTCAGCCATCCACAATCACGAAATCCCCGACACAGGTTTCATAGATTGCAAAGATAGCCACCTTTATAACAGATGCAGATGGATGCATTCATGCATTAATGAATGCAATCCCATTCTCCCACTAATTTTTCCTGTAACCTATTCTCCCCACTTTCCCACCATCTCCTCTTAGGTTCTATCCATCACTGACAAAACTGTTGGCAATTTACAGTGGCCAATTAACCTAGGCGGCACCCATTCCCCTTTACAGACTGATTACGCTCCCCGTCTCACGTCCCTAGGGCTTGCACCAACCTCCCTTTATTCTTCATACATCAACTCGACTCCTTGTCTCATTTGCTGCGCAGTCTCTGCTTTCCCTTGTCCCTCACTCCTCAACCCAGACCTTGGACCTTCCTCAGCTCTGCGTACGTACACTACCTCCTAACCTTATCATCCCAGACAATAAGCATCCATCTTAATCATTTGTCTGAGGGGATTTAACATTATAGAGTCACAGAGTAGTGCAGCATAAAAACAGGCTCTTCAGCCCAACTTGTCCATGCCAACCAAGATTCCCATCTGAGCTAGTCTAAGCAGGTACAACAGGTTATCAAGAAGGCAAATGGAATGTTGGCCTTCATTGCTAGAGGGATTGAATTTAAGAGCAGGGAGGTTATGCTGCAACTGTACAGGGTACTCGTGAGGCTGCATCTGGAGTACTGCCTGCAGTTCTGGTCTCTTAACTTAAGAAAAGAAATACTGGCTTTGGAGCCAGTACAGAGGAGGTTCACCAGGTTGATTCCAGAGATGAGGGGGATAGCTTATGAGGAGAGATTGAGTCGCCTGGGACTATACTCGCTGGAATTCAGAAGAATGAGAGGGGATCTTATAGAAATGTCTAAAATTATGAAAGGGATAGATAAGATAGAGGCAGGAAGGTTGTTTCCACTGGTAGGTGCGACTAGAACTAGGGGACATCGCCTCAAGATTCGGGGGAGTAGATTTAGGATTGAGATGAGGAGAAACTGCTTTTCCCAGAGAGTAGTGAATCTGTGGAATTCTCTGCCCAGGGAAGCAGTGGAAGCTACCTTATTAAATATATTTAAGACACAGTTAGATATATTTTTGCATCGTAGGGGAATTGTTATAGGAAAAAGGCAGGTAGGTGGATTTGAGCCATTGGCCAGATCAGCCATGATCTCATTGAATGGCAGAGCAGGCTCAACAGACCAGATGGCCTACTCCTGCTCCTATTTCTTATGTTCTTCTGAGCCCTATTTGCCCACATTTGGCCCATATCCCTCTCAACCTTTTGTATACATGTACCTGTCCAAATGTCTTTTAAGTGTTCTTATTGTACCTTCCTCAACCACTTCCTCTGGCAGCTCGTTCCATATACCCACCACCCTCTGTGTGAAGAAGTTGCCCCTTGGGTCCCTCTTAAAACTCTCCCCTCTCACCTTAAACCTATGCCCTCTTTGGTTCCCTTTCCCTGAGAAAAAGAATGTGCACGTTCACCTCATCAATGCTCCCTCAAGATTTCATAACCTCTATAAGGCCACCCCTCATATTTCCAATAAAAACACAGAAAATGCTGGAAATACTCAGCAGGTCAGGCAGCCTCTAATGTGGGAAGAGAAACTGTTAACGTTTCTGGTGGAAGACCCTTCATCAGAACAGTTCTGATGGAGGTCTTTGACCGGAAATGTTAGCTGTTTCTCTCTCCATAGATGCTGCCTGACCTGCTGAGCATATCCAATATTTTCTGGCTTTAGTTTAGATTCCCAGCATCTGCTGTTCTTTGACTGTTGTATTTGAATGCTCATAGGGAAGGGGATGATGCAAGGATGCTTCAAAGGGACACAGATAACCTAAGCGAGTGGGCGAGAACATGGCAGGTAAAATATAATGTGGGAAAAGGAGGGCTAATCAGGTTTGGGGACAGAAAACAGAAAAACAGAATATATTTATATGTTGACAGATTACAAAGAGGTTTTCAGAGTCTGAGGTGTCCTCCACACTGAAAGCTAACGTGCAGGTGCAACAAATGAATAGGAAAGAAACTTTTCTTATGCTCTCACGTTCATTTTTCAGTAAAAAGAAAGGACATAAGAAATTAAGAAAATAGGAACGGGAGTAGGACCTCAAGCCTGTCCCAACAATTAGTATGATCATGGCTGACCTGTCCCAGACCTCAACTCCCTCTCTGTGCCAGCTCCAAATAGCCTTCAATTCCCCAACCTTTCGAAAATGTATCTATTTAAAAGCACCCAGTGATCCAAACTCCACAACCCTCTGGGTAGAGAATTCCAGACATTCATCCCTCCCCGTGAGCAGAAGTTCCCACATACCTCAGGGCACGGTAGTGTAGCGGTTGGCGTAAGGCTATTAAAGCGCCAGTAACCTGGGTTCAATTCTGGCCACTGTCTGTTAGGAGTTTGTATGTTCTCTCCATGTGTCTGCATTGGTTTCCTCCAGGTGCCCCGGTTTCCTCCCACATTCCAAAGACGTATGGGTTAGGAAGTTGTGGGCATGCTATGTTGGCGCTGGAAGCATGGCAACATTTGAGGGCTGCCCCCATAACACACTACACAAAAAGATGTATTTCACTGTATGTTTTGATGTACATGTCACTAACGAAAATATCATAATCTTAAAAATAAAAGGGGAAAAAAGCTAATTAAATCATTATGTGGAAGCCTATCAGAGAGAGGAAAGGAAGGGTCACAGTGAATTGAGAAAGACAGCAATTCTCATTCTCCACTGTAGCTCCTTTACAACCAACATCATGGAAAGATACAGCACAGAAACAGGCCCTTCAGCCCACCAACTTCATGCTGACCAACAACCTGCACTGATTCCATTTTATTCTCCCCACATTCTTATCAACTTCACACTATCTACCACTCACCTTATAAGACTCTTGATTGGACCTCTTATATGATAAAGATGAACTCTTGATCACGCAATCTACCTCATCATGGACTTGCACTTTATTTGTCTACCTGCACTGTGCTTTCTCTGTAACTGTGACACTATATTCTGAATTCCGTTTTTCTTCTTTTGTACTACCATGATGTACTTATGCATGGAATGATCTGTCTAGACGGCATGAAAACAAAGCTTTTCACTGTACCTCGGTACATGTGACAATAATAAAGCAATTACCAATTAGGTACTTAACAGCCAACATTAACACAATGGGCCGAAGGTCCTGTTTCCATGCAGTGGAACTCAATGACTCTATAATACCTGGATGTGTACTTGAAGAAACGTGAACTACAAGACTTGTAGTTCTTGATGGATAAACAAACTGAATGGGCTCACAGGACTGGATGATTCATGATAAAAACACGAACAATGCGTGACTTACATGGAATTCTCTCCCCAGTGTTATTGAGGCTGAGTCACTGCATACAATCAGGTCTGAAACAGATTTTTGGTCAATGGATTTTTTGGACTATTTGGAAATTTCTAAGAACTGGTGCCAGGGAAGTTGCTGCAAATTTAGGACTGAAGTGAGGAGAAATTTATTCAGCCAGATGGTGTGAGACATTGAGTGCATCCAAGACTGATATCCATCATTAAGGACCTTCACCATCTGGGACATGCCCTCTTCACATTACTACCATCGGGGAGGAGGTACAGGAGCCTGAAGACCCACACTCAATGTTTTAGGAACAGCTTCTTCCCCTCCGCCGTCAGATTTCCGAACAGATCATGAGTTCATGAACACTATCTCGTTATTCCTCTTTTGCACTATTTATTTATTTTTGTGACTAATAGTAACTTTTATGTCTTTGCACTGTACTGCTGCTGCAAAACAACACATTTTGCGACATATATCAGTGATAATAAACCTAATTCTGATTATGATTCTGAAGACTTCCAAAGATTCAAGGGCAGGAATGGTGGAACAGCTCAAAGGGTTTCGTATTGATATTGGTTTATTATTGTCACTTGTACCGAGGTACAGTGAAAAACTTGTCTTGCAAACCGATCGTACAGGTCAATTCATTACACAGTGCAGTTACATTGAGTTAGTACAGAGTGCATTGAGGTAGTACAGGTAAAAACAATAACAGTACAGAGTAAAGTGTCACAGCTACAGAGGAAGTGCAGTGCAGGTAGACAATAAGGTGCAAGGTCACAACAAGGTAGACTGTGAGGTCAGAGTCCATCTCTTCATATAAGATGAACTACCTTCTGATTCTGTTTCACGTTCATGAGTTCATAAGTCTCTCAGCTCCCGTGCAGGGGAAGAAATGTAAGGAGGAGTTATTATTGACCTGCTGGTTTTCACACTGAGCCGTGGATGTTGTAGCCACGCAATAGTCAACTCCAGCGCACTTTCAAGTCCGAGTCTGGCACCGAGGTGCTAAGCGAAATTAGCTAGGCATTACTGGAGACACTGGAGCTCGGAGACCCGAGGAACTTTTTGAAGCCTGGAGTAAACTTTCTAAATGGGAGTCAATCGTCTATTTTGGGTTCACGTTCTTCATGCACCCTTCACACTCAAGGGACCAAACTCAATGGCTAATGAGACATTTGGTGGGCGGTGCACCTCCCCAGAATGGGCAGGTAGGGTGAAGGAGGAGATCTTTCAGGTCCAATCACATTGCTCTATCCTTTTGATGTACAGAGGGATCTTGGGGTCCAGTCAAGAAGCTGTTACACAAGTAGCAGGGTGGTAAAAACGGCATACTGTATACTTGCCTTCATTGGTCAGGGCACTGAGTACAAGAGTAAGTAGACACAAGAGGTTCTGCAGACGCTGGTATCTGGAGCAACACACACACACAAAATACTGGAGGAACTCAGCAGGTCAGGCAGCATCCGTGGAGGGAAATAAACAGTCGACGTTTCAGGTCGAGACCCTTCATCAGGACTGGAAAGGAAGAGGGCAGAAGCTGGAATAAGAAGGTGGGGAGAGGGGGAGGAGTACATGCAGGCAGGTGACAGGTGAGTTCAGGTGAGAGGGGGAAGGTAGGAGGGTGGGGGTGGGCATGGGGGAGATGTAAGAAGCTGAGAGGTGATAGGTAGAAGAGGGAAAGGGTTGAAGAAGAAGGAATCCGGTCGGCAGTGGACCATGGAATAAAGGGAAGGAGGTGGGGAATAGATGGGCAGGTCATGAGGGCAGGGAAAGGGGTAAGCGAAGAGGGAAGGAGAAAAAAAAGGGAAGAAGAAGAGGGGAGGGGTTACCGGAAGTTAGAGAAATTGACGTTGAGGCCGTCAGGTTGGAGATTACCAAGGCGAAATATGAGGTGATGTTCCTCCAAGATACATCTGGCCTCAACGCAGCAGTAGATGAGGCCATAGATGGCCACCGGGAGATCCTTGCTTTAGTGACAAATGGAGGGAAGGTCCTCAACGAAGCGGTCACCCAATCTGTGTCGGGTTTCACTGATGCACAGGAGGCCGCACCGGGAGCACCGGATGCAATAAATGACGCTCTCGGATTCACAGGTGAAGCGCTGCCTCACCTGGAAGGACCGTCTAGGACACTGAACAGTGGTGAGGGAAGAGGTGTAGGGGCAGGTGCAGCACTTAGTGCGGTTGCAGGGATAAGTGCTGGGGGGTTATCGATGGGGAGGGACGAGTGGACAAGGGAGTCGCAGAGAGAGCGATCCCTATGGAAAGCGGAGAGAGGGGGGAAGGGGAAGATGTGCCTGGTGGTGGGGTCCTGTTGGAGGCGGTGGAAGTTACAGAGAGTGATGTGTTGGATGTGGAGGCTGGTGGGGTGGTAGGTGAGGACAAGGGGGACCCTGTCTCTGTTATGTCAGTGGGGGGAATGGGGTGAGGGCAGACATGCGGGAAATGGAGGAGATGCGGGTGAGGGCAGTATTGATGGTGGTGGAAGGGAAACCCCATTTACTGAAGGAGGAGGACATCTCGGATGTCCTGGAGTGGAAAGCCTCATCATGGGAACAGATGCGGCAGAGGCGCAGGAGCTGGGAGAAGGGGATGGTGTCCTTACAGGGTGGGAAGAGGTGTAGTCAAGGTAACTGTGGGAGTCAGTGGGTTTGTAGAAGATGTCTGTGGTTAATCTGTCTCCAGAGATGGAGACAGAGAGATCCAGGAAGGGGAGAGAGGTGTCAGAGACGGACCAAGTGAATCTGAGGGCAGGGTGGAAGTTGGAGGCAAAGTTATGAAATTGACGAGCTCAGCACGGGTGCAGGAAGCAGCCCCAATGCAGTCGCCAATGTAGCGGAGAAAGAGTTGGGGGGCGTTACCGGTGTAGGGTTGGAACATGGACTGTTCCACATAGCCGACGGAAAGGCAGGCATAGCTGAGACCCATGCGAGTGCCCATGGCTACACCTTTAGTTTGGAGAAAGTAGGAGGAGCCAAAAGAGAAGTTGTTGAAGATGAGCACCAGTTCTGCCAGACGGAGGAGGGTGGCGGTGGAGGGGGAACTGGTTGGGTCTGCTGTCCAGAAAGAAGCGGAGAGCCTTAAGGCCTTCCTGACGGGGGATGGAAGCGTACAGGGACTCGACGTCCATAGTGGAAATGAGGTAGACAGGTCCGGGGAACAGAAAGTTGTTGAAGTTATGGAAGGCATGCAAAGTGTCACGGACATAGGTGGGGAGGGACTGGACCAAGGGGGACAAAATGGAGTCAAGATATGAGGACAAGAGTACAGGCGGAAACAATGGGCCTACCGGGGCAGTTAGGTTTGTGGATCTTGAGTAGGAGGTAGAAACGGGGAGTGCAGGGTAGGGGAACTATGAGGTTGGAGGCATTAGAGGGAGGTGATGAGGTCAGTGATAGTGCGGGAGACAATGGCCTGATGCTCCTTGGTGTTCTTTGGTAGGGTCAAGGTTGAGGGATAAGTAAGAGGAGGTGTCCGAGAGTTGAGTCTGGCCTCGGCGATGTAAAGGTCAGTCCGCCAGATTACAACAGCATCACCCTTGCCTGCGGGTTTGATGGTGAGGTTAGGATTGGTGCAGAGGGAGTGGGGTTGGAATAGGTGAGGGGAGTGGTGAAGTTGAGACGGTTAATATCCCGTCGATGAAGAGATCCAGAGCGGGCAGAAGGCCAGGATGAGGTGTCCAAGAGAAGGAAGAGGGCTTAAGGAGGGAGAAGGGGTCATCAGCAGGGGGTGGGGAATCCTTGCTGAAGAAGTCGGCCCGGAGACGGAGGTGACGGAAGAAGAGCTCGGCATCATGGCGGGCGCGGAACTCATTGAGGTGCGGGCGCAGGGGGACAAAGGTAAGGCCCCTGAAGAGGACAGAATGTTCAGCCTCAGAAGGGAAGGTCGGAGGGGATAGTGAAGACATGGCGGAGGTTGGGGCTGGGACCAGAGGAGGGTAGAGGGTTAGAGCTGGAGTCAAGAGGTCAAGGAAGATGGGGTGGAAGGAAGATGGGGAGTCTGAGGAGTGAGGGGGAGGAGGATCGAGGAGAAGGGGAAGGCTTGAGAGGCCAGGGGTAGGTGAGGAGTAAAATGGAAGCAGAGGAGCAGTAGGACCCAGCGGCGGTGCGAGAGATCTCGGACTGGACATGACAGGGGCCGAGGTCGGAGCCAGAGGCGCCGGGGCCAAGGGGGTCTAGTTGCAACTGTATAAAACTTTGGTTAGGCTGCACTTGGAGTACTGTGCGCAATTCTGGTCACCCCATTACAGGAAGGATGTGGAGACTTTGGAGAGGGTGCCAAACAGGTTTACCAGGATGCTGCCGGGATTAGAGGGCATGAGCTATAAGGAGAGGTTGGACAAACATGGGTTGTTTACTCTGAAGTGTCAGAGGATGAGGGAAGATCTGACAGAAGTTTATAAAATTATGAGAGGCATCTTTTACCAGGGTAGAAATGTCAAGGACTAGAGGACATGCATTTAAGGTGAGGGGGGAAAGATTAAAGGAGATGTGTGGAGCAAGAGTGGTGGGTGCCTGAAATGGGCTGCCAGAGTGGTGGTGGAAGCAGATACGATAGTGGTGTTTAAGAAGCTGTTAACACACAAATATGCAGTGAATAGCGAGATACGGATTACCTACAGGCAGAAGAGAAGTAGTTTAATTCAGCATCGTGTTTGGCACAGACATTGTGGGTCAAAGGGCCTGTTCCTGTGCTGTACTGTCCTATGTTCTATCAACATGTCTGTTCTATGCAATCAAGGTAGGCACGGTAGTGTAGCAGTTAGTGTAACGCTACTACAGCGCCAGCGACCCCGGTTCAATCCCCGCCGCTGTCCGTAAGGAGTTTGTACGTTCTCCCCATGTCTGCGTGGGTTTCCTCCGGGTGCTCCGGTTTCCTCCCACATTCCAACGACGTACGGGTTAGGAGCTGTGGGCATGCTATGTTGGCACCGGAAGTGTGGCGACACTTGCGGGCTGCCCCCAGAACACTCTACGCAAAAGATGCATTTCACTGTGTGTTTCGATGTACATGTGACTAATAAAGAAATCTTATCAACTCCCCACGGTGTCTCTATACTCCATTTACTTAGCATTTATTGGATGAAGTCACCCAGTATTATGCAGCCAAATACTCACTATATCCTAACCATTACCATCCCCATCAAACCCGTTCTCTCTGAGCTATTACAGTTATTAGTCATGAAGTCGTACAGCATTGACAAAGGCTCTTTGGTCCACCATATCCCATATGTTATGAGCTGGAAATTTGCTGCCTAATAGGGAAGTACAAGCAGATTCAATAAGGAGATGGAAATGTTACTTGAAGAGCAAGTAACTGCAGAGGTACAGGGATAAGATATTTATTTATTAGTCACATGTACATCGAAACACACAGTGAAATATGTCTTTTTACGTTGCTAAGAATGTGCTGGGGGGCAGCCCGCAAGTGTCGCCACACTTCCGGTGCCAACATAGCATGTCCACGACTTCCTAACCCATATGTCTTTGGAATGTGGGAGGAAACCGGAGCACCCAGAGGGAACCCCACGCAGACACAGGGAGAATGTACAAGCTCCTTACAGACAGCAGCCGGAATTGAACCCAGGTCACTGGCACTGTAATAGTGTTACGCTAACCACTATGCTACCGCGGAGAAGAAAGAGGGAGAAGCAGCACACACACAAAGATCCAAACGGTTTCCTTCACTGCTGTATGATTTCATGTACATCAGCAGTCTATGACACAGCAGTCTACAACACACAACCGAGCTGAATAAACAGCCAACAGTGACCCATACAATCGTGACATGTACTTGTACGCTCCACTTGAACGCATTATACCCCACTGCACGGTGTGCCCCTGGCCAGTATCACCAGCACGGCTCACAGTAGAGGTTGCTCACCATGAGAGGGGAGATCACATCACAAGTCATGGTTGGGGAAACTCCCTCCGAACCCCCCCCACTGCCAGCAACAGTTCAACAAGACAGCCACTCTTCTACCTCCCAAAGAAAATCCTCTAGGTCCTATTCCCAGTATCCGGTCTACTTTGGAGAGACGTAGTGAAAAGACACAAGATTTTAAGTTAGCCAACCACCGGGGTCCAGCTATAGACTAAACAGTCCACTAGCTGTCGCACAAAGCAATGCAATGGTCAACGGTCTCATAATAGTTAAGCTAAAATGATGAAAATATAATACTTTGCATGAATCTCACTACATTTCATACTCAGGGTGTCAAACCAACCAAGAACTGAACAGATCAGGAATATAAGCATCGATGTATAGATCAAGAATATAATAAAGTTCTGCTTTGTAGGTCCCACCCTGAGATTGTCATGTTCACTGATGCCAAACTTTAGCTCATTTGATTGACCAAATGGACTGCACACTGACCCCCACATGGCTGCAGATATAAACAGCAGAGTTCCCTGTTCAGTCCACAAAAAGCTCTTGAATTATATTCCAGCCAAACCATGCTAACAAGCAGCTCTCACTCACCAACAATCCGTTCACTGTTGCTCAGTAGGTCCCCGCCAGGATCACGCACCTCCAGACTGAGCCACAGCCTTGGTCCAAACACAGACAGCTGGGCAGAATTGCAGAGGTGCCCTCCTACATGATACTGATCAGGAGAACCATGGACTGCCCTTGACTGCATTTGGTTGAGTGTGGTATCGACAAGTCTTGATAAAACTGAAGTCAATGAGAATCAAGGAGAAGACTTTCCAATGTTTTGGTGTCATTCTTCGCAAAAAGGATAATCAGTTGTGGTTCTTGGAGGTCAATCACCCCAGCCCCAGGACATCACTCCAAGGTCGTGTTGAACCATCTTTACCTGCTGCATTAACGACCGTCCATTTTAAGATCAGATGAGGTGATATTCCTGAAAATCACACAACGTTCAATCCCACTTGTAATGCCTCAGGTAATGAATCAGTCTCTGACCACACATGACAAGATCAGGACATTGCGAACTCCGTTGAGAGGGAATGATATTACCACCACCAGCCTCTTCCATGGAACTGCCATGGCACAGGAACTTAACTGAACCATGCACATAACTGTTGTGGCTGCTCAAGCAGGTGAGAGGTGAGTTCATTTCCCAGCTCTCCAAAGGTTCTGCACCTCCCATGTGGCACGGATCAGGTGCACGACGGAATAGTCTCCTCTTGTCAATGGTCAAACCAGAACACAGAAGTACATTTACCCAGTGGGTTAACTGCGGTGATACCGTGAGATGTCAGGAAACGCCTGGGTAATGTGAGGGCGGTAAAAGAAAAGATCAAGAGGCGATGATTCCAACAGCAAATCAGTCAAGCAACAGGGATTTCCAAGGGTTATCTCTGTTGACGCAGCCCCATCCAAAGGTGATGATCTCCTGACCTAGAAATGTAAGAGATCTGGCATTAACAGAGACCTTTATCCACTAAGGAAATCAAAAGTGCAGTCACTTCCCTGGGCTTAGTCTGTAGCCATTCAGGTTGCAGATGCTCATTCAACATGTGGTGAGGGTTCCTGTCTCTAAACCCTTTCAGGCAGTGGGTTCCAGACCCTGCCTCAAACCCCCTCTTCTCCTTCCACCAATTATTTAAAATCAGTTCCCTCTCTGCAAAATGAAGACCTACCCTGCAAGCTTCTTATGGTTCTATCCTGGAGAAGACTACACAGATAGACACAGAATAGGTGGCATTATGCACAATGATTGGTCTGTCGTCTAACCACTTTAAAATACACCTGAGGGATTTAACAAGATAAGTAGTGTGAGAATGTCTCCCCAGTGGGAGATGCTAGTGGATATTGACTTAGGATTAAGGGCATGCCATTTAAGACAGAGGTGAAGAGGAATTGCTTCCTCAAGAGGGTTGTGAGTCTTTGGAATTATCTACCCCAGAGAGCTGTGAAAGCAGAATCATTCAATCTGTTCACAACCAAAGTAGTCAGATACTGGGACAAAAAGGGAATAGGCAGGAGAGTACTGAAGGTTCCAGGAGTTTACAGCCTACTATTTCTCATGTTCATATATTCTTAGTGAGATTCCCCTTAAGTATACTTATGCTTTTCATTGTCCCACTCTCACTCTGAGCCACCAGTCCTGAAGAAGGGTCCTGACCTGAAACGTTAACCGCCTGCTTTTCTCCACGGATGCTGCCTGGCCTGCTGAGTTCCTCCAGCGTCATAGTGTTTTTTTCATCTGACCCATCAGTCTATGGCCTCCTGCACTGTTACACCAAAGCCCAACACAGGCTTGAGGAACAGCATCTCATCTTCCATCTGTTACAGCCTTCTGGTCTCAATATGGACTTCTCCAACTCTTTCTTTCCGTCTGTGATCTTGAGCAGTTTTCTTCTCTCCATTAGTACAGTGTGACCTGCTGGGCATGTCTCACAGCACTGCTGTTGGCAACACATAATACTGACCAAGAAACTTAAACCTCTTCTAAAGGCCACATTAACCCATTTGGTCTCACCCCATCTCAGATATTCCCTTTATCCATTCTGCCTTTACCCCATCTCTGCAAACTTGTTTTCTCACTTTCCCAGTTCCGATGAAGGGTCTTCAACCTGAAACAATAACTGTTGTTTCGCTCTTCACAAACGCTTGCTCGATGCTTCCAGCATTTTCTGTTTTGATAATGCTTTTCAACCCCTCTCCCCCCCTACCCCCCCTACCCCACCCCTTGTGTTAATGAGTGCCAAACTGATCCTGAACTCCTGACTTGACTTATTGGTGATACCTGTTTTGAGGGCCACGTCTGTACCATTTCTGTATCCCTACATTCTTGTTTAGTTAGCAATCCACTGTATTCAATCCTAAATTACTGAAAAAGACTTCTACAGAATGTAAAAAAAAGTTTTAAGTAATGCTGAGATAGGATGATCATTTTGTAAGCCAATGTAAAATAAAGTTACATTCAAATAGTTTTTAAAATGTCTTTGTTCATCCCCAATTGGCTCCTTAAATTTTGAAACCTCTTTTTCCCTTGTGCAGAGGAGATTTACTAGGGTGCTGCCTGGTTCAGAGAGTATGCATCATGAGGAGAGACTAAGGGAGATAGGGCTTTACTCTTTGGAGAGAAGGAGGATGAGGGGAGACATGATAGAGGTGTACAAAATATTGAGAGGAATAGATAGCCAGCACCTCTTTCCCAGGGCACCAATGCTCAATACAAGAAGGCATGGCTTTAAGGTAATAGGTGGGAAGTTCAAGGGAGATATCAGAGGGAGGTTTTTTACCCAGAGAGTGGTTGGGGCATGGAATGCGCTGCCTGGGGCGGTGGTGGAGGCAGGTACATTGGTCAAATTCAAGAGATTACTAGATAAGCATATGGAGGAATTTAAAACATAGGGATATGTGGGAGGAAGGGGTTAGATAGTCTTAGGCGAGGTTTAAAGGTTGGCACAACATTGTGGGCCGAAGGGCCTGTATTGTGTTGTATTGTTCTATGTTCCCATGATAGAGGTATCAAAAATAAGAGGCCACAGTTTTAAAATGGGAGGAAGGAGTTTTAAAGGGAATCCTAGGGATATGTTTTCACACAGAGAGTCGGTGGTACCTGAAATGTTCTGCCAGAGGTGGTGGTGGAGTCAGATACAATTACGATGTTTAGGAAGCATTTAGAATTAAATAGGCAAGGCACAGAAGGATAGGGTTCTAATACAGGCAAATGGCATTAGTGTAGATGGGCAAAAAGATCTGTCTGGTTGTGACAGGATCTATTTCTGTACAGTGTGACTCCTTGGACACCTGGTGTGTGGGGAATTAGTGAAAAGACTAATTTTGTGAGGTGGACCAACTTCCGGCACAATGCTTTTCAAACTAACACGTAGTGGTAGATGAGCAGCGGAAGTTCTGGACCACTGGCCCTGAGAGGTCAATTCAAGTCTCAACACGGTCGCAGGGGGAGTTAAACTGAACTGCAAAATAAATCTGGGATTTAAAAGCAACGCTAGGCCATTAGTAACCAATGGTACAACAATGGTAACCCTGAAATTGCCGATTGCTATACAATTCAGCCTGGTTCACTGTTAGTCATAGAGCAAAACAGGCCCTTCATCCCAACTCGTCCATGCTGACCATGGTGTCCACCAAGCTCGTCCCATTTGTCCCTGTTTGGCCAAATCCCTCTAAACCACTCCTATCCATGTACTTATCCAGAAGTCTTTTAAATGTTATTATTGTACCTGCCTCAACCACTTCCTCTGGCGACTCATTCCATATACGCACCATCCTCTGTGTGAAGAAGTTGCCCCTCAGGTCCCTTATAAGTCTTTCACCTCTCACCTTAAACCTGTACCCTCTTGTTTTTCATTCCCCTTCCCTGCGAAAAAGACTGTGTGTGTTCACTCTATCTCTATCCCTCATGATTTTATACACCTCTAAAAGTCCACCCCTCAATCTCCTACGTTCCAAGGAATAAAGTCCTAGCCTCCTCAATCTCTCCCTATAACTCAGGCCCATTGCCCTTCATGGGAGGATACTTCCCTCCCTTGGCCTATACGTGACTCCAGTCTCACCAATGCAGCTGACTCCTCAGTTCAGGCCAGTTAGGGATGGACAATAAATGCTGGCATTTCCAGCGATGTTCAGCCAGTTAGGGATGGTCAATAAATGCTGGCATTTCCAGCGATGTTCAGCCAGGTAGGGATGGTCAATAAATGCTGGCATTTCCAGCGATGTTCAGCCAGGTAGGGATGGTCAACAAATTCTGGCATTGCCAGCGGTGTTCAGGCCAGTTAGGGATGGACAATAAATGCGGGCATTTCCAGCCATGTTCAGCCAGTTAGGGATGGTCAATAAATGCTGGCATTTCCAGTGATGTTCAGCCAGGTAGGGATGGTCAATAAATGCTGGCATTTCCAGCGATGTTCAGCCAGTTAGGGATGGTCAATAAATGCTGGCATTGCCAGCAGTGTTCAGGCCAGTTAGGGATGGACAATAAATGCTGGCATTTCCAGCCATGTTCAGCCAGTTAAGGATGGTCAATAAATGCTGGCATTTCCAGCGATGTTCAGCCAGTTAGGGATGGTCAATAAATGCTGGCATTGCCAGCGGTGTTCAGGCCAGTTAGGGATAGACAATAAATGCGGGCATTTCCAGCCATGTTCAGCCAGTTAGGGATGGTCAATAAATGCTGGCATTGCCAGCAACGTCCACATCCTTTCAACAAGAGTGCAAGCTCCTGACTTGCGTAGAAAGTGATTCACAGTTAAAAGTCTGACGTTGCAGGTTGTGCTATTTTGAGGCAAGTTGAATGGGAGGGTGCGGGGGGGAGGGCAGATGAGTGCAAGCGGGTGGAATTTCCACCCCCCCCATCCCACCATTGGGCGGGTTTCTTGCCATTCGTCAGCTGCGTATTCTTCTGTAATTTCAATCGGCAAACCACATTGGCAACATGACCTGGAAATATCAAGTAACCATCCACAGGCATCAAGCCTGGAGGAGGGAAGAGACAGGGAAAGAGCAGTAAATCTCTTCCTTTTCTGTGAAATGTTTGCAGAAGTTTGGAGACAGTGGCAGTAAACAAGCTGAAGGATCCCAGACTGTGGAACAGGAGCACCTAGATATTACTTACAAATTGTCTGCTTGACTTGTGTTTGTTTAAGACTTGCCTGAACCTTCCATTGATCATGTTTGAGAGCTGGATGTGCAGCCTCCAAGCTTTGATACTGAACGTAGCCCACTTATTGGGGAGAGTGCAAAAATGCAGGCCATAAATTTAAGGTAGTCACCGATGAATCCAATGAGTTCAGGCGTGATTAGAGTGCAGGACTCGCTAACAGAAGGGGAGCGAATACTAAAGATATACTTCATAGAAACATAGAAAACCTACAGCACAATTCAGGCCCTTCGGGCCAAAAATCTGTGCCGAACATGTCCCTACCTTAGAAATTACTAGGCTTACACATAGCCCTCTATTCTTCTCAGCTCCATGTACCTACCCAAAAGTCTCTTAAAAGACCCTATCGTATCCGCCTCCACCACCATTGCCGGCAGCCCATTCCACACACTCACCACTCTCTGAGTAAAAAACTTACCTCTGACATCTCCTCTATACCTACTCCCCAGCACCTTAAACCTGTGTCCTCTTGTGGCAACCATTTCAGCCCTGGGGAAAAGCCTCTAACTATCTACCCGATCAATACCTCTCATCATCTTATACACCTCTATCAGGTCCCCCCCTCATCCTCCGTCGCCCCAAGGGAAAAGGCTGAGTTCCCTCAACCTGCTTTCATAAGGCATGCTCTGCAATCCAGGCAACATCCTTGTAAATCTCCTCTGCACCCTCTCTATGGCTTCCACATCCTTCCTGTAGTGAGGCGACCAGAACTGAACACAGTACTCCAAGTGGGGTCTGACCAGGGTCCTATATAGCTGCTACAATACCTCTCGGCTCCTAAATTCAATTCCCCGATTGATGAAGGACAATACACCATATGCCTTCTTCACCACAGAGTCAACCTGTGCAGCTGGATCCTCCACACTGCCAAGAGTCCTACCATTAATACTATATTCTGCCATCATATTTGACCTACCAAAATGAACAACTTCACACTTCAGGGAATAAAAACAGAAAATGCTGGAAACACTCAGTAGGTCAAGTATCTATAGAAAGAGAAACAGAGTTAATATTTCAGGTCAAAGACCTTTTGTCTGATCTGAACTATTAACTCTGTTTCTTCTTTTACAGATGCTGTCTAACCTGCTGAGTATTTCCAGCAATTTCTGTTTTTATTTCAGATTTCCAGCATCTGCAGTGTTTTTGATTTTTATATTTAGGGGGAATCTGATTAAGAGAATATAGACAAATGGGCAGGAGCCAGAACCCTGCCATTCAATAGGATCTGATGGACACACAAAAGACTGCAGATGCTAGAATCTGGAACAGCATAAAAAGGAACTGTTGATGTTTCGAGTTGGAACCCTGCATCAGGACAGAGCGTGGAGAGGGGAGATGGCCGGTATAAAGAGGAGAGAGGGAGGGGTGAGACAGGAGCCCGAGGTGATTAGTGGACTGAGGAGGGGTGAAAGATTGCAGGCAGATTGTGCAGGGTAGGGGAGGGAAGCAGGGGGTGGAGTGGGGAGATTGGCAGGCGGAAGCAGAAAAAGGAGGGGGTGGGTGAAGAAAAAGTAGATAAATAAGAAAGAAAAAGAGAGACAGACTATCTCTGCTCTCAATTCCACTCTCCTGCCTGTTCTACATAACCCTTGGCTCTCTTACAGTCCAGAAGTCTGTCTGCGCCAGCCTTAATATATTCCACGATTCAGCACGCACAACTCTCTGGGGTAGATCACGACCCGCTGAGAGTAGAAATTCCTCTGCATCTCCATCTTAAATGAACATCCTTTTATCCTCAACCTCTTCCCAATGGTTCAATTCCCCTACAAGGAGAAACATTTTCTCAGCATCCATCCTGTCAAATCCCACAAGGGAGGGGGGAGGGAACAGGATCACCTGATGCAGAGTGAGATGAAGTAAAGTGGGAGGATGCCTGTGTGAAGGATTAGCACAAGGATATAAGAACCAGAAGCAAGTGTAGATCACACAATCACTCAAGATGATTTATTCTTGGCTTCAACTTCACTTTCCTGCATGCATGAACCATCTCCGTGGTTCAAAAACGTACTGTATGTTCTCCCTGTGTCTGCATGGGTTTCCTCCGGGTGCTCCGGTTTCCTCCCACATTCCAAAGACGTACGGGTTAGGAAGTTGTGGGCATGCTACGTTGGCGCCAGAAGCGTGGCGACACTTGCGGGCTGCCCCCAAAACACTCTACGCAAAGATGTATTTCACTGTGTGTTTCGATGTACATGTGACTAATAAAGATATCTTTTCTCATCTTAAATGACCCATTATCCCATGAATAGAGAATCGATGGGGAAAATATACTATTCTGGTTATTTTATTCATTCAAGGGGTGTGGGCTTTGCAGATTGAGCCAGCATTTAATTGCCCATCCCTAATTGCCCTTGAGAAGGTGGTGGTGAGCTGCCTTCTTGAACCACCACGGTCCTTGAGGTGTGGGCACACATACAATGCTGTTAGGGAGGGAGTTCCAGGATTTTGACCCAGCGATGGTAAAGGAACGGCAATATATTTCTGAGTCAGGATGGTGTGTGGCTTGGAGGGCAACTTCCAGGTGGTGGTGACACAAGAAATTCTGCAGATGCTGTATATATCTGGAGCAATACACAAAAAGTGCTGGAGGAACTCAGCAGGTCAGGCAGCATCCATGGAGGGAAATAAACAGTCGACGTTTTGGACCGAGACCCTTCATCAGGACTGGAAAGGAAGAGGGCAGAAGCCAGAATAAGAAGGTGGGGGGAGGGGGAGGAGCACACGCAGGCAGGGGATAGGTGGGATCAGGTGAGAGGTGAGTCCAGGTGAGGGGGAAGGTAGTTGGGTGGGGGAGGGGTGGGAAGATGTAATAAGCTAAGAGGTGACAGGTAGAAGAGGCCGAGGACTGAAGAAGAAGGAATCCGGTAGGAGAGGGCAGTGGACCATGGAATAAAGGATGGGGGAGGGGAGGAGAGAAGATGGGCAGGTCATCAAGGTGGGGGAAGGGAGCCACAGGAATAAGGGAAGTTGGGGGGGGGGGGTGGGGGAGAAAAAGAAGGGGTGGGGCTACCGGAAGTTAGAGAAATCGATATTAAGGCCATCAGGTTGGAGACTCCCAAGGCAGAATATGAGGTGTTGTTCCTCAATGTGGCAGTAGAGGAGGCCATGGATAGACGTGTCACTGTGGGAGTGGGATGTGGAATTGAAGTGGGTGGCCACCGGGAGGCCCTGGCTGTTGCGGCGGACAGAGCGAAGGTGCTCGATGAAGTGGTCGAGCAACTTCCAGCTGTGGTGTCCCCCATGCTTTTGCTGCCCTTGTCCTTCTAGCTGGTACAGTCATGGGGTTGGAAGGTGCTGTCTAAGGAGTCTTGGTGAGTTGCTGCAGTGCATCCTGTAGATGGTACAAACTGCTGCTACTAAGCGTCAGTGTTGCAGTGAGTGAATGG
The DNA here is from genome assembly GCF_009764475.1 of Pristis pectinata. Taxonomy (NCBI): domain Eukaryota; kingdom Metazoa; phylum Chordata; class Chondrichthyes; order Rhinopristiformes; family Pristidae; genus Pristis; species Pristis pectinata. The sequence continues at coordinate 8,477,462 of NC_067405.1, read as the reverse complement.
TTGTGGATGGGGTGCCTATCAAGCGGGCTACTATGTCATGTATGTTGGTATTGGTATTGGTATTGGTTTATTATTGTCACTTGTACCAAGGTACAGTGAAAAACATGTCTTGCATACCGATCGTACAGGTCAATTCATTACACAGTGCAGTTACATTGAGTTAGTACAGAGTGCATTGATGTAGTACAGGTAAAAACAATAACAGTACAGGGTAAAATGTCACAGCCACAGAGAAAGTGCAGTGCAATAAGGTGCAAGGTCACAACAAGGTAGATCGTGAGGTCAGAGTCCATCTCATCGTATAAGGGAACTATTCAATAGTCTTATCACAGTGGGGTAGAAGCTGTCCTTAAGTCTGGTGGTACGTGCCCTCAGGCTCCTGTATCTTCTACCTGACGGAAGAGGAGAGAAGCGAGAATGACCCGGGTGGGTGGGGTCTTTGATTATGCTGGCTGCTTCACCAAGGCAGCGAGAGGTAAAGACAAGAGTCCAAGGAGGGTAGGCTGGTCAAGTGTTGAAGCTGGACTCATCCAGGCAAGTAGTTCAAATTCATACGATAGATTCTATGCAGTTCTACACATAATAAGCTACACTGTACAGTATAAACGAATGAATAACTGCATGTAGCTCAGCCTTCCAAGAGCAGAAGGTTAAGTTGGTTACTCTGACATTATTCCTTCTGTGATTGCACTGGAGAGGGTGCAGAGGAGATTCACTGGGATGTTGCTTGGATTGGAGGGCTTTTGTTATAGGAAGAGATTGGATCAGCTGGGTTTGTTTTCCCTGGAGCGAAGGAGGCTGAGGAATGACCTGATAGAGATACATAAAATTATGAGAGGAATAGATAGGGCAGACAGAATCATTTTCCAATGTAAGAATGTCTAAAACAAAAGGGCATAAGTTTAAGGTGAGAGAGAGGAGGTTCAGAGGGGATTTAAGGAGAAAGTTTTTCACATAAGTGGTTGATATTTGGAAGGAACTGCTGGAGGACGTAGTGGAATCAGATACAATCGCAATATTTAAGAGGCATCTAGACAGGCACCTGAATAGACAAGTCTACAAACCTAATGCAGGCAAATAGTATTCGTGCAGATAGATACAATGGTCGGCATGGATGTTGTGGGCTAAAGGGCCCATTTCAGTATGATTCTCCATCCTGTTTTAACACCAATCTTATACAGATCCACTTGGGGGGGATAAATCATTGCCATAGCAATAAGGGTCCAAAAAATGGAGTGAAGAGGCCTTAAAATCCATGTAACCTTCACGATGGGCAGGGGGGTCCTATGCTGGGTGATGGCACATTTGCCTGAAATCAGTGGTTGGTCCCTTTTGCCATCAGGGTTACGGTCTTGGATTTTGTGGGGTGTGTAGGTGGGACTTGCAATAACCCCTCTAGTCAGGGAGCCACTTCCCTGACTCCACCAGAACCTGCCACAGACCTGGAGGTGTTCTAAATCATTTAGAGTTTTCCTGCAGTTAATAAAGTGGCAAATGGTTAGGTCACCAATGGAAACTGAAGAAATATCTTTGAACCCATTGACTGCTGCGATCTGGAACATATTCCCTGAAAGGGCAGTAGAAGCATTCCAAAGGAAATTGGATAAACACTTGAAAGGAAAACTTTTGCAGGGCTGTGGGAAAAGAGCAGGGGAGTGGGAATAAGTCTGCCAAAGAGTTGGATGGAATGTCCCCTTCGGTGCTAAGGGACCTAAACAGAGTAATTAGAAGGGAGCTATTTCCCTTGGCAGGGAAGTTAATATGTAGAATGCTTAGACTTGAAGCAACTTGTAAATAAATTATGCAGGAAATAAGAAACTTTTAATGCAGAGGATAGTAAGGGTCTGAAACTCAGGGGAGAGTAATAGTGGAAACCCTGACCAGAGTTTCATACAGTACTTTGAAGAGCTGGAAGGGCAGGGACAGGACAACTCAGACCACTAGGACAGCTGGTTACATACAATGTTATGGCAGAGAACCACAGAACACTACAGCACAGAAAACAGGCCAGTCGGCCCTTCTAGTCTGTGCCAAAACTTTATTCCGCTAGTCCCATTGACCTGCACCCAGTCCATAACTCTCCAGACCTCTCCCGTCCATGTATCTATCCAATTTATTCTTAAAACTTAAGAGTGAACCCGCATTTACCACGTCAGATGGCAGCTCGTTCCACACTCCCACCACTCTCTGAGTGAAGAAGTTCCCCCTAAGGTTCCCCTTTTTTTTCCGCCCTCCCGCTCCCCCCCCCCCCCAACCATTAAACCGTCCTCCACGCACCACTCGTGGGCTGCCAGGCAGCCTAGAAGGAGGCCATTAGAAACAGGCCCACTGTCCTCACTGAATCATGCACCCATTTAGACTAATCCTGCACTGATCCCATTTTATTGTCTCCACATTCCTATTAACTCCCCTCAAATTCTACACTCACATGCACTAAGGGCAATTAACTTAATAACCAGCCTACCTTTGGGATGTATGAGGCAACTGAAGCACCCAGAGAACATGCAAACTCCACAAAGTTCAGTATTGAACCTGGATGAAAAACACGATGATGCTGGAGGAACTCAGCAGGCCAGGCAGCATCCGTGGAGAAAAGCAAGCGGTCAACGTTTCGGGTCAGGACCTTTCCTCAGGACTTAAGATAGGAAAAGAGGAAGCCCAATATATAGGAGGGAAAAGCAGAGCAGTGATAGGTGGACAAAAGAGGGGAGGAGGGGTGGGCACAAGGTGGTGATAGGTAGATGCAGGTAAGAGACAGTGATAGGCAGGTGCGGGGGAGGAGGGGAGAGCAGATCCACCAGGGGATGGGTCAAAGTATGGAGAGAAAGAAAAAGAAGGAAAAGAAAGAAGGTTCTCGAGGTACAGTGAAAAACTTGTCTCGCTTACCATTCATACAGATCATTTCATTACACAGTGCACTGAGGCAGTACAGGGTAAAACAATAACAGAATGCAGAATAAAAGGTTACAGGTACAGAGAGAGTGCAGTGCAGGCAGAGAGTAAGGTGCAAATAATCATGACTAGTACCCGTCAGTATTAGTCCTTTGTACCATCAGTACATTTGACCCATCCAAGCAGGGTCACCAGCCAAATCCATTATGGAAACAATAATTTCATTGATCTCTCTCTCCACAGATGCTGCCTGACCTGCTGAGTATCTCCAGCATTTTCTGTTTTTGTTATCACAAACAGATTATCTCTTCATTATCACATTGCTGTGTGTGGGAGTTTGCTGAGTGAACATTGGCTGTTGTGTCCCATACATTGCAATGGTCACCACACTTGAAAGTATTTCACTGGCACTTTGGGATATTTTGAAAGGAATGTGAACAACATTATAGAAATTAGACAGAGAATCAGCAGGGAAACAGGCCATTCGGCTCAAATAGCCAGTGCCAACCGTTTACACTAATCCAATATTAATGACATTATCTTCTCCCCACATTCCCATCAACTACCACTCACCTACACACTGGCCGCAATTAACCCACCAACATACACGTCTCTGAGATGTGGGGGGAAACCGGAGCACCACCTGAGGGAAACCCACATCGTCACAGGGAGAATGTGCAAGCTCCACTGTGAGGCACCAACTCTACCAGCCGCACCACTGTGCTGCCCCAATTCAAGTCTTTTATGCCCAATTTTAATTCATTATCAACCATGTTGCTGGTCCCTGCGAGAGGAGGTTTACCAGAATGGTACAAAGGATGGGCAACTTTAGTTCTGTTCAGCAACGAGAAAAGGTTGTTCTTACACAGAAGAGGCTAAGAGGAGATTAACTAGAGATATTCGGCAGAAATCGGCACAACATCGTGGGCTGAATGGCCTGTACAGTGCTGCACTGTTTTCTGTTCTATTCAAAATCATGAAGTGGCTTTGGTAGGATAAGAGGACATCATGGTTGGTGCTGCCACAGAATCAGGTAACTGACCACAGGAGAGAAGGGGGATATTAGAACATAGAACATAGAACACTACAGCACAGTACATGCCCTTCGGCCCACAATGTTGTGCCGATATTTTATCCTGCTCCAAGATCTATCCAACCCTTCCTTCCCACATAGCCCTCCATTTCTCTACCATTCATATGTCTATATAAGAGTCTCTTAAATGTCCCTAATGTATCTGCCTCCACAACCTCTGCAGGCAGTGCGTTCCACGCACCCAGCACTCTCTGTGTAAAAAACTTACTATGTAAAAAACTATGTAACGAAACTTATTGTTACATGGTGCATTGTTGTAATCTGGAATACACTGCGTTTGAAGCCAGAGTATGTGGTGGAAACTGTGGTAGTAATAGTTCAAATACATGTTCAACAATGAAAATCAAAGAGGGAAATAGAGGTGTATAAAATATTAAGAGGAATAGATAGAGTGGACAGCCAGCGCCTCTTTCCCAGGGCACCAATGCTCAATACAAGAGGGCATGGCTTTAAAGTAATGGGTGGGAAGTTCAAGGGAGATACCAGAGGAAGGTTTTTTACCCAGAGAGTGGTTGGGGCATGGAATGCGCTGCCTGGGGTGGTGGCGGAGGCAGGTACATTGGTCAAATTCAAGAGATTGCTAGATAGCATCTGGAGGAATTTAAGATAGAGGGATATGTGGGAGGAAGGGGTTAGATAGTCTTAGACGAGGTTTAAAGGTCGGCACAACATTGTGGGCCGAAGGGCCTGTATTGTGCTGTACTGTTCTATGATTCTATGAAAAAAAAAGAAATAAGGAGTGACAGAAGTCTTTCCTATCTTGTGAGACATTTGCTTCAGAATTACTAAAAGCTGGGAATACCAAACCATGTAACCCCAGAGCTCAGAGTAAACTGACCACTCATCCAATGACTGGTAACGTTGGCAGCTCCCAACAAAAACAATCCTGCTGCCAGCAAGAACAAAAATCTGTAACACTCTGCATAACTCAGCATATTCCAATGTAATGTGCAGCTATTTTAGTACTCACTGTGAGAGGAAATGCAGTACCCACGACGAACACAGCAAGTTCCCACAGACAGCAGTGTGATAATGGCCAGATCATGTTGGAATTGTCATGTGGACATTCACCATTACTTTTCCATCACCGATTGTCCTGGAACTGTACTTGCTGGGCCATTTCAGAAGACCATTAACAGTCAACCACATCTCTGTGGTGTGGAGTCAAATGCAGGCCAGATAACTCATTCCTGGGATGAGTGTTTTGTCCTCTCACCAGCAGCTTAAGAAATTAGATCTGCATTAGAAGAATGAGGAGTAATCTTATTGAAACATATAATATCCTAAGGAGACAGGAATGTACAGATGCTGAGATGTTTCAACTGGTGGGACAGTCTCGAACAAGGGGACATAGTTACAAGCTTTAGGGGGCAGTCACTTAAAACTGAGATGCTTAGGAACTTAATTCTTGTACAGGGTGATGAACCTCTGAAATTCCCTACCCCGGAGCGTTGTGGAGGCTGGATCACTGGTGGTATCCACAGATGAAATAGGAATTTTATTTTGAAAGATCAGGGAATTGGGTGCCGTGAGGAACTGGCACAGAAGAGAAAATGAGGCCTGGTGCAGATCAGATGTGATGATATTGAATGGTGGGGCAGGTTTGAGGGGCGAATAACTCCTACACTTATTTCCTTACTTTCTTATGACAATCTGGTAATTTCAGGATCCCTACTACTGAAGCTAACTTTATAATTCCAGACCAACAAGCAATCTGCTGGAGGAATGGGTCAAACAGCATCTGTGGGAGGAAGGGAATTTATAATCCCAGAGGGTATGTGCAGACATATTTAACCTCTCCCTGCTTCAATCTGAGGTTCCCATCTGTTTTAAGAAGATCAGTCTCAATCCAGTACCTAAGAAAAACAAGGTAACATGCCTTAATGACTACCGACCAGTGGCTCTCACATCCACCATCATGAAGTGCTTCGAGAGGCTGGTCATGGCATGCATCAACTCCAGCCTCCCGGAAAACCTCGACTCACTGCAATTCGCCGATCGTCAAAACAGGTCTACAGTGGATGCCATCTCCCTGGCCCTACACTCATCTCTGGAGCATCTGGACAGTAAAGACACCTACATTAGACTATTCTTCATTGACAACAACTCCACCTTCAATATTATAATTCCAAGCGAACTCATCACCAAACTTCAGGACCTGGGACTCAGAGAGTTGTGGACACAGCCCAGCATATCACGGAAACCAGCCTCCCCTCCATGGACTCTGTCTATACCTCTCGCTGCCTTGGTGAAGCAGCCAGCATAATCAAAGACCCCACCCACCCCAGACATTCTCTCTTCTCCCCTCTCCCATCAGGCAGCAGATACAGGAGCCTGAGGGCACATACCACCAGGCTCAAGGACACCTTCTATCCCACTGTTATAAAACTATTGAACGGTTCCCTTATATGACAAGATGGACTCTTGACCTCACAATCTACCTTGTTTTGACCTTGCACCTATTGTCTACTAGCACTGCACTTCCCTGTAGCTGTGACACTTTACTCTGTTATTGTTTTTAACCCCGTACTACCTCAATGCACTGTGTAATGAATTGATCTGTACAATCGGTATGCAAGACAAGTTTTTCACTGTACCTCAGTACAAGTGACAATAATAAACCAGTACCAATACCAATACTAGATTTAGATTTCCAGATTGCCATGATGGGATTTGAACTCATGTCACTGGACCATCAGGAGGCACTCGAGACTGCAGATGGTGCAACCTAGAGCAACGACCAATCTGCTGGAGGAAATCCATGGGTCGAGCAGCATCTGTGGGGGGGTGGGGGGGGGGTGGGGTGGGGGAGGAATGTTTCGGATCAAGACCCTGCGTCAGGACTGAGGGTGGAGAGGGGAGATGGCCGGTGTGACGTAGAGAAGAAGGGTAGTGAGACGGATGCCAGGGGTGATTGGTGGACTGAGGGATGGAGGGTTGGATGACAGGCAGATGGTGCCAGGTAGGGGAGGGGGAGATGAGGGGGAGACCAATTCTGGTCACCTCATTATAGGAAGGATGTGGAAGCGTTGGAAAGAGTGCAGAGGAGATTTACCAGGATGCTGCCTGGTTTAGAGAGTATGCATTATGAGGAGAGACTAAGGGAGATAGGGCTTTACTCTTTGGAGAGAAAGAGAATGAGAGGAGACATGATAGAGGTGTGCAAAATATTGAGAGGAATAGATAAAGTGGACAGCCAGCACCTCTTTCCCAGGGCACCAATGCTCAATACAAGAGGGCATGGCTTTAAGGTAATGGGTGGGAAGTTCAAGGAAGGTTTTTTACCCAGAGAGTGGTTGGGGCATGGAATGCGCTGCCTGGGACAGTGGTGGAGGCAGGTACATTGGTCAAATTCAAGAGATTACTGGATAAGCATATGGAGGAATTTAAAATAGGGGGAATATGTGGGAGGAAGGGGTTAAGCGAGGTTTAAAGGTCGGCACAACATGGTGGGCTGAAGGGCCTGTATTGTGCTGTATTGTTCTATGTTCTATATTCTGGGTTGAGCTGGGAGACAGAAGCAGGCGGATGATAGATGGAGGCAGCCGAAAATGAATATGCCCCCAACCCCAGACATCAGGTCCTGATTCAGGGTTTCAGCACCAAAAGTTGACAATCCCTCCACCCCCCCCCCCCCCCCCCCCCCACAGATGCTGCTCGACCCGCTGATTTCCTCCAGCAGATTGTATGTTGCTCCAGGCACACTCCTACTCCGCTCTCGCGTGCAATCACGTGAATGTTGGCACTGCCACCACAGCACACGAGCTGCTGCAGTCGTGTAAGTGACACCGTCGTCAACGTGATAGTGAAAGGCTTAAGCAGCCCAGAACGAAGAGTGAGGCTACAGATAAGTCAATCTATTTCATGGAGACACAAGAGACTGCAGATGCTGGAATCAAGAATGTAAAACGATCTGCTGGAGAAACTCGGGGGGTTGAGCAGCATTTGTTGGGGGGACGGAATTGTCGACGCTTCGGGCTGAAACCCTAAAGACCTGATCCTGTCGCCGCCTTTCAGATCTCTGGAGTTGGGATTGATCTGCATCGGTCCTCCTGTGCGAGAATCCAGAACTAGGAGTCACTATATGAAATTCAGGGATCACCTATTTAAGATGAGGCATTTTTTTTCTTGGAGGGTTATGAGTCCTTGGAACTCTCCTCCTCAAAGTGCAGTGGAAGCAGAGTCTACGAAATAAGGCAGGTGGAAGATAGATGTACAAAAAGAAGGGGGTGAAAGGTAGGAGGAGAGGAATTAGATCAGCCATGATCTCATTGAATGGCAGAGCAGGCTTAAGGGCCCCTGTTGGCTATATTCTTATAACTGGCTTGTTCTGCTGTCTGCACTATGTGATAGGAGGACAACTTCCATCCTTACGACCCAAAGATAAACGGGGTCTTTTGTGGGCAGGTCTCTCGCCTCTGAGCCAGCAGGAATGTTATTTTCCAAGCAGCTGGACTTACTTCCCCCAGCATGGTACTGAGGGAGCACTGCACTATTGGAGATATGCCTTTCAGATGAGATACTAAAATGAGGCCCCTTTTCTCCTCTTAGCTAGGCATAAAAGATCCCATGGTACTAAAACAAAAGAACGCAGAGGCATTCTCCCCAGGGTCCTGTTCAACAGCCTTCCCTCAACCAACACCTTAAACGCCTAGGCCGACCACTTAATTCATTGTGGGAACTTGTGGTGCACAAACCGGTCGCTGCTTTATCTACTTCACCGTACTGACTGCACTTCAAAAACACTTCTACTCCTTTGAAAATTGAATTCTGCAACAACGTAGCACAGATTTCAGGAGCTGAGATTTGGAGCTTGGATAATGGGAGAATGATGTTCAGAACTGCCTAGAGCAGAGAATTCTGCTTAACAGGAGTTTTGTATGAAGTGGGATAAAAATAGCAACTTGAAAATGCATTTATTGCATCGCAGTTAATTCCTTCATTCAGCAATTCTATCCAGATGGAATGCAAAATATAAACTATAAATAAACTCTACAGAAAAGTGATTAGCTCTGTAAAACATGCAGTTGCCTGCAGCACAGACTTGGAAGTGAGTTGGCTATGGTTAGTGCAGTGAACAATTAACCTCTCTCCTCACTTCGGAATACTCAAAAAAAACAGCAAGATAGAACAAGTCATCCAGCCTCTTCCTGTCTTCTGAGATTCTATTACTGAGTGATTCATGATTGGAATAATGTGAATTTGTTTGGATTTTGTTTCTTTTTCAAATCTTGTTTTTGAAAGGTCAAGTGTTTTGTAGATTGAAACTCTGTAGTATGGTAAAGAAAATGGGCAGCGATTAATCACTTACATTCTATTGCAATGGAAATGGGAAAATAATTTGTCCACACACTCCAAACACTGGAAGCAACTAGGTCCATTTCAACTCTGTACAATGGGTATGAATGTGAAAGGACTTGAACTCAATTGGGAAGGGTAGGAAGGGACTGGTAACTTGTGTTCCTTACAATGGGAATGAACGGGCAGTAAACTTGTCCACCTTTATTCCGTGCTATGATTAACTTTGGTTAACTCTTCTGATCAGTACATTCTGCGTAAACAAGCATGACTAGAATGTTTTTCTTCTGTAGAGTTTGGGGTGATGCACTATCAGCTGAGGAGTGCCTTCTACCTGCCCTTAGCTCTGACCCACATCTTGGCTCAATAAGACGAGTGAGTGTAAGTTGAGGATTGTGACTGCTCCAAGTCACTCACCCACTCCTAGATGGGTCCAATTTAAGGTGATACTTTGACATTATGTAGGATGATTAACTGTTCCAGACAAAGGTCAATGTTGGAGCTGGATATAATGAGACAAGCTATTTCAATTTTAACTCCCCTATCTTGTAACCCATAGAAACACTGGGCATCAGGTATACATGGGTGTTCCTTGGATCCAGCATAACAAAGGCTTTGTTGATAATTAATTCCTTGCATCACTGACAAAGCCAGCAATGACTGCCCATCAGTCATTGCCCCTGGTTCACTTATTACATTACCGGAGTCACATATAAACGAGACCAGATAAGGGTAGCAGATATCCCCCCTCAAAAGGGCACTAGTGAATCAGCTGTCCTATTTACATCAATCCAGTGGTTTTGTTCTTACTAATGACAGGTGTATGTTTTATTGGAAATTCCATACCATTAACTTAATTTAAATTCCACAGCTGTCATGGTGGGATTAGAACTCAGGCCTCAAGATTGTTAACCATTACTATTTAACCAAAGCACTAACAGGCAATTCACAGGATGAATCCTCCTGGCCGGAATACTGGCTCTTAATGAGTGCGTTGCCAAACAAGTTCAATATTCTGGTTTTGCCGGGATTCCCCAGCCTCAGGTTATGGAAATCCCTTCTCTGCTCAATCCTGGCATAAAATCGGAGACAGTACTCATTTACATCAGCATTCCAAGCCCACCTATTAGGTGGCAAAGTAAGTATTTTTTTAAATAAATTTTAATTTAGTTTCATATCTCAAATTATCTCTAAGTGAAGTGCCTTTTTTATACTTCTAATTAATTTTGTATCTTAAGAAAAGATTATTAACTTTTATTTAATTAATCAATTTTAATAATTTTTAATTATCTCTGAGACATTAAAGAAGCTGAAGTTCCTCTTGCAGCTGTAAGATAAGATATCTTTATTAGTTACATGTACATCGAAACACGCAGTGAAATGCATCTTTTGTGTAGAGTGTTCTGGGGGCAGTCTGCAAGTGTCACCATGCTTCCGGCGCCAACATAGCATGCCCACAACTTCCTAACCCATAAATCTTTGGAATGTGGGAGGAAACCAGAGCACCCAGAGGAAACCCATGCAGACATGGGGAGAACATACAAACTCCTTACAGACAGCAGTGGGAATTGAACCTGGGTCACTGGTGCTGTAATAGCGTTATGCTAACCGCTACACTACGCTACCATACCATGACTTTAGTCAAAGGGTTCTGACGAAGGGTTTTTGATCTGAAACATTAGCTCTGTTTTACTTCCCACAGAGGCAGCCTGACCTGCTGAGTGTTCCCAGCATTTTCTGTTTTTATTTTAGATTTCCAGCATTTGCAGGTTTCATGATTTTCAGCCAAAGGGTATTCATACAATGACAAAGAAGGAGGCCATTCGGTTCATTGGATCCATGCTGGCTGACACAGCAATTCCATTGGATCCACTCCCCCTTCTCCTGTGTCCCTGGAACCTATGCACATGCCATCAACTCCCTTTCTAAGCTAATACCCTCCAATTAAAGCAGTATCCTGGTGAGCCTCTTCTGCACCCTCTCCAAAGCCTCCACATCCTTCCTGTAATGGGACGACCAGAAATGCACACAATACTCCCGTGCTAAACCAGCTGAAGCTGAGTTGGATGATCCATGAGATTAGCATTCCACATGTGAAGCAGGTGGATGCAAGCAAGAGCAGCTCACAGGTTGTTACTCCAGGCAGCAGGGTATAGTGGTTAAGTTATTGAACTAATAATGGTCATCGATCCAGTGATATGCCACCATTCCCACCTGGGTAATTTGACTCACAGCTTGGTACATCAACTGCTCTGCCCAGGACTGCAAGAAACTGCAGAGAGTTGTGGAAACAGCCCAGCACATCACAGACACCAGCCTCCCCTCCTTGGACTCTGTCTTTACCTCTCACTGTCTTGGTGAAGCAGCCAGCATAATCAAAGACCCCACCCATCCAAGTCATTCTCTCTTCTCTCCTCTTCCGTCGGGTAGAAGATATAGGAGCCTGAGGGCATGTACCACCAGACTTAAGGACAGCTTCTACCCCACTGTGATAAGACTACTGAATGGTTCCCTTATACAATGAGATGGACTCTGACCTCACAATCTACCTTGTTGTGACTTTGCACCTTATTGCACTGCACTTCCTCTGTAGCTGTGACACCTTACTCTGTACTGTTATTGTTTTTACCTGTACTACATCAATGCACTCTGTACCAACCCAATGTAACTGCACTGTGTAATGAATTGATCTGTACAATCGGTATGCAAGACAAGTTTTTCACTGTACCTCGGTACAAGTGACAATAATAAACCAACACCAATACCAAATAAATCTGGAAAATTTGGGATGAGGAAAACTGGTCTTAGTAATAGTGACCATAAACCACAGCAAAAACCCACCTGAATCGCTGAAGTCTTTTAGGCATGGGAATTGCCATCCTTACACAGTCTACCCTCTGTGTGATTCCGGACACACTGACGTGGTTGACTCATAGAACATAGAACAACACAGCACGGGAACAGGCCCTTCGGCCCATGTCTGTACTGAATGTATGCCAAATTAAACTAATCCCATAGGCCTGCACATGATCCAGATCCCTCCATTCCCTGCATGTTCATGTGCCTGTCTAAAAGCCTCTTAAATGCCCCTATCATATCTGCTTCCACCACCTTCCCTGGCAGTGTGTTCCATGCACCTACCACACTCTGTGTAAGAAACTTGCCCAGCCCGGCACATCTCCTTTAAACTTCCCCCACCCCCACCTCCCCCCACCCACCTTAAACCTCTGCTCTCGAGTATTTGGCATTTCTACCCTGGGAAAAAGGCGCTATCTACCCTACCTATGAACATAGAACATAGAACATTACAGCACAGTACAGGCCCTTCAGACCACAATGTTGTGCCGACATTTTATGCTGCTCTAAGGTGTATCTAACCCTTCCCTCCCACATAGCCCTCCATTTCTCTATCATTCATGTGTCTATAACAGTCTCTTAAATGTCCCTAATGTATCTGCCCCCACAACTTCTGCCGGCAGTGCATTCCATGCACCCACCACTCTCTGTGTAAAAAACATATACCTCCCTTATACCTTCCTCCAATCACCTTAAAATTATGCCCCCTCACGTGAGCCACTTTTGCTCTGGGAAAAAGTCTCAGACTGTCCACTCAATCTATGCCTCTTATCATCTTGTACATCAAGTCACCTCTCATCCTTCTTCTCTCCAAAGAGAAAAGCCCTAGCTCACTCAACCTATCCTCATAAGACACACTCTCCAATCCAGGCAGCATCCTGGTAAATCTCCTCTGCACCCTCTCTAAAGCTTCCACATCCTTCCTATAATGAGGTGACCAGAACTGAACACAATGCCTGTCATTATTTTATAAACTTCTATCAAGTCTCCCCTCAGCCTCCAACACTTTAGAGAAAATAATCCAGGTTTATCCAATCTCTCCTTATAGCACATGCCCTCTAATCAAAGCAGCATCCTGGTGAACCTCTTCTGCACCCTCTCCGAAGACTCCTCATCCTCCCTGTAATGGGGCAACCAGAACTGCACACAGTATTCCAAGTGCTGCCTCACCACAGTTTTGTACAGCTGCCATACCACTTCCTGGCTCATGATGCTCCGAATGATGAATGCAAGCATGTCATAACTGCTTCTTCAGACCGGGGGCCATTACAGATAGACAATAAATGCTAGTTTAGTCAGCAACATCAACATCCAATAGATGAATGAAATAAATTCAAGAAAGAACTGTCCACTGTATGAAGTCACTTCCTTCTATATCTTCCATTGTCTTACAGTGCCTGAAGGAGGTACAGGATCCTGAAGAAACAAACTCAACGTTTCAGGAACAGCTCCTTCCCCTCTGTCATCAGATTTCTGAACCCATGAACACTACCTCATTATTCCTTTTTTTTGCACTTTTTTTTGTAATTTATAGAATTTTATGTCTTTGCACTGTACTGCTGCCACAAAACAACAAATTTCACATCATATGTCAGTGATAATAAATCCGATTCTGATTTTGATTTTCGTTGCCAAATCCTTCAGCCCTACAACTAAGACAAAACCTCTCCACTCTTTGTTTTGACTCTTTCACATCCCTGATTTCCATTGTTCCAACAACGGCACCATGTCTTCAGTTGCCAAGGCAATAAGCTTTGGAATTCCCTTGCTAAAACTCTCTACCTCTTTCCTCCTTTAAATCACTTCACCAGTTTTTTGGGGCGTCTGACCCGATGTTACTCCATGTGATTTCATGTTAAAATTTGAATAATGGCATTCCTGTGAAGTACCTTGGAATGTTTTACTCATTATATAAATGCAAATTATTGATGTTGAATGTCAGTAGGTATTTCACTGGGGCATGTGTATATCTTTGTATCTCTACCTCACTTGACATTAGTGAGACACAAGACACTGCAGATGCTGGAATCTGGAGCAACAAACAATCTGCTGGAGGAACTCAGGAGGAACTCAGCAACATACCTGTTGTGGTGTAGCAGTTAGCATAACACTATTACAGTACCAGCAACCCAGGTTCAATTCCGGCCACTGTCTGTAAGGAGTTTGTACGTTCTCCCCGTGTCTGCGTGGGTTTCCTCTGGGTGCTCCAGTTTCCTCCCACATTCCAAAGACATACAGGTTAGGAAGTTGTGGGCATACTACATTGGTGCCGGAAGTGTGGCGAAACTTGCAGGCTGTTCCCAGAACAGTTTACTTAGTTCAGCTTACTGCATTAGGTGCTCATGATGGGATCTCCTCTACAATGGGGATACCAATTACCAAATGGGTGACCATATTACAGAACCCCCTCCTTTCTGTCTACAAGGAGGACCAGAGTTTTCAGTTGCCAGTCACTTTAATTATCCATCCCATTGATTGACTAGGCAAGGATTTGGCAAATGGAAAAATATAAATCTATCCATTCTGGTAGGAAAAATAAGAAAAAACATACTGTCCATATGGAGAGATAGCATTGATCTGAGACTTAGAGGAACCTGGTGTCCTAGCGCAAAAAGCTAGTATGTAGGCACATCAAGTCATTGGGTAAGTAATAGACTGTTATTGTATTAATAGTGGAATTGAATGTAAAGCAGGGAAATTATGCTTCAGTTATACAGAGCCTTGGTGAGACCACATCTGGAGTACTGTGTACAGTATCAGTCTCCTTATTTAAGGTTGTTAATACATTGGAAGCAATTCAAAGAAAGTTTACCAGATTAAGAGAATGATTCATCTTGTAGAAGAATCTAGAACTCATGGTCACAGTTCAAAACTAAGGGGTCGCCCATTTGAGAGAGAGATGAGGCAAAACTTTTCTCTTCGAGGGTCATGAGCCTTTGGAACTCTCTTCCTCAAAGGGCGGTGGAAGCAGAATCTTTGAATATTTTTCAGATACAGATAGACCGGTGCTTGATAAACATGGGGTGAAAGATTATTGCAGGTAGATAGGAATGCAAATTTGAGATTACAATAAAATCAGCCCATGATCTTATTAAATGGCAGAGCAGGTTCGAGGAGCCAAATGGCCTGTTCCTGCTCCTAATTTGGATATTTGTATGCTTGTATGACCTCACTATCTTTGGCCTCTTAAACTGTTCCAATAAAGCTCAAAGTAACAACACTTCTGACTACACATTGAGGCATAGGTGATAGAATCATACAGCACAGAAACAAGCCCTTCAACCCAATTGATCCATGCTGACCAAGATTCCCATCTAAGCTAGTCCCATGTGCCTATGTTTGGCCCATATCATTCTAAACCTTTGCTAGCGTGTACATGTCCAAGTACCTCAAGTGGCCTCAACATCGATTTCTCTAACTTCCGGTAACTCCACCCCTTCTTTTTCTTCCCCCCCCCCCACCCCTTTGTCTTCCCTTATTCCTGTGACTCCCTTCCTCCCTTCCCCGCCTTGATGACCTGCCCATCTCCTCTCCTCCCCTCCCCCATCCTTTATTCCATGGTCCACTGCCCTCTCCTACCAGATTCATTCTTCTTCAGCCCTTTGCCTATGGTCATCTATGTGTGGAGCCTCAAGAGATGGGGGAGATCTTAAAACAGTTTTCTTGCAACAGTATTTACTCAGGAAACTGGCATAGTGGATATGGAAGGAAGGGAAACAAGCACTAGTGTCATGGAACATATAGAGATTAAAAAGGAGGAGGTGCTTGCTGCTTTACAGCGAATAAAGTTAGATAAATCCCCAGGGCCTGACAAGATATTTCCTCGGACCTTGAGAGAGACTAGTGTAGAAATTGCAGGGGCCCTAACAGATATATTTAAAATGTCCTTAGCCACGGGTGCGGTGCCAGTGGACTGGAGGGTAGCTCATGTTGTTCCGTTGTTTAAAAAAGGCTCTACAAGTAAACCAGGTAATTACAGGCCGGTGAGCCTGACATCAGTAGTAGGTAAGTTATTGGAAGGTGTTCTGAAAGATCGGATATACAAGTATTTGGACAGCCAAGGGCTGATTAAGGATAGTCAGCATGGCTTTGTGCATGGTAGATCGTGTTTAACGAATATTGTAGAGTTTTTCGAGGAGGTTACCAAGAAAGTAGATGAAGGAAAGGCTGTGGATGTTGTCTACATGGACTTTAGTAAGGCCTTTGACAAGGTCGCACATGTGAGGTTAGTTCAGAAGGTTCAGTCACTAGGTATCCATGGAAAGGTTGTAAACTGGATTCAAAACTGGCTGTGTGGGAGAAGACAGAGAATGGTAGTGGATGATTTCTCAGACTGGAGGCCGTTGACTAGTGGTGTGCCTCAGGGCTTTGTGCTGGGGCCATTGTCGTCTGTTGTCTATATCAATGATCTAGATGATAATGTGGTAAATTGGATCAGCAAGTTTGCTGATGACACTAAGATTGGAGGCGTTGTGGACAGCGAGGGAGGCTTTCAAAGCTTGCAGAGGGATCTGAACCAACTGGAAAAATGGTCCAGAAAATGGCAGATGGAATTTAATGCAGACAAGTGTGAGGTGTTGCACGTTGGAAGGACAAATCAAGGTAGGACTTACACAGTAAATGGTGGAGCACTGAGGAGTGCGGAGGAACAAAGGGATCTGGGAGTTCAGATACATAATTGCCTGAAAGCGGCACCACAGGTAGACAGGGTTGTAAAAAAGGCTTTTGGCATCCTGGCATTCTTAAATCAAAGTATTGAGTATAGGAGTTGGGATGTTATGGTGAGGTTGTATAAGTCATTGGTGAGGCCAAATTTGGAGTATTGTGTGCAGTTCTGGTCACCTAACTATAGGGAGGATATCAGTAAGATTGAAAGAGTGCAGAAGAGATTTACTAGAATGTTGCCGGGTCTTCGGGAGTTGAGTTAGAGGGAAAGATTGAACAGGTTAGGACTTTATTCCTTGGAGCGTAGAAAAATGAGGGGAGATTTGATAGAGGCTTACAAAATTATGAGGGGCATAGACAGAGTTAATGCGAGTAGGCTCTTTCCACCTAGATTAGGAGAGATAAGTACGAGAGGACATGGCTTTAGGGTGAAAGGGGAAAGGTTTAGGGGGAACATTAGGGGGAACTTCTTCACAGAGAGTGGTGGGAGTGTGGAACAAGCTGCCATCTGGTATAGTAAATGCAGGCTCACTCTTAAGTTTTAAGAATAAATTGGATAGATACATGGACGGGAGAGGTCTGGAGAGTTATGGACTGGGTGCAGGTAAATGGGACTAGCGGAATAACGTTTCACCACAGACTGGAAGGGCCGAATGGCCTGTTTTCTGTGCTGTAGTGTTCTATGGTTCTATGGTTTGCCTCTTCCACCTATCACCTCTCAGCTTATTACATCTTTTCCCCCTCCCCCACCCACTACCTTCCCCATCTCACCTGCCAGCCTGTGCTCCTCCCCTTCCCCCAACCTTCTTATTCTGGCTTCTGCCCTCTTCCTTTCCAGTCCTGATGAAGGGCCTCGACCTGAAACGTCGACTGTTTACTTCCCTCCATAGATGCTGCCTGACCTGCTGAGTTCCTCCAGCATTTTATGTGTGATGGCAGAAACAAAGTCTCTCTTTGATCTTTGTACGAAGTACGATAACTAACCTAGCGCCCCAAGAAGGTAGCACCGTGGGGGAGATGGGGCGGGGAGGGAGTCACAGTGGAAGTTGGGTCTCCTGCCTTATATCTGGAGAGTGAACCTTAGAACAAAAGAAAGCAGGGACAGGCCACTCGGCCCCTCAAGCCTGCCCTGCCGTTCAATACGATCAGGGCTGATGCACCAGCCCTCATCTCCTCTTCTGTGCCAGTTCCCCATAGCCCTCAATTCCCTGACCTTCTAAAATTATATCTACCCCTTCTTTAAATACCCCCAATGATACAACCTCCACAACATTCTAGGGTAGAAAGTTCCAGAGATTAACCACTCTCTACGATACACCTTAGTTTTAAAAGACCGCCCCTTAAATTGTAACTTCGTCCCCTTGTTCGAGGTTCTCCCATTAATGGAAACATCTCGACTTCCGTCCTGTCCTGCCACCTTAAGAATATCCTGTTATCAGAGTCTTCAGTTGGCAAACAAAGAACTGCAAATATCAATTTGCATTTCTATCTCCTATGACCTAGAATGCCTGATGCTCCAACTCAGAATGCTGCACTCCTGGCTTCAGTAAGCATGAATGCTTGTAATTATGATGACAGCAGTTAGACTCTCTTAACTGTCTGGTTGGCTGCCAGATGAAACTGACTGGCAGTGGAAAAATGTGGATGGCTCACAGCATGGCAAAGCTTTGCCGACAAGTTCAAGAAATTACTATGCAAGATTGTCGAAAGCTTCGTACTTCATGAGTAGGAGAGACAACATTATTAGAGAGGTGATGTCAACTTGACCTTCAATGCACACTGCCTTGGCATACCTCATGTATCTGTCAAACTCACAAATGCAAAAGTGATTTTTTTTTGGGAAATGCAGCTCTGCTCTCAAGTATATAATCATCTTGTTAGGCTGGCTTATCTCAACATTTTCAACTTGAGGCCTCTTACTCCCCTAATAATTAACTTGTCAACACAATAAACCAAATGGAAACTCAGTGTGTTGTGGCTCAGTGGGCAGCTCTGTAGTTTCTGAGTCAGAAGATTCTGGTTTGAGTTCCACATTAAAGACTTCACCAATGCTCTGGTACAGAACTGAAATGGTGCTGCACCAGCAAGGGTGCTGTTTTCAGGATTGTGTGCAGCTCTGGTTATCGAATTACAGAAAGGAGGCTTTGGAGAGGGTGCAGAAGAGGTTCACCAGGATGCTGCCTGGATTAGCCAGTGTTAACTGTAAGGAGAGGTTGGACAAACTTGGGATTGTTTCCTCTGGAGCGGCAGAGGCTGAGGTGTAACCTGACAGAGCTATATAAAATTATAAGAGGCATAGATAGGACAGACAGTCAGAATCCTTTTTCCCAGGGTGAAATACTAGAGGTGCATAGATTTGTGAGAGGGGGTAAGTTTAGACGAGATTTGAGAGGCAAGTTTTTTTATAAGAAAGTGCTGGAATGAGCTGCCAGGAGAATTGGGAAGTAGATACAATAACACCATTTAGAGAGGCACATGAAAAGGCAAGGAATGGAGGGATACAGATTATGTGCAGACAGATGGGATGTTTAATTTGGCATCATAGTTGGAATAGACATGGTGGGCTGAAGGGCCTGTTCCTGTGCTGTACTGTTCTATGTTTAGACGTTGGCCCAGATTGTGTTCGGCTAGAACACAGCTTGGCTCAGTGTTTTCTACATCTGAGCACTACAGAATGTGCCAGAGGACAGATGCTGGTCCATCTGACCTCCTGCTCCACCACTAGACACACTGTTGAGTTCAGTGGTAGTTCATAATCAACCTATGATACGAGGATGCACTTCATATCTGGCCACTCAGCTTTTCACAAACAGTGGCTGATATATATAGCTTCCCCTGGATGGCGTGGTAAAATTAATTCAACAAATTTATTATTTTATAACTTTTTTAATTCTTTTAGAGTTTTTTTTCAATTATTTGAACATATTATGATTTTTCAAATCTTTCTGATCAACAGCAAGTTGAGGACATCAAGAGTCTGCAAAGGGATATAGATAGGTTAACTGAGTGGACCACAGATTGGAAGATGGAGTATAACGTGGGAAAATGCAGTTTGGAAGGAAAAATGAGAAAGCAAATTATTACTTAAGTGGAGTGAGAATACAAATTCAAAAAAAACAAAACTGCTGTAGGACATCAGCGGGTCGAGCAGCTTCTGTGGAGGCAGAGGGATAGTCAACATTTCTGGTCAAGACCCTGCACCAAGATCTGATCCAGGGTCTTGACCCGAAAGATCAACCAGATCCTGATGCAGGGTCTCGACCTGAAACATCAACTATCCCTCTGCCTCCACAAATGTTGCCTGACCCACTGAGTTCCTCCTGCAGTTTGTTGCTTTCTCCAGATTACAGCATCTGCAGTCTCCTGTGTCTCTGTGAGACCACAGATGGTTCCAGCAAGGGATCTGAGAGTCTTAGAACATGAACCGCAAAATGTTAACATACAGCAATTAGGAAAGCTAATATAATGTTGGCCTTTATTGCAAAGGGCATGGAGTATGATCGCAGAGAAGTTTAATGCAACCTTAAAGAGCTTTACCCAGAGTGTTGTGAACAATTCTAACCGCAATGTTTAAAGAAGCCTGTGCTTGCATTGGAGGCTGTGCAGAGAGGGTTCATTGGATTGATTCCTAGGATGAAGGTTTTGACTATGAAGAAAGGTTAAGGTTTGCCCTGTACTTACTGGAGCTTAGAAAAATATTGTCATCATATTGATACTTAAGGGATTCTGAGGGGTCTGACAGGATGGAAGCTGAGGGGACGGTTCCCTCAGGGCGGGCTACCTAGAACCAGGGAGCAAGGTTTCGGAATAAGGGATCACCATGTAAGACAGAGGTGAGGAGGGTCATGAATCTTTGGAATTCTCTGTGTCACAGTGCTATGGAGACAGAATCATTGGATATATTCAACACAAAGACTGATAGATAATTAAACCACAAGGGAATCAAGGGGTATGGGAAGAAAGTGGGAATGTGGAGTTGAGCCCAAGGTTGGCCATGATCTCACTGAAAGGCAGAACAGCTGGAGGGGAACAACAAACCTACTCCTGCTGCTGTTTCTTAATTTCTTAGGAGGCCTTTTGACAACAACAAGGTGTCAGGAAGCTTTCAAGGCAGTCCAGGAGCAGAGCTTTGGGCTCTGCCAACTGAGATCTCGGGTCCAGTTGACGTTCACAGCCATGGCACCAAGGAATCCAGTTCAGTAGAATCCGTGGGACTGCAGAAGGTTGGCTCAGTCGTGGGGATCGCTGCGGGAAACGGGGGAGTGAATGGAAGCCTAGGGTGCATTGGGTTAGTTGTGGCAAGACTCTATAGGTCATGTCTCTGTCATGGGGGGGGGGGGGAATAAAAGAGCTTGTGGCACTGTTTTGAACAGATCAGGGGAATAGCTCCCAGTGCCCTGGTTAATATGTTATCCATCCATCAACATTTCAACAAAGCAGGTCAGTGTGGGACCTTGCTGTGCACATTTTTTCTGCTGTATTTGCTCACAGGGACACACATCAGAGGTACTTCACTGGCCGAAAAATGTATTGAGATAAGAATATAAAAGCAGGAACATGAAAGGTACTGTATAGGTGCAAGTGTTCCATTTTGGTCTTCATGAAGGATATTCACCCAATAATAAGATACCACTGCCCAGTTTGGATGGCACATTGGCAAATTAAGCCATTAGTGCTTATCAAAATCTGTCGCTCAGATCAAATTGTTCAACTCCATCCATAAATATTAAAAACATAAATTGCCCAGAAACAAATTTAAACCTATTGCAGCTTGTTCACTGCATTTTGTAATTAAGAACCACTCATTGTTGCCCGTATCACCTGTCCTTACATAAGGGCGTAGATGAGTAGCAGGTGCTGCAATGTGACTAGCACACTGTAAGTGTTATGCATCCTTGGATTAAGATGGTCCAGTCTACTACTCGTTACACAGCACACAAAAAGCTGGAGCAACTCAGCAGGACAGGTAGCATCTATGCAATCAATGTTTTGGGTCGAGACCCTTCATCTGGACTGTCCCTCTGAGATCCCCCAGCTTTCTGTGTGTAGCTGCAGATTCCAGCATCTGCAACCTCGTGTCTCCACTCGTTACAAATCCACCTGTCTCAACAACCATCAGTTACCTGTTAAAATAACCATGTTTAGGGCAGTACTGTGGGAATGCTGCACTGTCAGAGGAGCCAATTTCACTGGGAATATTAACCTAAGAGCTCCCTAGCCTCTCTGGTGGAGAGCAAAAATGGAAAAGAGCAGGGCAATTATCACTGGCTAATTTGAATCCCTTAAACATGACTCAATCAGTTATCAAGATCTGGCGCTAGCAGAACTCCAGTGGCATGAGTTCGATCCTGACCTCTGGTGCTATCTGTGTGGAGTTTCCATGTTCTCCCTGTTACCGCGTGGGTTTCCATGGGGTGCTCTACTTTCCTCTCACATCCTAAAGATATGCAGAAGGATGAGGGGGCATCTAACTGAAACCTAGCGGACACTGAAAGGCCTGGATAGAGTGGACGTGGAGTGGATGTTTCCCTTAATAGGAAAGTCTAGGATCCGAGGGCACAGCCTCAGAATAAAGGGACGTCCCTTTCAAACTGAGATAAGGAGGTAGATCTTCAGCCAGAGGGTGGTGAAACTGTGGAACTCGTTGCCACAGAGGGCTGTGGAGGCCAAGTCATTGGGTGTATTTAAGGCAGAGATTGATAGGTTCTTGACTGGTAAGGGGGTTAAGGGTTATGGGGAGAAGGCGGGAACATGGTGTTGAAAAAATCAGCCAGGATTGAATGGCGGAGCAGACTCAATGGGCCAAATGGCCTAATTCTGCTCCTATATCGTATCGTCTTATGGATGATTGATAACTGGCACGGACTCAGTGGTCCAAAGGGCCTGTTTCGGTATCGTATGACTCAATAAGACTGAGGGGGTCTTACACGGTCACTGGGAAAGTGTGCAAACTCAGTCAGCACTGGTGGTAAAGATCGAACCTGGGTCACTGGAGCCGTGAGGCAGCAGCACTACCTGCTGCACCACTCTGCCGCCTCGATTTTTTATTGAAGACACAAAAAACTCTGCAGATGCTGGAATCTGGAGCAATACACAAAAAGTGCTGGAGGAACTCAGCAGGTCAGGCAGCATCCGTGGAGGGAAATAAACAGTCGACATTTCGGGTCGAGACCCTTCATCAGGACTGGAAAGGAAGAGGGCAGAAGCCAGAATAAGAAATTGGGGGGAGGGGGAGGAGCACACGCAGGTGGGGGATAGGTGAGTTCAGGTGAGAGGTGAGTCCAGGTGAGATGGGGAAGGTAGTGGGTGGGGGAGGGGGAGAAGATGTAATAAACTGAGAGGTGACAGGTAGAAGAGGCCAAGGGCTGAAGAAGAAGGAATCCGGTAGGAGAGGGCAGTGGACCATGGAATAAAGGATGGGGGAGGGGAGGAGAGGAGATGGGCAGGTCATCAAGGCGGGGGAAGGGAGCCATGGGAATAAGGGAAGACAACAGTATGGGGGGGGGGGAAGAAAAAGAAGGGGAGGGGTTATTGGAAGTTAAAGAAATCGATGTTGAGGCCGTCAGATTGGAGACTCCCAAGGCGGAATACGAGGTGTTGTTCCTGCAACCTGCGTCTGGCCTCAACATGGCAGCAGAGGTGGCCGTGGATAGACATGTCAGTATGGGAATGGGATGTGGAATTGAAGTGGATGGCCACCAGGAGGTCCTGGCTGTTGTGGCGGACAGAGCGATTGTGATCGATGAAGCGGTCACCCAATCTTAATGATTTATTTTAAAAACAATGCAACCAGAGCCTAATTTTGCTCTCTCCCTCTTTGCATAAACTCCTATCTCCTCCTTAAATACACAGTAAATATTAAACTGGTGTTCCTCCTGGCTTACTGACGTTGCACTGGTTATATGAGTTTACAAGGATGAACAATGTGTAATTGTGATGTAGATTGCACCCCTATCATCCAATGTTGCAAAGTCAGTCAACGCAGTCATGCACGAATAAACAGCGTCCAATAACTACCATTAACAAGAGGGAGACTTTCCAACCGCACAAGTGACTGAAATTAAGGTTAATGTGACAGACTGTCCCATTGTGATGTGTGTGTATCTGTGTGTCTCTAAATATTATTTGTTATCAGTTTTTCACTTCCCCTCCTGTGGCTAATTAAAATAAGTTAAGGCAAGATTACAAGCCTTCGAGATGAGCTGGAAAATTTTACTTCCTTTGGGAGACAAGAAGTTGATTCACATCTTGGCTTTTGTCCAGAATATTTTCTCCTACATATTATCTTGTCAAACTTTTCTGCTGACTGTTTTGGGCTCACAGCTATGCAGTGATAGGCTGATTGACTACATGCCACATCTCCTTGCCAGCGACCCCCCCTCCACTCGAACTCCCTACACCCCTCCCCCCTCCCTCACCACTGCTGATCCCTCTCTGAGCAGCCAAGGTCACAAGGCCTGTTGGTGCATTGCCTGAGTGACTTCTCTTAAAACAGCCTTCGCTGTCCTAGGGCAACATGTGGGGAGGCACCACAGCTCAGATCCAGCCTCAAAAAAAAATTCCCAAGAATGAAGCCAGATGTTACAACTATCAAAACCTACAAACTTATTCCTGTGTGGTGGGAGAAACTGGGTAGGAGGGGAGGAGGGTCTTTCTTACCCAATGCAAACTGACCAATGTTTTCCTCAGCAAACACCTGGTTTTGATCAGAATGTGGGATCCACCTGTGCATAGATTGGTTGTTGTAAAGTGCTTTGGAATGTGAAAGGAGTTATCTAAATGAAAATCTCACTTTTAACATTAACAGTTGCCCCTGAACAGCAAGTTAACGCCAATGCATATTAGTCTTGGTTCCATCAACATACTTGGGATAGGCAGACTGGGTCTGTAGTGTAACTACGTGCTACTTACAGTTCAAGTCTATAGATCCCTGAAAGTCACAGCACAGATGGATACGGTGGGGGAAAGTTTAACAGGGATGTGCAGAGCAAGTTTTTTTTTTGTACAGAGAGTGGTAGGTGCCTGGAACATGCTGCCAGGGGTAGTAGTGCAAGCAGATATGATGGTGGCATTCAAGACACTTTTAGTTGGGCACATGAAAGTGCAGGGAACGGAGGGATATAGATTGTGTGCAGGCAGAAGGGATTAGTTTAATTTGGCATCATGCTCGGCACAGACATTGTGGGCTGAAGGGCCTATTCCTGTGCTGTACTGTTCCATGTTCCATGTTCTTTCTTGTAAAGTCTACAGAGCAACTTGTGGAAAATTTCACAAAAAACAAGGGTACAGAGGAATAAATAGATCTGGGGGTGGACAACTACAGATCATTGAAAGCAGCAACACAGTTTAATAAAACAAGCACTAGGGTTCATTTTTAGAGAGGCAGAATTGAAAAGTGCAGAAATTATGTTAAACTCGTGGAAAAGGTCGGTTGGATTTCTGTGAACACTGTTGATACCCACAGCATAAAAAAATAAAGGATAAGGTGCAAAAAAAAATTCCCAAGGATGAAGCCAGATGTTACAACTATCAGAAGAGGCAGGGGCTCTCTTCTCTAGAAAGGGGGCGACTAAGGGGGTGACCTCACAGAGGTTTCCAACACTGCAGAAGGGGTTGAACAAAGAACACAGAACACTACAGCCCTTCGGCCCACCATGTTGTGCCGACACTATCCTGCTATAAGATCTATCTAACCCTTCCCTCCCACATAGCTCCCTATTTTTCTATCATTCATGTAGATTAATGGGAGAGACATTGAGAAAATGTTCCCATTTCTGGAAGTGTCCAAAATTACGGGCTGTAAGAACCACGAATGAACAGCTACTGCCGGTAGATCATCAACTCAGAGAAAGGCGCACCTTGGTCTTCCAATCTAAGATGTCCACTAGTGTGTGCTGCCAGCTGGCACATTCCAGGATGCAGGAGTACATGCCCAGGGATGCACTGAAGCTCAGTGCAGCCACCACAAAGTCTCTTGGAGAAGGACCACAGTCCAGGGTCCTGCTGCCACTGGACACTTGTGGAACGGTTTCTCAAATGCTTCATGATTATATTGTTAAAGCAGGAAACATGAGCGGTGTTGACACATTATAAGAGAATGGTAGAGTGTAGAGGAAGACGTGTGCCAATTTTATCTACTGCATATATTATGAATGAAGCATACTTTTGAAGTCAAAATGAATCCAATGAGGAATTTAGGAGAAACATTTGCATCCCGAGAGTGGGGAGGGTACAGAAACCACAGAGAGTAGTTAAAATGAGTGGCAGCATGGTGTTGCAGCAGGAAGTGCTTCAGCCTCACAACTCCAAGGACCTGATTTCAATCCTGAGCTCCGGTGCCGTCCGTGTGGAACTTGCACATTGCACCTGGCACCCCATCTCCCGGATGCTCCAGTTTCCTCCCTCATCCCAAAGGTGTGCTGGTTAGGTTGCCATAAATTACCCCTGGCAGAGGTAACTGGCAAAGAAATCAATGGGGAGCCCACGGGATTGCAGGGCTGTAGGGGAGTTAGAAGAGATGGAATGCCACTGATGGGATTGTTCTGCTGCTAGCCAGCGTGGGCCAAATGCTGAATGAGTAAGAACAACAGAGATACATTGAAGAGGAAACTGGACACACAGCTGGGAGAGAAAGGAGATGTGGCTAGGATGAGGTGAGGCAGCATAGAGGACAAGTACTAGCATGGAGCAGTTGGACTGAATGGTCTGTTTCTGGGCTGTATGTCCTAGGGTATAGGAGCACTGTTACCCTAAGTTACCCAACCGGTAGAAAACAAAGGACTGCAGATGCTGGAATCTGGATGGAAAATCATGATGATGCTGGAGGAACTCAGCAGGCCAGGCAGCATCCGTGGAGAAAAGCAGGCGGTCAACGTTTCAGGTCAGGACCGCCTGCTTTTCTCCACGGATGCTGCCTGGCCTGCTGAGTTCCTCCAGCATCATCATGATTTTCATCTTTACTCAACTGGTATCCGGGTAACTGGAGGCTTGTGTTCAAATCTGACCAGGGCAAGTAGTTAAATAAAAAAGTTAGTTTCAGGCATGATGACCACAAAACCACTGGATTGTTATAAAATCTGCATCTGTACTTAAGGCAGAGACTGAGAGGTTCTTGATTGGTAAGGGGGTTAAGGGTTACAGGGAGAAGGCGGGACAATGGGGTTGAAGAAAAAAAATCAGCCATGATTGAATGGTGCAGCAGACTCGAAGGGCCGAATGGCCTAATTCTGCTCCTATGTCTTACAGTCTTATGGTATTTGATTACTGCTGGAAGACCAGTGAAGGGGCTGGATTCTGTGCCAGGTTCCCAGCACCCAGGCACTGTCAGTGACACATCTCTGTTTATGGAATGTTATACCAACCCCTTTTGAGCACAAATTCCGTTCTCGCTCCTGGGAACACATCCCAAGCGCCCAGTGAGATACCAGTGCACTGAAATGCCAACCTCTGCCATCACATAAATAAAAAAAAATAATTCTACCATATTCTCCCTCCCACCCATTGGTTTGTGGTGAGGTTATGCACTCCTGCAAAATTGTTGGGCACATCTTCAAACTATGTTGTGCCCACAAGGGATTCCAATTCACAGTCTGTCTTTACATTTCCTCTCTGTTGACCTCACTTCTCACGCTTGGCCTTTTCATTGGGTTACTCCTTCCAAACAGTGCCCTGGGAATTATCCTGTGACCTTGATGACCAGGTGCACTGCTGGATGAAGGGGCTGCTCATCATACGGCCCCCACCAACAAGCTGGTGCCTTGTTTTTGGTTGCCACATTAATCGGGTTCTTCAACAGGTTACGTCTTTATCTGCAGAACAGATCAATTCTGTTGACCTACACTGCAGTGAACTGGAAAGAGTATTGCGAGAATAGGCAGAGGAATTTAACTCCTTCATGAATACCTCGTCAGGAGAGTCATCACGGGCATGGCACTGACTATATAGTACAGCATGCTGCAATATGTCAAGGAGAAAGAGGGAGAGAAGGAAAGAGAGAGAGAAAGAAAGAGTAACAAAGAAATGGGGAGAGTTACAGCCAGACAGAGAGAAAGAGGGAAGGAAGGGAATGAGGGAAAGAAAAATGTAAAGAGTGAAAGACAGTGAAAGAGAAAAGAGAGTAAAAGAGATTGCAAGTGGGAAAGTGGAAGGAAGGGAAAGAAAGCAAAGGAGAAAATAAAAGAAAGTGAGAAAAGGGATAAAAGAGCAGGAATGGGTCTAAATATTCGTGTGGACATAAGGCGATCAGGAAAGGGGGAAGGGAAGAAAGGAGGGTCATGATCCAAGGGAATATTACATTTATTATGGGAATATTATGTTGCCACAGGCGGCTGTGGAGGCAAAGTCATTGGGTGTATTTAAGGCAGAGATTGATAAGGATCTGAGTAGCCAGGGCATCAAGGGTTATGGTGAGAAGACGGGGTAGTGGGGCTAAATGGGAGAATGGATCAGCTCATGATAGAATGGTGGAGCAGACTCGATGGGCCGAATGGCCAACTTCTGCTCCTTTGTCTTATGGTCTTATATAGCACCTTCCATCACCTCCGCAAATCCCACTCACATTTACATCAGAGAGAGAGATCTCAAAAAGATGTGAATTTTCCTAGTTTACCCCCACTGAGTGTTACTCAGTTATAATAGCAGATTATTTCACAAGAATAAATTCACTGATTTGGAAGTCAGGGACTGAGCTCTGGGGTTTCCTTCCTACACCTCAGCACCTTTAAACTTGCTGCTCAGTATCAGAGAGTCACTTACAGGTCAGACCAGATGAAAAGCAGACTTCCATCCACTAAATACATTCATAAACCAATATTGAGTGGACTCTTGACCTCACAATCTACCTCATTATGACCTTGCACTTTATTGTCTACCTGCACTGCATTTTGTCTGTAGCTGTTACATTTTGTTCTGCATTCTGTATTGTTTTATCTTGTACTACCTCAATGCACTGTGTAATGAATTGATCTGTACGAACGGTATGCAAGACAAGTTTTTCACTGTACCTCGGTACGTGACAATAATAAAACCAATTCCAATTCCAATTGAATCCAATTGATAGCATATGGTGTATTGTCCTTCATCAATCGTGGAATTGAACTTAGGAGCCGAGAGGTAATGTTGCAGCTATATAGGACCCTGGTCAGACCCCACTTGGAGTACTGTGCTCAGTTCTGGTCACCTCACTACAGGAAGGATATGGAAGCCATAGAAAGGGTGCAGAGGAGATTTACAAGGATGTTGCCTGGATTGGGGAGCATGCCTTCTGAAAAAAGGTTGAGTGAACTTGGCCTTTTCTCCTTGGAGCGACAGAGGATGAGAGGTGACCTGATAGAGGTGTATAAGATGATGAGAGGCATTGATCATGTGGATAGTCAGAGGCTTTTTCCCAGGGCTGAAATGGTTACCACAAGAGGACACAGGTTTAAGGTGCTGGGGAGTAGGTACAGAGGAGATGTCAGGGGTAAGTTTTTTTTACTCAGAGAGTGGTGAGTGTGTGGAATGGGCTGCCGGCAACGGTGGTGGAGGCGGATACGATAGGGTCTCTTAAGACACTTTTGGATAGGTACATGGAGCTTAGAAAAATAGAGGGCTATGTGTAAGCCTAGTAATTTCTAAGGTAGGGACATGTTCGGCACAAGAGTGTGGGCCGAAGTGCCTGAATTGTGCTGTAGGTTTTCTACGTTTCTAAACTAGCATCTTATTTTAATTCCAAATGTAAAACTTAAATTGACTGAATGTAAATTCTTCAGGCCTAGTGGAGTTTGGACTCATGCATTCTTAGTCATCAGGCTCTGCATTACCAGCCCAGTTACATAACAGTTATGCTAGCACATTTTCCTAAGGTTAGTGAGTGAAATCAGTACCATTTCTTCCTAGACTCTCTCTCAAACCCTGCTTACTCACTGAATGTTACATGAGGAGGTTGGTGAATGCTGTGGGGTCAGGTTTAAAATAATTTGGCTAATTTGGAAAGGTACCAGTGAAAAGAAGAGAAAGGATGCAAAATGAATGGGAGAAATAAATAACAGCAGGAGAAGAAACAGAAAGGTTTCAGACAGGACTGGGCTCAATGTGCAGAGCATACCGTTGGTGTAATGTGTGCATTTCTGGTCTCTCTCTCATGTGCTTGCGCTGGAGAGAGTGCAGAGGATATTCATCAGCATGTGGCCTGGGATGGAGCAGTTCAGCGATGAGAATGGATAGACTGGGTTTGTTTCCCTTGCAGTGGAGAAGACTGAGGGAAGACCCGATTGAGGTATGCAAAATAATGAGGGACATGGGTAGGGCAGATAGTCAGAAGCTTTTCCTCTCAGCAGAGGTATAGAGTCAGAGAGCAATATAGCACAGATACAGGCCAGTCGGCCCAACGAGTCCACGCCGACCACGGTGCCCACCCAGCTAGTCGCAATTTCCTGCATTTGGCCCAAATCCCTCAAGTTCTTAAATTATACTATTGTACCTGCCTCAACCACTTCCTCTGGCAGCTCGTTCCATGTACTCACCACCCTCTGCATGAAAAAGTTGCCCCTCGGGTCCCTTCTAAATCTTCCCCCCCTCACCCTAAATCTATGCCCCCTGGTTTTGGAATCTACATGGGATGAGTTTGGATTGGCACATCATGGTCAGCACAGACAGCGTGGGCCGAAGGGCCTGTTCCTGTGCTGTGCTATTCAGTGCCCTGTATTCTATCTTTCACCAGAGAACATAGGTTTAAGATAAGAGGTAGGAGGTTTACAATGGATTTGAAGAGAAATTCTTTGACCCAAAGTTGAAATCTAGAACGCGCTCCCTGAGAGGGTGGTGGAGGCAGGTAGTCTCATCAGTGTTGTGAAATGGGGATCTGTAGAGATGTGTACGATGGCCAGCACAAACATAGTGGGCCGAAGGGTCTGTTTCCATGTTGTAGGATTCTTTGACTATAAGGGAAAGAACCAGAAGGTCTACAGTAGTTTTTGCAAGAAGACTGTTAAACAAGGTAGTAAGTTGCAGGCTCAAAGAACAAGGCAATAGCATAGATCTGGCTAAAAAGAGGACAGGAATATTCTAAGATAAAAAGTTTTAAGGAATGATAGAGAAGGGAAGGGGAGGGAGGGGCAGGGGTGGTTGGCCATGTTGATTAAGGAGAACACTACCAAGCTGGAGATTGTCTCCTGCAACGATCAAGGATTGAAGACAGAAGACACCGCAGGTGCTGGAATCTGGAGCAACAAACAATCTGCTGGAGGAACTCAGTGGGTCAAGCAGCGTCAGTGGAGGGAAAGGGATTGTTGACATTTTGGGTCAAAATCCTGCAGGGCTTCAACCCAAAACGTTGATAACGTTAGAGGGCAGGCACGGTAGTGTAGCGGTTAGCGTAACACTTTACAGCGCCAGCGACCTGGGTTCAATTCCAGCCACTGTCTGTCAGGAGTTTGTAAGTTCTCCCCATGTCTGCGTGGGTTTCCTCCGGGTGCTCCGGTTTCCTCCCACGTTCCAAAGACATACAGGTTAGGAAGTTGTGGGCATGCTATGTTGGCGCCAGAAGTGTGGCAACACTTGCGGGCTGCCCCCAGAACACTGTATGCAAAGATGTATTTCACTGTGTGTTTCGACGTACATGTGACTAATGAAGATATCTTATCTTATTTTATCTTAATTCCTTTCCCCCACAGATGCTGCCTGACCTGCGGAGTTCCTCCAGCAGATTGTTTGTTGCTCTATGGTCAAGGACTGGAGACACAACACGAGTGTGATTACACTCTTGAGATTATGCGATAGGCATCCAGAAAGTGGGACACTGAGGAGCAAATGTGAAGGGAAATTGCAGTGATGAGCCAAAGCGATTGAATATTGACAATGGGGGAACCTCAACCATGCAACTGTATGCTGGGGTAAGGAGGAGGCATTTTTGAACTGTGTGCGGAAGAACATATTCAATCAGGATGTTTCTGGCCCAAAGAGGTTAAGGTGGCAATGTTGTACCTGGCTCTGAGAAATCAGCCAGTCAAAAAGAGCAAGCATCAGTGGGGAACATCAAGAGAACAGTGATCATAATATCATAACATTAGATTGTGATGGAAAAGGACAGAGAGCTGGTAAGTTAATTAGCCACTGTGTTTCTCCTGATGTGTGAGGAATAAAATCTAGGTGGGGCAGGGGGTTGTTGATGGCAATGGGGGGAGAATAAAATGGGTTAAGGTAGGTTTAGTGTAAATGGGTGGTTGATGGTTGGCATGGACTCAGTCGGCCGAAGGGCCTGTTTCTGTGTTGCATCTCTCCATACTCCATGACTCTATAGCCATTCCAAGGTAAAACTAATAATTTGTAGAAAAAAAGCAAAAATTCTGGACATACACAGCAGGTCAGGCCACATCTATGGGAAGAGAGGGCTTCCCCCACCCTCCCTATAGCATAGAAGTTACTTTCTCTCCTTCCCAGCTGTGATGAAGGGTCTTTGGCCTGAAACGTTAGTTCTGTTTCTCTTCCTACAGATGCAGCCTGACCTGCTGATTGTTTTGCATAGCTTTCTGTTTCTATTTTAGACTTATAGCATTTGAAGTTTTTTTAGATTATCATTTGGCTTGGATAAACAGGGAAGAATAAAATGGGATTGGTGTAGCATTAGTTTAAATGACATCCCATCACAGCCCGGTCAATCACGGGCAGAGCCCTCCCCACCACCAAAAGCACCTACAGGAGGCACTGCCTCATGAAGGCAACGTCTATCATCAAGGATCCCCACTGTCCGGTCATGCCCTCTTCTCGCTGCTACGATTGGACAGGAGATACAGAAGCCTGACGACCCAACCACCTTGTTCAGAAACATCTACTTTCCTTCAATCATCAGGTTCTTGAACTCCATTTTGTTTCCATTTGAACACTAGAATTGAAACTGCCTCACTACTCCTGAGGCAATACATTCCAGACCCTAAAAGCTCCGTGTGTGAAAACAAAATTCCTTTTCTCTCTCTCTTAGTTCTTTTGCCAATAACCTTGAGGAGATGGGACATCATGCTGATACTTGATTGTGTTTTTATATATTTATTTATTAGTCACATGTACATCGAAATACACAGTGAAATGTGTCTTTTCACGTTACCAAGAATGTGCTGGGGGCAGCCCGTAAGTGTCGCCACTCTTCCGGCGCCAACATGGCATGCCCACAGCTCCTAACCCGTACGCCTTTTAGAATGTGGGAGGAAACCAGAGCACCCAGAGGAAACCCACGTAGACACCCAGAGAATGTACAAACTCCTTATAGACAGCAGCCGGAATTGAACCCGGGTTGCTGGCGCTGTAATAGCGTTACGCTAACCGCTACACTACCATGCAGACATTTGGACAAGTAGATGGATAGGAAAGGTTGAGAGGGATAAGGGCCAGAGGCAAGCAAATGGGACTAGCTCGGATAGACATCTTGGTTAGCATGAACAAGTTGGGCTGAAAGGCCTATTTCCATGCGGTATAACTCCATGACTCTAAGTTACTTAGTTCTTGATCCGTCCACCCACAGGAAGACTTTCTCTCCATCTACTCTGTCTAAACTTTCATAATCACCTGGCAACCTCCTCTGATCCAAGCAGAACAATCCCAGTTTCTGCAGTCTCTCCATGTAACTAAAGTCCCTCATCCATGCTATCATTTTGGGAGATATTTCCTACACCCCCTGTGAAACCTTCACACTGATGCCTTGCTGAATGCTGTCTTTCAGAGTGCTGGTTTCTTAGAATGCTCTTGGCCCTGGAGTCACAGGTATGTTCCCCTCTGTGTTTTGTAAAGGACCTCTGCTTGGACTACATACTGTTGTGTTTGGAACCTGGCACTCACACAATGAAACGGCGATCTCACCGCCACAAAGTTTGATGTGGATGAACCAGCATAGTAATGTGCAATGGCTGCTTGTTGAGGACTGGTGTTGGGTGGGTTGGGGTGAGTGAGCCATGGGGTTCAGGTATGCGTGGTGAGGGTAGGCTATTGCTGGGAACTAGGATCTTCTCCAAGTGTTGACAGAGCTCCCGGATCCCACAGCCTCCCTCATCACCTCCTGGTGGAAGTTGCCCTCTCCCCTTCTCTTTTCTTGGATGCACAGCTCTCTCTATGGTAACAAGCTCAACAATGGTCGCACCAGGTTCCCAGAAGCGCAGTGCTGTCGTTAGCACATGCTATAATTAGACGTGATCACATTAGTGCTCTGGGAAGGCATGCTAAGCACTATGTCTGTTACCACTTGCACTTTCCTCAACTGAGGCACCGTGAACTAGACACAGTAATCGAATGGAGACACAGGAGACTGCAGATAGAGCCATAGAGTTATGCAGCACAGAAACAGGCCCTTCAGCCCAATGCCCGTGCCAATCAAGTTGCCCAACTGAGTTAGTCTCATTTGCCCGCATTTGGCCCATATCCCTCTAAACCTTTCCTATCCATGTACCTGTCCAAATATCTTTTAAATGCCATAAATGTACCCACCTCTACCACTTCCTCTGGCAGCTAGTTCCATATACCCACTGCCCTCTGTGTGAAAATGTTGCCCCTCAGGTGCCTTTTAAATCTTTCCCCTCTCACTTTAAACCCGTGCCCTCTAGTTTTGGAATCCCCTACACTAGGGAAAAGACTCTGGCTTTTCACATTATCTATGCCCCTCATGATTTTATATATTGGTAAATTGGTTTATTATTGTCACGTGCACCAAGGTACAGTGAAAAACTTGTCTTGCATACCATCCATACAGATCATTTCACTACAACAGTGCATTGAGGTAGTACAAGGGAAAACAACAGTAGAATGCAGAATTAAGTGTTACAGGTACAGAGAAAGTGCAGTGCAGGCAGACAATAAGGTGTGAGACCATAACGAGATAGATTATGAGGTCAAGAGTCCACCTTATCGTACTAGGGAATGGTTCAGTAGTCTTATAACAGCAGGATAGAAACTGTCCTTGAGCCTAGTGGTAGGTGCTTTCAGGCTTTGTATCTTCTACCAGATGGGAGGGAGGAGAAGAGAGAATGTCTGGGTGGGTGGGGTTTTTGATGATGCTGGCTGCTTTACCGAGGCAGTGAGAAGTGTAGACAGAGTCCATGGAGGGGAGGCTGGTTTCCGTGAAGTGCTGAGCTGTGTCCACAACTCTCTGCAACTTCTTGCAGTCACGGGCAGAGCAGTTGTCATACCAAACCATGATGCATCCAGATAGGATGCTTTCTATGGTGCATCGATAAAAATTGGTGAGGGTCAAAGGGGACATGTCAAATTTCTTTAGCCTCCTTATCTCTATTTCATCATCCTTATCTCTATAAGGATGTTGGTATCTGGAGATATAAAAAAACAAAATAATCCAGTTGTGGCCCAACCTAGGTTTCATCCTGAAATGTCAACAATTCCTTTCCAACCACAGATACTGCTCAACCCACTGAGTTCTTCTAGCAGATTGTTTGTTGCTCCAGTGTTTTATAAAGGATCATCATGACTCTGTGCCCTTACTTACAAAGCTTGGGCTCCTGTATACTGTCTCAGAAGTGTAGTGGACTGTGCGCAGGATAGTCACTGGAAGCGTGGAACACTTGCAGGCTGCCCCCAGAATACTCTATGCAAAAGATGCATTTCACTGTTTGTTTCAATGTAGATATCAGTAATAAAGATAAGATATCTTAATAGACCTCAACGAGATATAGACAGACTGGTGGATAGGTGGACGGTGAAATTCAATGCTGAGAAATGTTAAGTGTTGTGTTTTGTTGGAAGAATAGGAAGAGGCAAAGAAACTAGAGGCACGATTCTAAAAGAGTTAGAAGAACAGAGAGATCTGGGGAAAATGTGCATACTTTGTTGAAAGTATCAGAACGTTGAGACAGTGGTTAAAAATGCATGCCTTATGAATAAAGGCAATGAGTACAAGAGTAAGGTAGCCTGAAGAACATTTATAAAACCCTGGTTCAGCCACAACTGGAGTATTGAGTCCAGTTCTGGCCATACATTAGGGAAGATGAGAATGCTTTGGAGAGGGTGCCATCAAAATTTAGTAAAATGATTCCAGGGATGAGGGAGTTATGTGGATGGAGTGGAGAAGCTGGGGCTGTTCTCCTTGGTAAAGAGGAGATTGCAAGGGGTTCTGACAGAGGGATTTAAAATTACGAAGGGTGTGGGCAGAGTAGACAGAGAGAAACTGTTTCAATTGAGAGACGGGTCAAGAACCAGGGGAGATGGAATGGAGGTGGAGCAACGAACAGTCTCAGTGGGTTGAGCAGCATCTGTGGGGGGGGGGGGGGGGGGGGGGGGGAAGGAATTATCAACATTTCGGGTCGAAACCCCAACATCATGTCATGGTGGCAATGGGAGATGAAAAGGTCGAGAGAGGGTAAAAGGCCGGGAGGGGGTGTCCAAGAGGTAGGGGAGTGATGGTGAAGTGAGAAGGGGTCATTAAGAATGATTGGCTAAAAAACAAAAGTGACATGGCGATTTTTTTTACACATGGAGTGGTTCAGGTTTGGCTTGCACTGGCAGTAGTCAGCATGAAGGTAACAGTGGGTGCATGGAATGCACTGCTTGCAGAGGTTGTGGGGGCAGATACATTAGGGACATTTAAGAGACTCTTAGACAGACACATGAATGATAGAAAAATAGGGGGCTATGTAAGAGGGAAGGGTTAGATAGATCTTACAGCAGGATAAAATGTCGGCACAACATTGTGGGCCGAAGGGCCTGTACTGTGCTGTAGTGCTCTATGTTCTATTCAACTGTAGCATTTAAAAAGGGAGTTGGATCCGTATCTGAAAGAAAAGAATATACAGGACTATGGAGAGAGAGCGCAGGAGCGGGGACCAACTGTCTTGCCCTTACATGGAGCTGGTACAAACGCAATGGGCCAAAGGGCCTCCTTCTGTTCCATTCTAAGATTCTGCCCTTCTGTGTCTGTTCTCAGAGTCCCAAAACTGTAATGACTTGGAACTGAGATCCAACTGATTAAGTAAGTCTGTGGAGTGAATAACTACTATTAGTCATGGTGACCGTGAAACTGCTAAATTGGCATTTACAAAAACATCTGGTTCACTGGCATCCTTCAGGGAGGGAAGTCTGCCACCTTCACCCAGTCTGCAGACTCCAGACTGCAGTCCAGACCCATCTCTGCAGTTACCCTTAAGTTATAGAGTCATAGGATGATAGAAATATACAGCACAGAAACAGGCCCTTCAGCTCGCCAAGTCCACACTGACTATCAAGCACACGTGTACCATAGAACACTACAACACAGAAACAGGCCATTCGGCCCTTCTAGTCTGTGCCGAAACTTTATTCCACTAGTCCCATTGACCTGCACCCAGTCCATAACCCTCCAGACCTCTCCCATCCATGTATCTATCCAATTTATTCTTAAAACTTGAGTGAGCCCGCATTTACCACATCAAATGGCAGCTCGTTCCACACTCCCACCTCTCTCTGAGTGAAGAAGTTCCCCTTAATGTTCCCGCTAAACCTTTCCCCTTTCACCCTAAAGCCATGTCCTCTCGTATTTATCTCTCCTAATCTAGGTGGAAAGAGCCTACTCACATTTACTTTGTCACTAACGTGTGCTCATCTCTAATCACTAAGTACTAATGTATTACATTTATTGCAGTAAATGCAACACGCTTACATTTTTTTTAAGTGAAGAGGCCAAATAGTTCGGGGATTTTCCCAGTGACATTTATATGCTGTGAATGAAAAACAAACTGTACGTTAGAGCAGCAGAGCAGTGCAGTGAGTATAGCCACTGCCTCACAGCGCCAGAGAACCGGGTTCAATCCCGACCTCAGGTGCTGTCTGTATGGAGTTTGCACATTCCCTCCCGGTGACCGCGTGGTGCTCCGGTTTCCTCCCACATACCAAGGATATGCGGATTGGTAGGTTAGTTGGCCGCTGTTTATTGTCCCCAGTGTGTGGGACAGTGGTGAAAGTGGGGGGTGGAAGTTGATGGGAATGTGGGGAGAACAAAATATGAAATTAATGTAGGATTAGTATAAATGGGGGGGGGGGGTGATGGACCCGGTGGACTGTTTCTGGGCTGTATCTCTCTTTGCCCTCTTCTCATACAAAGAAATAAAATTGTTATAAATTACAAAATTAATAAATAGTGCAAAAAAGAGGAGGAATGAGGCAGTGTTCATGGGTTCATGGCTCATTGTTTGTTCCTCCACTGTTTATAAAGGATCATCATGACTCTATGCCCTTAGTCTTTGCACGAGAAGAACGTTTAGAAATCTGATGGAGGAGGGGAAGAAGCTGTTTCTGAGTTGTCTTCAGGCTCCTGTACCTCTGATTCTACTCAGCGGACTGGAGCGCTCTCAGGATTTGTCCTCTTCGGCACTCCACAAGACGGGGTCTCTGTGGCTGTGCGGACAAAAGGCCGGTTGGTGTCCCTCCCTCCCTGACCTTGCCCACCTCACACTGCACCTGGTGCCAGAGACTTGCGACCTGCACCAAACGCTCCCGGGTATGCCTCTCAGCTCTGGCCTTGCTGCTCTCCTACGCACACCACTCCCCCCTTCCTCCCCCCTGTCCTGTGTTCAATCTCCAGTTGAAGTGGAGTTCTATTTTTAATTTGGAACAGAAACCACTAAAGCATGGAATGAGAAC
This sequence comes from Pristis pectinata, assembly GCF_009764475.1. NCBI lineage: Eukaryota > Metazoa > Chordata > Chondrichthyes > Rhinopristiformes > Pristidae > Pristis > Pristis pectinata. Next base: position 8,439,073 of record NC_067405.1, on the reverse strand, counting down.
ACAAATGGACTGTTTAAAAAAAAAGCACCATTCCTCAGGGACAATTTGGAATACAATCCAAACTACTTAACATTTCCACTAGGCAAGCCAAGTGACAGCGCAAGCTTGCTAACTTGGTAGCAACTCATGTTTATTTATCAGTCCAGAGATTACAAACCAGCTTCAAAGGAGAACAAGATGTCCCTGGTTTCAGACCATTCTGGGAGGATTCTAATTTCCATGCAAAGCCGGTTTCAATGGGATGATGGGTGAAAGTTCTCTGGACTGACTTCAATCGTGCAGGAATCTTTGTGCCGATTGAAGGATGTCAGCGGTGTGGGAAATAGATACTTCCCAGTCCTACAGCCTCACTCATTGCTTGATCAGAGCATCATCCAATGAAGGAAGCCATTCAGCTCATTCATCATTGCTGGCTTCAGTTTCTCACACTCCTGCCCTACCCCACCCCTCCACTCTTTCCTGAGAACCCTGACCCCCTTTTGACCCTCGGTAGAACTGCCCTCCTGAAGTTACAACTGACCCACCCGCATTTCTTGCTGTTCATGTTCCCCCCCCCCCTCCAAAAGGTCCACCACGTTAATGGCACTGCAAGTCTAAGCTGTTGTGGTTATTCATCGCTGTTCATGGGAGGAAGAGAGAGGTCTCCTACGCTGTGGGGAGCTTGGTTGCCTGCTGTGCATCTGAGGACCAGGGCTTTGGTGATAAATACTGTAGCTGCAAGAGCAGGTCAGAGGCTGGGTATCCTCAGTGAGTGACTCACCTCCTAACAGCCTAAAGCCATCCCACCATCTGCAAACCATGTGTCAGAAGCATGATGGAATACTCTCCACTTGGTTGGGTAAATGCAGAACCAATAACACTCAAGAGGTTCAACATCATCCAGGACAAAGCAGTCCACTTGATTAGCAACCCATCCACCATCCTAAGCATTCATTCCCTCCACTGGCGTATAATGGTGGCAGTGTATACCATCTATAAAATGCACTGCAACTACTTACCAGGCTACACTATCAGTCCCATTCTCCCAATAATTTCCCTTTCACCTCTTCTCTCTCACACTCCCATTGACTCCTCTCTTGATTCTGCCACTCACCCACACACTGGGGGCAATTCACAGCAGGCAATTAACCTTCCAATTAGCCAGCACATCTTTGGGATGTGAGAGGAAACGGAGCACTGGGGGAAACCCATGCCATCACAGGGAGAATGTGCAAACTCCACACGTAGAGCACCAGAGGTCAGAATCGAACCCGGGTCACTGGAGCTGTGAAGCAGCTGCATGAACTGCTGCACCACTGCACCGGACTCTGTCCACACTTCTCGCTGCCTTGGTAAAGCAGCCAACGTAATCAAAGAGCCCACCTACCCCGGACATTCTCTCTCCTGCCCCCTCCCATTGGGTAGAAGGAATTGGAATTGGTTTATTATTGTCACTTGTACCGAGGTACAGTGAAAAACTTGCCTTGCAGACCGTTCATACAGATCAATTCATTACACAGTGCATTGAGGCAGCACAGGGTAAAAACAATAACAGAATGCAGAGTAAAGTGTCACAGCTACAGAGAAAGTGCAGTGCAGGCAGACAATAAGGTGCAAGGTCATAACGAGGTAGATTGCAAAGTCAAGAGTCTGTCTTATCGTACGAGGGAAGCATTCAATAGTCTTATTGGCACGGTAGTGTAGCAGTTAGCGTAACGCTATTACAGCGTCAGAGACCTGGGTTCAATTCTGGCCACTGTCTGGAAGGAGTTTGTACGTCCTCCCCATGTCTGTGTGGGTTTCCTCCGGGTGCTCCAGTTTCCTCCCACATTCCAAAGACGTATGGGTTAGGAAGTTGTGGGCATGCTATGCTGGTGCCGGAAGCGTGGCGACACTTGTGGGCTGCCCCCAGAACACTCTACGCAAAAGGTGTATCTCACAGTGTGTTTCGATGTACATGTGACTAATAAAGAAATCTTATCTGATAATAGCGGGATAGAGAAGATACAAAAACCTGAAAGCACGTACCACCAGGCTCAAGGATAGCTTCTATCCCGCTGTTATAAGACTATTGAACGGTTCCCTAGTACGGTGAGATGGACACTTGACCTCACAATCTACCTCATTATGACCTTGCACCACATTGTCTGCCTGCATTGCACTTCCTCTGTAACACTTTATTCTGCATTCTGCTATTGTTTTCCCTTGTACTACCTCAGTGCACTGTTGTAATGAAATAATCTGTATGGATGGCATGCAAAACAGGTTTTTCACTGTACCTTGTGACAATAATAAACCAATTTTAATTCCAATTCCAATTGATCCTCTGACCCAATCACAATACTAATTCTGGCCCTTTCTGCTTTTCTCTGTGGAAGTCCTTATTTCATGCTCTAGTGGAGAGGTATCAGCCGAGCTCCCACCGGTGCTAGTTACTGCTCCATGCTACACTAGTGAACTCTGCTTGGAATCTAATGGAACTATGCAATATTCCACAGTCTCCTCAGCTCTCTGACTGAGCAGGAGCTGAGTTACAAGTACATTGGTAGCCACTGAAATTAATGGGAGACTTTAGCTAGCAGGAGAAAGATAAATGAAGCTTTTGTTCTTGATTTAATTAAGTTGGTTCCAATATTGTTAATTGTTTTAAGTACATACTTGTTTACTTTAGTAATTTAATTTTTTTTTTAATTTAACGTTTTCAACATAATTTTTATTTTTGACCAGTCTTAACAGTATTTGAATGTCTGCAACTGTCAAAGACATTCGCAAAGCATTCAATACCTCTGACAGCTTTGAGAACCAGTGATCCTGGGGGCGGGGCATCGCCAGCAGTCGAAGCTATTCTATGAGTGCAGCCAGCTGCCTGCGCTGAGATGGGCCCTGTGCAGTGAGTGGGGGAACTGCAGGCTTTCCATGGCCTGGCCCCACGGGAGAACAGAGTGACCCAGGGACAATTATCTGAGGCGACGGTTATCTGATTCCTCTCGCCATCGTCGGATATTTGCCTCTTTGTGTTATTGGGACGTCAATCCGAACCATTCCAGAAGATGGAGCGACAGTCATACAACATAGCACAGTACAGCACAGGAACAGGCCCTTCTGCCTACAATGATGCAAGAGATTCTGCAGATGCTGGAATTGGAGCAACACACACAAAACACTGGAGGAACTCAGCAGGTCAGGCAGCATTGGTGGAGGGAAATAAAGGGAAAGTTCCAGTCCTGACGAAGGGTCTCGACCTGAAACATCGACTGTTTATTTCCCTCCATAGATGCTGCCTGACCTGCTGAGTTCCTCCAGCACTTTGTGTGTGTGTTGCTTCAGCCTGCGATGTCTGCATCGAGCATGATGCCTAATTAAACAAATCCCTTCTGTCTGCACATGATCCACATCCCTCCAATCCCTGCATATTCACGTGTCTATCTAACAGCCTCTTAAACACAACTATCGTGTCTGTTTCCACCACAGTCCCTGGCAGCGTGTTCCAGGCACCTAGAACTCAGAAAAAAACTTGCCCTGCACATCCCCTTTAAACTTTCCCCCTCTCACCTTAAAGCTATGCCCTCTTGTATTCAACATGTCTACCCTCTCTATGCCTCTCATAATTTTAAAACCTCTCCATCAGGTCTCCCCTCCATCTCCAACACTCCAGAAAAAAACATGCCAAGTCTGTCCAACCTCTCCTTATAGTTCATGCCCTCTAATTCAGGCAGCGTCCTGGTAAATCTCTTCTGCACCCTCTCCAAAGCCTCCACATCCTTCCTGTAACGGGGTGAAAGAGTGCAGAGAAGATGTTGCCAAGACTTGAGGACTTGAGTTACAGTGAAAGGTTGAATAGGTTAGGTCTTTATTCCCTGGAGCACAAGAGAATGAGGGGAGATCTCATAGAGGTACAGGAATCCCCGGGTTACGAAAGGGTTCATTTTTGAGACTGTTCGTAACCCGATTTTGTGTGTAACTTGGAACAGTGTCTGGGGATCGCGGCCGCGCATGCGCACTTGGCCCGGGGATCGCGGCCACACATAGCCTCGGCCGCACATGCGCACTTGGCCCGAAGTTCCCCGGCCGCACATGCTCACTTGGCCCGGAGACCATGAAGGTCAGTTCATAAGTACAGACGTTCGTAAGTCGGGGACTTCCTGTATACAAAATTATGAGGGGTATAGATAGGGTGAATGTATGCAGGCTTTTTCCCCTCAGGTTGGGTGAGACTAGAACTAGAGGACATAGGTTTAGGGTGAAAGGTGAAATATTTAAGGGGAATCTGAGGGGAAACTTCTTCACTTAGAGGGTGGCGCGAGTGTGGAATGAGCTGCCAGCGGAAGTGGTGGATGCAGGTTCAATTGTAACATTTAAGAGGAGTTTGGATAGGTACATGGATGGGAGGGGTTCGGAGGGATATGGTCCGGGTGCAGATAGATGGGACTAGGCAGAAGACCAGGTCGGTATGGACTAGATGGGCTGAAGGGCCTGTTCCTGTGCTGTAGTGCTTTATAACTCTATGACCAGAAATGCACGCAGTACTCCATGCAGCCTAAACAAAATTGATACTTACTTGATGTTTGTTGACTGGCTTCACATCGGTTGTTGCTTTGAATTTGTCAGTGTGCGAGGGTTAGCATCATAAACGTAACACTGGCACACTCACAATGTGCAATCTGCAGATTCAGAGAGTTTAAGAAGAAGGCAATGGCTCGTCTGCAGTTCTTTGATGTTCCTCAACCAATTCTGTAGTTATTTCCCACATTGTTGTTTGTGAGAGCTTTCTGTGTACAAATTGGCTGCTTTGTTTCATCTGTTGCTTCCATAACAGCCCCTCGAAACCATAATATATTGGCTGTGAACTACTCTGAGGTCAAGAAAATCTCCACATAAATATGTCCCCTTTTCTCCTTTCAAGGTCAACAGGAGATGGACAATTAACTGAAGCCCCACATGTGACTCTCCCATGTTGAGAATGAACGAAACAAATTGTGTGGTTAACATTGATGAAAGGCTGTTAGTCAGCGAAGCACCATCAAACCTCTTGACCTTCACAGAGCCTCTGTTCAGACTGCTCCAACTCCCTCGCAGTGTGACTGCTCGGGCAGGGGGAGAAGGTACAAACAACAACAGCAGCAGCAACTTTCCCATTATCCAATATCCTTCGGGAAATTTCAATTAAAACATTTAGGCAGTGTCCAAGTTGTAATGACTCTCCATGCATGAAAAAAAAATCCTCACCACCTCCTCTCTAGTTCCTTTACCTGTTACCTTAAACCATAAAACAAAATAGAGAATGCTGGAAATATTCAGCAAGTCAGGTTGCATTTGTAGAGAGGAATAGAGAGAAACAGATGCTTTTACCTTAAGTCTGTATTCTCTGGTTACAGATCCTCCTCCGACTGGAGATAGTTTGTCCTTTTCGTTTTTATAATGGCTGCTCATTATTTTAAACATCACCAAATCTCTTCTTGGCCCTTTCTGTTCCAATGTCAACAATCCCAGCTGCTTTAGTCTCTCCTTGTATACAGGACCTCTCACCATGTGGAAAGCCTGCTATCAAATGGACACGCAGCTCTTTGAGTTCAGCAGAAGATAGGCAGAGCCCAAAGTGAAGGAAACAACAATGAATGTGCAGGAACGTTCTGGAAGGCTCACAAGCGAGCATAATACCATAACCTGCTGCATCTTCCAATATCCTGCAAACATCATGCTTTTTGTTCATAGAACATAGAACACTACAGCATAGTACAGGCCCTTCGGCCCACGATGTTGTGCCAACATTTTATCCTGCTCTAAGATCTATCTAACCCTTCCCTCCCACATCGCCCTCCATTTCCCTATCATTCATTTCTTAAATGTCCCTAATGTATCTGCCTCCACCACCTTTGCCAGCAGTGCGTTCCACGCACCCACCACTCTCTGTGTAAAAAACCTACCCCTGACATCAAACTTGTACCTTCCTCCAATCACCTTAAAATTATGCCCCCTCATGTTAGCCATTTTCGCCCTTGGAAAAAGTCTCTGACTGTCCACTCGATCTATGCCTCTGATCATCTTGTACACTTCTATCAAATCATCTCTCATCCTCCTTCTCTCCAAAGTGAAAAGCCCGAGCTCGCTCAACCTATGCTCATAAGGCATGCTCTCCAATCCAGGCAGCATCCTGGTAAATCTCCTCTGCACCCTCTCCAAAGCTACCACATCCTTCCTATAATGAGGCGACCAGAATTTAACACAATACTCCAAGTGGTCTAACCAGAGTTTTATAGAGCTGCAACATCACCCAGTGGCTCTTGAACTCAATACCCTGACGAATGAAGGCCAACACTCCATACGCCTTCTTAACAACCCTATCAACCTGCGTGGCAACCTTGAGGGATCTATGGATGTGGACCCCAAGATCCCTCTGTTCCTCCACACTGCCAAGAGTCCTGCCATTAACCTTGTAGTCTGCCTTCAAATTAGATCTTCTAAAGTGTATCACTTCACACTTTTCCAGATTAACTCCATCTGCCACCTCTCAGCCCAGCTTTGCATCCTATCAATGTCCTGCTGTAACCTACAGCAACCTTCTACACTATTCACAACACACCAACCTTTGTGTCATCCGCAAACTTACTAACCCACCCTTCCCATTGCTCCTCCAATCATTTATTTAAATCGCAAAGAGCAGGGGTCCCAGAACAGATCCCTGTGGAACACTACTGGTCACCAACCTCTAGTCAGAATATGCTTCATCTACAACCACCCTCTGTCTTCTATGGGCGAGACAATTCTCAATCCACACAGCCAGGTTTCCCTGGATCCCATGCCTCCTGACTTTTTGAATGAGCCTTCCATGAGGAACCTTATCTAACGCCTTACTGAAATCCATGTACACCACATCCACTGCTCAACCTTCATCAATGTGCTTTGTCACATCCTCAAAGAATTCAATCGGGCTCATGAGGCACGACCTGCCCCTCACAAAGCCATGCTGACTGTCCCTAATCAGCCTATGCTTCTCCAAATGCCCATAAATCCTGTCTCTAAGAATCTTCTCCAGTAATTTGCCCACCACTGAAGTAAGACTCACTGGCCTATAATTCCCAGAGTTATCCCTACTCCCTTTCTTAAACAAAGGAACAACATTTTGCCATCCTCCAATCATCTGGCACTACTCCTGTGGCCAGTGAGGATGCAAGGATGGTCGACAAAGGTTACAGCAATCTTTTTCCCTCGCTTCCCGTAATAACCTTGGAAATATATCCTGTCCGGCCCCAGTGACTTATCTATCCTAATGTTTGTCAATAGCTCAGCACATCCTCTTTCCTCTCATCGATGTGCTCTAGCATGTCAGCCTGTCGTATGCCATCCTCACAAACATCAAGGTCTCTCTCTCTGGTGAAACTGAAGCAAAGTATTCATTAAGGACCTCCCCTACCACTTCTGACTCCAGGCACATGTTTCCTCTTTTATCCCTGATCGGTCCAACCCTCACTCTAGTCATCCTTTTATCCTTCACATACGTGTAGAATGCCTTGGGGGTTCCTTGATCTACTCGCCAAGGACTTCTCATGCCCCCTTCTAGCTCTCCCAAGTCCATTCTTAAGCCCCCTCCTGGCTACCTTGTAACTCTCCAGAGCCCTGTCTGTTCCATGCTTCCTAAACCTCAGGTAAGCTTCTTTCTTGCTCTTGAAAAGATATTCTACATCTCTTGTCAACCACGGTTCCTTCACTCTACCATCCTTACCCTGCCTCAATGGGACAAACCTATCCAGAGCCCCATGCAAGTGTTCCTTAAACAACCTCCACGTTTCCACTGTGCACTTCCCAAAGAACATCTGTTCCCAATTTACACCCCCAGTTGCTGCCTAATTGCATCATAATTCCCCCTCCCCCAGTTAAATACTTTCCCATATCGTCTGCTCCTACCTCTCTCCAAGGCTATGGTAAAGGTCAAGGAGTTATGGTCTCTGTCTCCAAAATGCTCTCCCACCGCGAGATCTGAAACCTGATCATGCTCATTGCCTGGTACCAGGTCCAGTATGGCCTCTCTTCTAGTCGGCCTTGTCCACACACTATGTCAGGAATCCACACACTATGTCAGGAATCCTTCCTGTACACACCGAACAAACTCTGTCCCATCTATCCCCTTGACACTAAGGAGGTGTCAATCAATATTAGGGAAGTGAAATCACCCATGACAACAACCCTGTTATTCTGCACTTCTCCAAGATCTGCCTCCCATTCATTTTCATTTTGTTGGTACCTGGGGAAGGCCCGCAGTTACTGTCCATCCTAATCGCCCTTAAGAAGGTGTGGTGAGGCCAAACATCATCAGGTAGGAGATACAGAAGCCTGAGTCCCACGCCACCAGGTTCAACAACAGCTGCTTCCCTTCAACCATTCGGTTCTTGAACCAACCTGCACAACTCTAATCGCTACCTCAGTATAGCAACATTGTGACCACTTTGCACAAAGATGGACTTTTTTTTTGTTCTAATTGTGTTCTTTCTTGTATAATTTATGTTTAAGTTTTGTTTCTCTCCTGAATGCTGCTTATCTGATGCTATGTGCCTGTGATGCTGCTGTAAGTAAGATTTCCATTGCACCTGTACTTGTATACATGACAATAACTCGACTTTGATCCCAGTGAAGGTATTCACACAGTTCTTTGGGGCAGAGAGTCCCAGGATTTCGACCCAGTGATTACCAGAGATGGTCGAGACAGGCAATTACAATATTTAAAAAACATTTGGACATGAGTGTGGATAGGGAAGCTTTGGAGGGATATGTGCCAAGCAAAGGCAAATGGGATTATGATATATAAGTATCATGGATGATTTGGGCCAAAGGGTCTGTTTCCATGCTGTATGAATCTATGAACCTACAAGTCACGATGGATCTATATAAACTCTGGATTGGCTACAACTGGTGTATTGTATCTAGTGGGCACCACACTGTTAGGAAGGATATGAAGGTTTAGAGATTAGAGGATGAGGGATTTCTAGATATGTTGAGAGGCTGGAGAAGATGGATTGTTCTCCTTGGAACAGAGGAGGTTGAGAAGTACTTAATATCATAAAGGTTCTAGATACAGAGATGGAGAGAAACTGTTTCTACTGGCAGAAGGATGAAGAACCAGATGTCATAGGCTGAGGAGAATTGGCAAAGGAACCAAAAGTGACATGAAGAAACAAGTTTCAACACAGCGAGGGTTACAGTTTGGAATGCACAGCTGGGGTAGCAGTGGATGCAGATTCAATTGTCGTGATAAATAGGTTGCTGATTAGTACTTGAGAGGAAAGAAATTCCAGGACCATCTGGAGAAGGTGAGCGAGTGGGACTAAATGGACTGCTCTTGCATAGACTCAGCACAGATGTGTTGGGTAGAATGGTTAAAAACATCCTCTGATCCATCTTGGGAGTCTCCAACCTAATGGCATCAACATCGATTTCTCTAACTTCTGGTAACCCCCCCCCCTCTGTTTTCCCCTTTCTCCCCCCCCTCTTGTTTTCACTCATTCCTGTAGCCCCCTCACCCCGCCTTTCCCCTCCCCTTCCCTGCCCTCCTGACCTGCCCATCACCTCCCCTGTGGTTCCCCCCTCCTTCCCTTTATTCCATGGTCTGCTGTCCTCTCCTATCGTATTCCTTCTTCTTCAGCCCTTTGCCTCTTCCACCCAGCACCTCTCAGCTTCTCACATCAGTCCCTTTCATTTCTCCACCCCCACCTCACCCACCCACCCAGACTCACCTACCACCTGCCAGCCTGTGCTCCTACCCCTCCCCCGACCTTTTTATTCTGGCTTCTGCCCTCTTCCTTTCCAGTCCTGATGAAGGGTCTCGATCTGAAACGTCGACTGTTTATTTCCCTCCACAGATGCTGCCTGACCTGCTGAGTTCCTCCGGCATTTTTGTGTGTGTTGCTCCAGGTTCCAGCATCTCTTGTGTCTCCATTGGCCTCCAACTTTATCTTTTATTTGTTTTCTCAGGACATGGGCATTGCTCCCTCCCTTCCCCTGAGAGAAATGGCTTGCTAGACCATACCAGAGGAGTCTTTAAAATCTGCTCTAGTCGTATATAGGCCAGACCAGGAAAGAATGGAAGATTTCCTCTCCTGAGGGCATTGATGAATCAGATGCATTTTTAAGATAATCATAGAATATAGAACAGTACAGCACAATTCAGGCCCATCAGCCACAATGTTGTGCCAACCTTTAAACCTCGCCGAAGACTATCTAACCTCTTCCTCCCACATATCCCCTATTTAAATTCCTCATGTGCTTATCTAACAATCTCTTGAACTTGTCCAATGTATCAGCCTCCACCACCGCCCCAGGCAGCACATCCCACGCCCCAACCACTCTCTGGGTGAAAAACCTTCCTCTGATATCTCCTTGAACTTCCCACCCATTACTTCAAAGCCATGCCCTCTGTATTGAGCATTGGTGCCCTGGAAAAGGCGCTGGCTGTCTACTCTATCTATTCCTCTTAATATTTTGTACACCTCTATCATGTCTCCTCTCATCCTCCTTCTCTCCAAAGAGTAATGTCCTAGCTCCCTTAGTCTCTCCTCATAATGCATACTCTAAACCAGGCAGGCATCCTGGTAAATCTCGTCCTGCACCCTTTCCAACGCTTCCACATCCTTCCTATGAGGCGACCAGAACTGGACATACTACTCTAAGTGTGGCCTAACCAGAGTTTTGTAGAGCTGCATCACTACCTAGTGGCTCTTAAACTCGATCCCACGATAATCCAATAGTTTTGTGGCTACTATAACTAATAGCTGGTCTGATTCCAAATTATTTACTGAATTTAAATTCCACAGCCGCTGAGGTGGGATTTGAACTTGGGTCCCTGGATCATTGGGTCTCCGGATTACTGGTCTGCTAACTTAGACACTATGACACCACCAGACTCTTTGCTGTAAACTGCCTATGATTCTGTTCTCGAGCTGTTGACATCCCTGCCAAGTTAGTATTAATTGCTCATGGTTCATCGGCCAAGGAACCACCTGTTATGAGCACCTGGGAACCTGAGCAATTAGTCGAGCCTGAGACCTTCCAAAATGTAGCTGTGATATTGGCTGTCAACTGTGGCACAGTGGGCAGCACTCCCACCTCTGAGTCAGACATTGTGAGTTCATGTCCCACTCTGCATAGACCAAGTCTGATACTCTAGTGCACTGCTGTCATAGAGTCATAGTTATACAGCATGGAAACAGGCTCTTCAGCCCAACTCACCCATACTGATTAAGGTGCCTTTCCGAGCTAGACCCATTTACCTCCATTTGGCCCATATCCCTCTAAACCTTTCCTACTCATGAACCTGACCAAATATCTTTTAAACATTGTAATTGTACCCGCCTCTACCACTTCCTCTGGCAGCTCGTTCCTCAGGTTCCCTTTCCCCTCTTTCCCCCTCACCTTACATCTATGCTCCCTACCCTGTGACCATCCATCTTATCTATGCCTCTCGTAATTTTAAAAACGTCTATAAAGTCACCCCTCAGCTTCTTTCACTATAGGGAAAACAAGTTATTGAGGGTATCCAGTCCCATCCAGTCTCTTGTTATGTCAAGCCCTCCAGAATCCCTCTCCAAATTAATCACATCCTTCCTCTTGTGAAAATGCAAAAGAGAGAAAATGCAAGAGGTAACACATGAGAAAGGAAGCACGCTAGACAGAGAAACCACTTAGAGATGTTTTTACAGAAAGATAGAGAGAGAAAAAGAAGAGAGAGAGAGCTGCCGAGAGTCGTGGACACAGCCCAGCACATCACGGAAACCAGCCTCCCCTCCTTAGGACTCTGTCTTTACCTCTCACTGCCTGGGTGAAGCAGCCAGCATAATCAAAGACCCCACCCACCCGGGTCATTTTCTCTTCTGTCCTCTTCCATCAGGTAGAAGATACAGGAGCCTGAGGGCACGTACCACCAGACTTAAGGACAGCTTCTACCCACTGTGATAAGACTATTGAAACAGTTCCTTATACAATGAGATGGACTCTGACCTCACGATCTACCTTGTTGTGACCTTGCACCTTATTGCACTGCACTTTCTCTGTAGCTGTGACACTTTACTCTGTCCTGTTATTGTTTTTACCTGTACTACCTCAATGCTCTCTGTACTACCTCAATGCACTCTGTACTAACTCAATGTAAATGCACTGTGTAATGAATTGACCTGTACGATCGGTATGCAAGACAAGTTTTTTACTGTACCTCGGTACAAGTGACAATAATAAACCAATACCAATACCATAGAAAGGAAATATAATGTTGTGAGAGAGAAAGTATGTAATACAGAGAACTTAACAGGTGCAAGAGATGGCCATTCACCCCACGATTTGATAGGATCGTGGATTGAAATGATCCAGCCCTCAACTCAACTTTCATGTATTTTCCCCATAACACTTGGTTCTGCTCTATTCAAAAATTCAACCATCCCATTTATGAATGACTCTAACTCCACAGCTCTCTCGGATAGATAATTTCCAAAGATCACTACCCTTCCAGAGAAGAAACCTCATCTCAATCTGAAATGGCCAACTCCTTATCCTGAGACCAAGCACACCCCTGGTTTTAGACACCCTGTCCTGTCAATCCCCCCAATCTTACCTGATTTTATACATTTAACCTCCAGTTTTCTGTCCATTAACCAATCCCCTGTCCGTGACAACATATTACCCTCAATACGAGAGGGGGTAAGTTCAAAGGAGATGTGCAGGGCAAGTTTTTTTTTACACAGAGAGTGTTGAGTGCCTGGAATGTGCTGCCTGGGGTGATAGTGGAGGTAAGTACGATAGGGGTGTTCAAGGGGCTCTGAGATAGGCATGTGAATGTGCAGGAAATTGAAGGACATTTTCTCCTTGGAGCGACGGAGGATGAGAGGTGACCTGATAGAGGTGTACAAGATGATAAGAGGCATTGATCATGTGGATAGTCAGAGGCTTTTTCCCAGGGCTGAAATGGTGGCCACAAGAGGACACAGGTTTAAGATGCTGGGGAGCAGGTACAGAGGAGATGTCAGGGGTAAGTTTTTTACTCAGAGAGTGGTGAGTGCACGAATTGGCTACCAGCAACGGTGGTGGAGGCAGATATGATAGGGTCTTTTAAGAGAATTTTGGATAAGGACATGGTGCTTAGAAAAATAGAGGGCGTGGGTAAGCCTAGTAATTTATAAGGTAGGGACATGTTTGGCACAACTTTATGGGCGAAGGGCCTTAATTGTGCTGTAGGTTTTCTATGTTTCTATGACATGGACATTGTGTAGCAGAAGGGATTAGTTCAGTTGGGCATTGATTACTAATTTAATTAGTTCAGCACAACATCGTGGATGAAGGACCCCTGTTCCTGTACTGTACTGTTCTATGTGCTATCTCGAGCTCTTATCCAATGAATCAACTTTGAACACGGTGTCTTAATAAATGCCTTTTGGAAAACAAATCCACTTCTTCCCATTTTCCGAAAAAGCCATAGGATGGAGAGAGAGGTACACTGAAGGGTCCAGAAAGCATAGAAGAGACACAGAGGAGAAAGAAGATAAAACTGGCAAGAGGCCTTCAAGAAAGTGAGCAAGAGAACCGAAATAAAGTAAACAAGGCCCTGTTCTAACACTGAACCGAGATATTTTATTGCTTCCGTGTATTTCTAAGGGAAGGTGTGGTCACCTGCCTATCTATAAACACAGGAAAACAAACTATAAATACACTGGGATCATGTAACAGAAGCAAAAAAAAGGCAAAAGTCTGAGGGTGGCTTTGGAAGGGATGCTTCAGTTATTTATTCGATGCAGTTTCATCTTCCTTCTCCAAAATGTTTCTAATGGAGGAACGAAACAGGACATGTGGCACAGCAGAGACAGGCTGTTAGTTTCTGCCGGCTCGGAGATTTCTGCCAATTTCTGGCCGCTTTCTCATCCACAAATTTAGTTGCTCTGCTGCTTGGTGGCCTTCCCCTCAGCGGCTGAAGTCCCACGCTTCGGAAGTCCCTCCCTGAACCTCCATCACCTTCCTTTACATAGGAGATACAGCACAGAACCAGGTAATTCTCTGTGTGGGTGGAGGCTGAGGGGAGATCTGATAGAGGTTTATAAGATTATCAGAGGCATAGATAGAATAGACAGCCAGTATATTTTTTCCCAAGGTTGAAATGTCTAATAGCAGAGGGCATGCATTTAAGGTGAGAGAGGGTAAGTTCAAAGGAGATGTGCGGGGCAAGTTTTTTTACACAGAGAGTGGTGGGTGCGTGGAATGCGCTGCCTGGGGTGGTGGTGGAGGTAAATATGATAGAAGTGTTCAAGAAGCTCTTAGATAGTTGTAGGAAATGCAGGGATATGGACATTGAGTAGGCAGAAGGGTTTAGATTAGTTGGGCATTGATTACTAATTCAATTAGTTCAGCACAACATCGTGGGCTGAAGGGCCTGTTCCTGTGCTGTTCTATGTTCTAATTCAGCCCAAGCACACCCTGCCAGTTTCTACTGCACTTGAGCCCCTTCACGTCTTCCATCCACATCTCTCAGCGTTTGCCTCGGCCTCTTTCTCTCTCACAAGTTTGTCCAGCCTTCTTTTAAATGCACCTCAACTGCTCCCTGTGGGAGCGAGCTCCACATCCTCACCACACTTTGGGTAATAGAGTTTCTTCTGAGTTCCTAGTGGATTTCTCGCTGACTGTCTTATACTGAGAGCTTCTGGTTACACTCCTCCCCACAATTGGAAATATTCGGCACCCACTCTATCAAAACTCTTCATCGTTTTAAAGAATTTCACTCAGTCACCCCTCAGCCTCCTCCTCTCAAGGAAAGAGAGACCCCTGTCTGTTTATGTTTTTCTGATACATACACACCCTCACACTTCCGGAATTCTCCCTGCAAATATTATCCGCTTTTAAAACCAGTTCCCTGGTCAACTTTTTATTCATGTTCCTCCAAACATTTCTCAGAATCAGATTAGTTTAATAATAATCCCGCAATGAATCACGGGATATTTGGCTCAGTTACAGGTGCTGTATAAATAGCCATTGTTACTGTTGGCATCTGTGCTTCACAAAAGCCTCCTGACTCTTCTCGTTCACAGCAAATCCTTCTATTTCATCTGATCCTACTTACCCTTAAACGCACTTGCACTGTTCACCTTTGCCACTCCCAGTGGGAGTGACATCCAAACTGTAATAGCTCTCTTGTGTGTAGATGAACAGTAAAACCTGGGAAGAGTTGATGGGAGTGTGGGTAGGATAAAATGGATCAGGGTAGGTTTAGTATAAATATGGGTACCTGTCAGTCGGCACAGATTCGGTGCGCTGAATCAGAATCAGAATCAGGTTTATTATCACTGACATATGTCGTGAAATTTGTTGTTTTGCAGCTGCAGTACAGTGCAAGACATAAAGACATAAAAATTACTTTAAGTTACAAAAATAAATAAATGGTGGAAAAGAGGAATAACGAGGCAGTGTTCATGGTTTCATGGACCTTTCAGAAATCTGATGGCGGAGGGGAAGAAGCTGGTTCCATGTTATATCTCTCCATGACTCCATCATCGTCCAAAATTTCTGACAAAATGAATGACAAAGATATTGACTGAGAAATTCTACCCACACCTCAGCGGTTCAAGAAGGCAGCTCACCACCATCTTCTCAGGGGCAATTAAGGATGGGCAATCAAATGCTGGCTCAGCCTGCAGAGCCCACATCCCTTTATTGAATAAAAGAAATTTTATTATTTCTTAATAAAACTTAAATCTGAGCCTTAATAATAATCAAATCTGAGCCTTAGAATGTTGTCAGAAGACCATTCATCTCATTTATAATAGCAGTCTCTTAACTTGGAATTATGTCACTGCTCCCTCACAGTTGCTGGGTCTAGTCCTGGAACTCCCTTCCTGACAGCACTGTGGGAGCATCTTCACCAGAAAGACTACGGTGGCTGAAGAAGGTGGTCACCACCACCTGCTCAAGGGCAAATCTCATCTCACATTTTCCTATTCATTTACAACATAGAATAAGCCCCTCCATCCTGTACTGGATCTCGCAGCATTCCCATCAATCATATTCCCTTGTGTTTTCCTGTAACCTGTTCACTCTCACATGCCCACTGAGACAGCACAGTGGCGCAGCCAGTATTGGTATTGGTATTGGTATTGGTTTATTATTGTCACTTGTACCGAGGTACAGTAAAAAACTTGTCTTGCATACCGATCATACAGGTCAATTCATTACACAGTGCAGTTACACTGAGTCAGTACAGAGTCCATTGAAGTAGTACAGGTAAAAACAATAACAGTACAGAGTAAAGTGTCACAGCCACAGAGAAAGTGCAGTGCAATAAGGTGCAAGGTCACAACAAGGTAGATCGTGAGGTCATAGTCCATCTCATTGTATAAGGGATCTTTTCAATAATCTTATCACAGTGGGATAGAAGCTGTCCTTAAGTCTGGTGGCAAGTGCCCGATGGAAGAGGAGAGAAGAGAGAATGTCCCGGGTGAGTGGGGTCTTTGATTATGCTGGCTGCTTCACCAAGACAACGAGAGGTAAAGATAGAGTCCAAGGAGGGAAGGCTGGTGTCCATGATGCACTGGGCTGTGTCCACAACTCTCTGCAGTTTCTTGTGGTCCTGGGCAGAGCAGTTGCAGTACCAAGCCGTAATACATCCAGATAGGATGCTTTCTATGGTGCATCGGTAAAAGTTGGTGAAAGTCAAAGCAGTAGAGCTGCTGCCTCACACCACCAGTGTCCTGGGTTCAATCCCTACATGCATGGAGTCTGCACATTCTCCCTGCGACCGTGTGGGTTTCCTCCGGGTGCTCCCACATCTCAGAGATGTGCGGGTTGGTAGGTTAACGGGCCACTGTAAATTGCCCCTAGTGTGCAGGTGAGTGGTAGAATCTGGGGGGAGCTAGTGGGAGTGTGGGTAGAATAAAATCGATTATGGTAGAATTAGTATAAAAATGGGTACTTGACGGTTGGCATAGACTCGATGGGCTGAAGGGCCTGTTTCCATGCTGTGACTCCGTGACCTCAACTCCCCCAATTCTCCAACTGCCCATTGACACTTGGGGTAATTTACACTAACTAATTAATGTCTGTGATATGTAGGAGGAAACCGGAGCACCCAGGGGAAATCTCTCTCTACATATATACACTCATGACTGTGTGGCTAAGCACAGCTCAAACGCCATCTATAAATTTGCTGATGACGCCACTGTTGTTGGTGGAATCTCAGATGGCAACGAGGAGGCGTACAGTACAGGTCACCACAACAACCTCGCACTCAACGTCAGCAAGAGCAAGGGATTGATTGTGGACTTCAGGAAGGGAAAGTCAGGAGAACACACACCAGTCCTCACTGAGGGGTCAGTGGTGGAAAGGGTGAGCAGCTTCAAGTTCCTGGGCATCAACATCTCAGAGGATCTATCTGGGGTCCAACACATTGATGCAATCACGAAGAAGGCATACCAGCAGCTCTACTTCGTTAGGAGTTTGAAGAGATTTGGTATGTCACTGAAAACTCTTACAAATTGCTAAGATGTACAGTGGAGAGCATTCTGATTGGTGGCATCACAGGCTGGTATGGAGGCTCCAATGCACAGGATCAAAAGAGGGTGCAGAGGGTTGTAGACTCAGCCAGCTCCATCATGGGCACAACCCTCCCCACCATCGAGGACATCTTCAAGATGCGCTGCCTCAAAAAGGCAGCATCCATCACTAAGGACCCTCACCATCCAGGACATGGCCTCTTCTCGTTACTACCATCGGGGAGGAGGTACAGGAGCCCGAAGACCCACACTCAACAATTCAGGAACAGGTTCTTCCCCTCTGCCATCAGAATTCTGAACAGTCCATGAACTCATGAACACTACCTCATTATTCCTTTTCTTTTGCACTATTTATTTATTTTTGTAATTTATAGCAATTTTATGTTTTTGCACTGTACTGCGGCTGCAAAACAACAAATTTCATGTCATATAAATTTTTTTTGGTAAATTTTATTTGTAAATTTTATTTACAGCGTGATAACAGGCCCTTTCGGCCCAACAAGTCCGTGCCACCCATTTTAAACCCAAATTAACCTAACCTGTATGTCTTTGCAATCTGAGAGGAAACCGGAGCACCCGGAGGAAACCCACGCAGACACGGGAGAATGTACAAACTCCTTACAGGCAGCGGTGGGAATCGAACCCCGATCATTGGTGCTGTAACAGCATCTCGCTAACCGCTACGCTACCGTGCCACCCAATAAGCCAGTGATAGTAGATCTGATTCTGATTCTTCACTTCACAGGGAGAACGTACAAACTCTGCACAGACAGCTCCAGAGGTCAGGCTCAAACCTGAGCTGCTGGAAATGTGAGGCAGCAGCACTACCTGCTACACTACAATGCAATATATGCTGGCCTTACCAAAATCATCCCACATATGATTTTGCTTCCATATCCTCTCTGCATGTGACATTCTAACACGTGAAAACGTCCAGGCATTATGCAGTGGCATCTAACACCACGCAACAAACATCAAGATCCCACTTCTGTGAAATGAGTTCATCTTGGAACAGAGGAGGCTGATAAAGGTGTTCAACATTAGGCAGGGGATAGATAGGGTGGATAGCAAGGATCTTCTTCCCTCGGTGGGAGTTCTAAAGCAAAGGATCAGAGGTTTGGAGTGAGAGGTAGGAGGTTTAGTGGGGATCTGAAAGGGAATGTTTTCACATAGAGGGTGGCTGGAATCTGGAACAAACTGCCTGAGTAGGTGGGGGACATAGAGACTCTCACAACATTTAAGAAGCATCTAGACAAGCACTTGAATTATTAAGGCATAGAAAGTCAGTGACCTAATGTGGGTGATTATGATTAGTATAGCATAAGTAGACTGGTGGGCCAAAGGGCCTGTTTCTGTGCTGTACAACTCTATGACCCTGTGTCTACATACAGTACAATTATACGGAAGAAGGCCTCCAAAAAGGTTTCTTGGGACTCAAAGGGGACTTCCCTGATCAGCCCTTGAGTCCTGGACTGGGAATGGTCGGTAAGTAAGAGCCCTTTAATTTAAAATATTCCTCTCCAAGGATCTTCCTCGCATCCTGCCCACCACCACGAAGAGCCCCCAGGTCACAACTCCTACACACACATCCCCACTCCCGTACCAGACTCTTGGGGTCCTAATTCCTGCCCGATTGATACCCCCACCGTCACACCTCCCACAAACACTAAAGACCAAAACCCACAACCTAGCTTTTTCTTTGCTCAGGTGGAACACGCAGATGAAAGATGTCAAGCCTACAACGTGTCCAGAAAGTACCTATTTCCTTCAATAAAAGGACCAATAATAGGAGATTGTAGAATTGTAGAATGGTTTCAGTGCAAAATGAAACCTTTCGGCCCATCATGAATGCTCCTGTTCTATACTAGTTCCAACCCATTGCCATTTCTGTTTAGCCTTGTAAATTTTTTCCCACCATATATTAATCCAATTCCCTCTTGAAGGCCACAATGGAACCTGCCTCCACCACATCCCCAGGCAGCATGTTCCAGATTCCAACCACTCTCCATGAAAAGTTTTTCCTCACTTTTCAACAGGAACACTCCCCCAGATAAAATATTCTTATCCAAAGAATATCCAAAGCATATTTGTCATGACGTAGGAGACCATTTGTCCCATCAGGCTTATCACAGTGCAACCCCACCAATCCCATTCCCCCACTTACTTCCCTGTAACATTATCTTTCTCACCTGCCAATCAACTCCCCCTGAATCTTCTGCCCCTCTCCCCCCCCACAATCTGTGCAAGGAGTCCTTGGACTGTGTGAGGAAACCAGAGCACCCAGAGGAAACCCTTGTGATCACAGGAAGAATGTGCAAACTCTACATACACAGCTCCAGTCAGGATCGAATTTGGGTCTCTAAAGCTGTGAGACACCAGCACTACCAGCATTACTCTTCTATGTTCTATAGGTAGGAGGGATTAGCTATGTTGGCACAACACTGTGGGCCGAAGGGCCTGTTCTGTGCCTTACTCTTCTATGTTCTATGTACCTGCTCCACCTACGTGCTACCTTGTAACAGAGTGAAGGCGGAAGCACATATAGAATATCGCAGCATAGTGCAGGCCCTTCGGCCCACGATGTTGTGCCCATCTTTTAACCTACTCTAAGATAAATGTAACCATTACCTCCCACATACCCCTCCATTTTCCCATCATCCATGAGCCTATCTAATAGTCTCTTAAGTGTCCCTAATGTATCTGCCTTTACCAGCACCACTGGCAGCGCATTCCATGCACCCACCACTCTCTGTGTAAAAAACTTACCTCTGATATCCACCCTGTACTTTCCTCCAATCACCTTAAAATTACGCCCCCTCATGTTAGCCATTTCCGCCCTGGGAAAAAGTCTCTGGCTGTCTGCTCGGTCTATGCCCCTTATCATCTTGTACACCTCTATCAGGTCACCTCTCATCCTCCTTCTCTCCAAAGAGAAAAGCCCTAGCTCACTCAACCTATCCTCATAAGACATGCTCTCCAATCCAGGTAGCATCCTGGTAAATCTCCTCTGCACCCTTTCTAGAGCTTCCACATCCTTTCTATAGTGAGGTGGCCAGAACTGAACATAATATTCTAAGTGTGGTCTAATCAGGGTTTTATAGAGCTGCAACATTACCTCACAGCTCTTGAACTCAATCCCCCGACTAATGAAGGCCAACACGCCATATGCCTTCTTAACAACGTTGAGGGATTTATGGACTTGGACCCAAGATCCCTCTGCTCCTCCACTCTGCTAAGAGTCCTGCATTAACCTTGTATTCTGCCTCCAAATTCGACCTTCCAAAGTGAATCACTTCACACTTTTCCTGGTTGAACTCCATCTGCCACTTCTCAGCCCAGCTTTGCATCCTATCAATGTCCCGTTGTAACCCTCGACAACCTTCTACACTAGCCACAATACCACCAACCTTGGTGTCATCTGCAAATTTACTAACCCACCCTTCCACATCCTCATCCAAGTCATTTATAAAAATTACAAAGAGCAGGGATCCCAGAACAGATCCCTGTGGAACACCACTGGTCACCGACCTCCAAGCAGAATATGCTCCATCTACCACCACCTTCTGTCTTCTATGGGCGAGCCAATTTGGAATCCACACAGCCAAGTTTCCCTGGATCCCATGCCTCCTGACCTTCTGAATGAGCCTAACATGCGGAACCTTACCAAATGAGCTACTAAAGTCCATATACACCACATCCACTGCTCTACCCTCATCAATGTGTTTTGTCACATCCTCAAAGAATTCAATCAGACTCGTGAGGCACGACCTGCCCCTCACAAAGCAAGGCTGACTGTTCCTACTCAGACTATACTTCTCCAAATGCTCATAATTCCTGTCCCTCAGAATCTTCTCCAATAATTTGCCCACCACTGAAGTAAGACTCACTGGTATATAATTCCCAGGGTTATCCCTGCTCCCTTTCTTGAACAAAGGAATAACATTTGCCACCCTCCAATCATCTGGTACTTCTCCTGTAGCCAGTGAGGACATAAAGATCATCGCCAAGGGCTCAGAAATCTCTTCCCTCACTTCCCGTAGTATCCTGGGATATATCCCGTCCTGCCCCAGGGACTTATCTATCCCAATGTTTTTCAAAAGTTCCAGCACATCCTCCTTCTTAACATCGACATGTTCCAGCTTATCAGCCTGTTTTACGCTGTCCTCACAAATGTTAAGGTCTCTCTCACAGGTGAATACTGAAGCAAAGTATTCATTAAGGGCCTCCCCTACCTCCTCCGACTCCAGGCACATGTATCCTCCTCTATCCCTGATCGGTCCTACCTTCACTCTAGTCACTTCCTGTTCTTCACATATGAGTAGAACGCCTTGGGGTTTTCCTTAATCTTACTTGACAGCTTTCTCATGCCCCCTTCTAGCTCTCCTAAGTCCATTCATAAGCTCCTCCCTGGCTACCTTGTAATTCTCTAGAGCCCTGTCTGATCCTTGCTTCCTAAACCTTAAGTAAGCTTCTTTCTTCCTCTTCACTGGATATTCCACACCTCTTGTCAACCATGGTTCCTTCACCCTACCATCCTTTTCCTGCCTCAATGGGACAAACCTATCCAGAACGCCCTGCAAGTGATCTCTAAACAACCTCCACATTTCCATCGTGCATTTCCCTAAATACATCTGCTCCCAATTTACACTCCCAAGTTCCTGCCTAATAGCAGCATAATTCCCCCTCCCCCAATTAAATACTTTCCCATATCGTCTGCTCCTATCCCTCTCCAAGGCAAGAGTTAAAAGTTAGGGAGTTGTGGTCACTGTCTCCAAAATGCTCACCCATCGAAAGATGTGACACCTGACCAGGTTCACTGCCTAGTACCAGATCCAGAATGGCTTCTCCTCAAGTCAGCCTGTTTACATATGATAAGAATATTTAAGAGGCATTTAGACAGACACATGAACATCCAGGGAGTTGAGGGGGAGAGACCACATGCAAGCAGATGTGCAGCTAATATTGGAATTGGAATTGGAAATGGTTTATTACTATCACTTGTACCAAGGTACAGTGAAAAGCTTGTCTTCATACAGATCAATTCATTACACAGTGCACTGAGGTAGTACAAGGGAAAACAATACAGAATGCAGAATAAAGTGTCACAGCTACAGAGAAAGTGCAGTGCAGGTAGACAATAAGGTGCAAGGTCATAACAAGGTAGATTGTGAGGTCAAGAGTCCATCTTATTGTACTAGGGAACCTAGTCTTATAACAGTGAGATAAAATATTGGCATCATGGTTGGCACAGACACGGTGGGCTGAAGGGCCTGTTTCTGTGATGTACTGTTCTATGTTCTAAATAGGGTGGTGGAGTCACAAACCTTCGTCACATTCAGGTGTCCTAACCTGAATGGTTGGGAAGCACAACTCCTTTCAATTGCTTTATTGTGTCCAACTCGCATGGACACAATGGGTCGAAAGGTCTGCCTCTGTGTTATAAGCTGTAATGGTTCAATTTTCAGACTAAACAAGCTCTGCTCCCCACCACAGCTCAGCTACGGATGTCAGATACACTGAGCACGAGATTTTTGTTAAAAATAAAGAAATCTAAAACTGCAGCAAAATTTGTCTCACAATCACAGTGATTAAGGTCTACTGTATACAAAGAGCTCAGTCACTAGGATTCTGTTCTACATGACAAGATTTCCTTGTCTTAATAATCACAGCCAACATCAGAATGCATCAGTTTTCAGTCTCGCAGCCATGCAACTTATTCAAGCAACCACTGAAAAACGAATATGAAGAGTAAACTCACTGTGACAAAGCTTTCTCAGCCGTTGACTAATCGCAAGGTCCGCCTCAAAGGCTGCTGCGGCAAAAGGTTTTGTAATGAGCCATGTTCCAGCACCATTGCTCCAGAGATCTGCTGTGGAAAATGACAACAACTTACATTGAGGTCACGTCTTTAACATCGCAAGATGTCCCAGTGCACCTTCATCCTACCATCTTTTTCCTGCCTCAATGGGACAAACCTATCCAGAACCCCCTGCAAATGATCTCTAAACAACCTCCACATTTCCATTGTGCATTTCCCTAAGTACATGTGCTCCCAATTTACACTCCCAAGATACCGTCACAGATTGGGAGAGGTGGCCAAAGAAAGAAAAGATGGGCTTTAAGGGAGCACAGTGGTGGAGAGGGAATTTCTAAGCTTGGGACCTGGACAGGTTGGGCACAGCGGCCAGTGAAGGAAATTGGGGAAACACAAGAAGCCACAAAGAAGAGATCTCCAATGTTTATTACAACCTATCTGAGAAATTCCAGATTCCAGACCTGAAACGTTGACTCTTGCTCCCACCCTCCTGAGTTTTTCCAGCATTTTCTATATCTTTGCTCCAATGTTGTTGGGCTTCAGGAGGTTACAGAGATGGAGGGGCTGAGGACAATGAGGAATTTGATCACTAGGTTGAGAGTATTTGATGTTAGTCAGCCCTGGACTGGGGAAGAACAACACAGGGCAGTGGGTGTTGGTTCAGGGAAAAGGACCTGGTGCAAGTTAGGATAAGGGTAGCAGATGTATGGATAGGCTCACTGGCAGAGGACAGAAGTTCAAAGAACAGCCAGGGAAGCATAGAACATGGAACAGTACAGCACAGGAACAGGTCCTTCGGCCCTCAATGTCTGAGCCGAACACAGTGCCAAATTAAACTAAATCTCTTCTGCCTGCACATGATCCATATTACCCCCATTCCCTGCATATTCATGTGCCTATCTAACAGCCTTTCAAACGCCACTATCGTATCTGCTTCCACCACCACCCCTGGCAGCCCGTTCCAGGTACCTACCACTCTCCGTGTAAAATACTTGCCCCGCACATCTCCTTTAAACATTTCCCCTCTCACCGTAAATGCATGCCCTCTAGTACTCGACATTTCTACCCTGGGAAAAAGATTCTGGCTGTCTACCCTATCTATGCCTCTCATAATTTTATAAACTTTTATCAGGTCTCCCCTCAGCCTCTGATGCTCCAGAGTAAACACCCAAGTTTGTCCAACCTCTCCTCATACAGTAACTCATACTCTCTAATCCAGGCAGCATCCTGGTAAAGTTTCTCTGCACTCTTTACAAAGCCTCCACATCCTCCTTGTGATGGGCTGAACAGAATTGCACACAATACTCCAAGTGCGGCTCAACAAGGCACTGGAAAGGTCAATGTAGCAAGCTGATTTTCTACCCAATTTGAAAATGACGCTCTTCTGAAAGAAAGCACTAACTAGCTCCTTCCTTTGAACAGATTAATTCCGTAGGTACAAAACCGATGGGGCTGATTTATGTACAGAAATGTTACAAGGGCCTTAGGGGGTAGTTGTAGTGGGGGTAAGGGTGGTGGGGGGTATGACCTGCACCATTAAGTGGATGAAGTATGTGCAAAGTACAATGTGTACTTATCAAAATCAGTTCTAAGGCAATTAATTTCTTTCTTCAATGCAGAGGAGCTTTGTGCATTCATGTACCAATCTCAATATGTCAGGAAGATGACTGGACTAACCCCCCCCCTCCGGGCTTAACAATTGACAAAAGGAATTTGGTGGTGCTTGGGCACTTGGCCAAACCTGGCCAGAAGCAGAACACCTCAAGGTGCACGGAACCTGATCTCCGGAGACTTGTAAACCCTCTCCAACCCCTCCCCCATGCCTGGATGGCTGAGGAGACTCCAAATCATAAACATTACAGCTGACCACCGTAGTTCAAGACACTGAGATCTTCTCCGCCGCGTGAGAACCATAGAACCATACAGCACAAAACAGGCCCTTCGGGCCTGTTGATGAACAAAGGAATACAGGGATAGGACAAGGCCATTCTGCCCATCAGGCTTGTTCCACCACTGTCAGCGGGAAGTGATTCGACTTTCTCTTGTTGGAAGTGGTCATTGCCTCATACTTGTGATACACGAATGTTACTCTCCACTTATCAGCAAACCCTAAATACTGTCCAGGTCTAGCCGGAGGCAATGCTTTAGGCCCAGTCACCCTCAGCTGCTTCATCAATGATCTTCCTTCTATCATAGGATCAGGAGTGGGAATGTTCGTGGAAGAGAACAGGCTGTTCAATCTACTCAAAACTCCTCAGAGAATGAAAAAGTCCATGCCTGCCTCTGGCAAGATTTGGACAGCAAAAGTGGTGGTATAGTGGACAGTGAAGAAGGTTGTCTAAGGTTACAAGATCTATATCAACTGGGAAAGTGGGCAAAGGAATGGCAGCTGGAATTTAACTCAGGCAAGAGCAAAGTCATGTATTTTGGGAAATTAAACCAGGTCAGGACATACACAGTGAATGGCAGGGTCCAGGGCAGTGTTACTGAATAGAGAGACCCAGAGTACAAGCACATCGTCCCCCAGGGTGGTGAAGAAGGCGTATGGCATGCTTGCCTTCATTGGTCAGGGCATTGAGTACAGGAGTTGGGACAACATGTTACAGTTGTACAAGATGTTGGTTGGACCGCACTTGGAGTATTGTGTGCAGTTCTGGTCACCACACGATAGGAAGGACGGCATTAAGTTGAAGACGCTGCAGAAAAGATTCAGAAAGGTGTTGCCAGGACTGGAGGGCTTGAGTTATAAGAGATTGAAGAGGCTGGGATTGTTTACCCTGGAGTAAAGGAGGCTGAGGGGTGACCTTACATAGATTCATAACACTATGAGGGGCATAAATGTGGTAGGAGAGTCTAAAATTAGAGGGCAAAGGTGAGAGGTGAACGATTTAAAGGGGCTCTGAGGGACACATTTTTCATGCAGAGGGTGGTAAATATAAAACATAGAACAGTACAGGACTGGAACAGGCCCTTCGGCCTTCAATGATTGTGCCAAACACAATACCAAATTAAACTAAAGCTCTTCTGCCTGCACATGATCCATATCCCTCCACTCTCTGTGTATTCACGAGCCTATGTAACAGCCTCCTAAACGCCACTATCGTATCTGCTTCCACCACCACCCCCGGAAGCCTGTTCCAGGCACCCACCACTTTCTGTGTAAAAAAACTTGCCTCACACATCTTTACACTTTACCACTCTCACCTTAAATGCATGTCCTCCAGTACATGACATTTTTACCCTGGGAAAAAAGATTCTGTCTACCCGATCCATGCCTCTCATAATTGTATAAACTTCTATCAGGTGGGTGTGTGGAAGGAGCTGACAGAGGAGGTAACAAGAGGCAGGTATTTTAATGTTTAAAAGACATTTGGACAGGCACATGGACAGGAAAGGTTTAGACGGATATGGGCCAAACTCTGGCAAATGCTATTAGCATAGATAGACATCTTGGTCAGCATGGATGAGTTGGGCCGAGGGGCCTTTTTCTGTGTTGTATCACCTTGAATCTATGAGCATTTAGAGTTTTGCTGATAAATAGAAAGTGACAAGCCATGACCGTCTCCAACAAGAGAAAGTTTAATCACCTCCTGCTGTCAATCAAAAGCTTTCCATCGCTGAATTAATATTACACCATTAACATTCTGTGGTTCACCAATACCTGGGATCAGCTGAACAAATATTGTAGTTACAATGGCATGTCAGAGGGCATCTTGTGGCCCTCCAGATACAACAAAACCTTTGATAGGCACAGTCCAGGAGTGTTATGGAGTACTCTGCACTAGCCTGGATGAGAGCAGCTCCACACCTTCTAGGACAAGGCAGCCCACTTGACTGACAGTCACCATCAATCACCTCTTTAAACGTTCGTTTCCTCTATCACCAGTACACCTTGATAACAGTGTGTCCTATTTACATTGAAGAGGGTTCAGAGAAGATTCACTAGAATGATTCCAGGAATGAGAGAGTTAACATGAGGAACGTTTGATGGCTCTTGGGTTGTACTCCTTGGAGTTCAGAAGAATGAGGGGAGACCTCATAGAAACATTTCGAATGTTAAAAGGCCTGAATAGAGTAGATGTGGCAAAGCTGTTTCCCATGGTAGGGGGGTCTACTACAAGAGGGCACGACTTCAGGATTGAAGGGCACCCATTCAGAACAGAGATGCGGAGAAATTTCTTTAGCCAGAGAATGGTGAATCTGTGGAATTTGTTGCCATGGGTGGCTGTGGAAGCAAAGTCATTGGGTGTATTTAAGGCAGAAATTGATAGGTATCTGAGTAGCCAGGGCATCAAAGGTTATGGTGAGAAGGCAGGGGAGTGGGGCTAAATGGGAGAATGGATCAGCTCATGATAGAATGGCGGAGCAGACTCGATGGGCCGAATGGCCGACTTCTGCTCCTTTGTCTTATGGTCTTATGGAAATGCGCTGTAGTAACTTGCCAAAGCTTTCTCAGTAGCACCTCTCAAACCCACAACCTTTACCACCCAGAGGTAAAAGGGCAGCAAGCAGGTGAATGGGAATACCACCACCTCCAAGTTCCTCTTTAAGTCTCACAGCTTTCTGACTTGGACCGAGGGTCGAAGGCCCCGTTCCTGCACTGTAAGTATTGTTACTTCATCGTCTCTGCGTACATATCCTGGAAGCCCTGCCCAACATCACTGTGGCAATACCTCCACCACAAGGAGTGCAGTGGTTTAAGGTGGTGGCTCACTACGACCTTCTGAAGGGCAATCAGGGAATTGGCAATAAGTGCTGTTATCAGCAGTGACATCCCATGAAAGAGTTTTTTAAAAATCCATACACTAGCAACTGTTACCGCAAACACGGAAAGTAAAGGCCTTCAATAAATCAGATTTAATTCAAGCAAACAGAGTTAATGAACTGTACAGCACATAATGTAATCTCAGGACAATCATCAGCTACTCTGATAAGCCCATGGTAGAATGACATTCTACAGAAAGGGGGTTAATTTAACCTATCATGCCTTCGCTGGCTCATTAAGTCAACTGAACCGAATTTTGGAAGAGGTGCACGATTTGCATACAATGGCAAAACCACCCTTCTAGCCCCCAACTACCAAGGACATTTACAACCACAATTGATGGCCAAGTAGCCCAATGATTAGCTTCCCATGTCCATCTGGTAATATCACATGATTATCGAACATAGAAGAGTACAGCACAGGACAGGCCCTTTGGCCCACAATGTTGTGCCAATCTAATTAAACCAATGACTCCTAATTAATTTAATCCCTCTTCCCTGCACACTGACCATATCCCTCCCTTCTCTGCATATTCATAGAACACAGAACAGTACAGCACAATACAGGCCCTTCCGCCTACAATGTTGTGCCGACCTTTAAACCTCACCTAAGACTATCTAACCTCTTCCTCCCACATATCCCTTTTAAATTCCTCCATATGCTTATCCAGAAATCTCTTGAGTTTGACCAATGTACCTGCCTCCACCACCGCCCCAGGCAGCGCATTCCATGCCCCAACCACTCTCTGGGTAAAAAAACCTTCCTCTGATATCTCCCTTGAACTTCCCACCCATTACTTTAAAGCCATTTCCTCTTGTATTGAGCATTGGTGCCCTGGGAAAGAGGCGCTGGCTGTCCACTCTATCTATTCCTCTTAATATTTTGTACACCTCTATCATGTCTCCTCTCATCCTCCTTCCCTCCAAAGAGTAAAGCCCTATCTCCCTTAGTCTCTCCTCATAATGCATACTCTCTAAACCAGGCAGCATCCTGGTAAATCTCCTCTGCACCCTTTCCAACGCTTCCACATCCTTCCTATAATGGAGCGACCAGAATTCACATGCCTAAGAGTCTCTTAAATGCTCCTATGCTATCTGCCTCCACTACCACCCCTGGCCGTGCATTATGTCACAAACACAGTTGGCAACACCAATTTTAGCCAACTTCCTATCAATCTAATGTTAACAATTTGTTGTCCACACTTCATTGGAGATTAATCAGTAAGAACAGAATAGGAGCAGGGGTAGGCCACCTTACCCCTCAAGCCTGCCCTATCATGGCTGATCTGTCCCAGGCCTCATGTCCTCTTTTCTGTACGTGTTCCCCACATCCCAAAATTTTATGATCTTTTGAAAAAATGTACTACTTCCTCTTTAAATACCATGCAGAAGTGCACAGAAGGTTTACTGGGACGTTGCCAGAACTTGAGGGACTGGGTTACAGGGAGAAGGCTTTGACTATTCTGAGAGACTGAGAGATGATCTGAGAGTGGATAGAGGTGTATAAAATCATGAGAGGCATAGATGGGGGAAAGCACTATGTCTTCTTCCCACACTTAGGGAATCAAGAACTAGAGGACATAAGTTTAAGGTGAGTAGGGAAAAATTTAATCAGAACTTGAGGGGAAACTTTTTTTTACACAAAGGGTGGTATCTGTGTGGAATGAACTGCCAGAGAAAGTGTTGAGCAGATACAATAACAACTTTTAAAAGATAGTTGGACTGGTACATCCAGTTTGACCAAGACTAAAAATAGGTGACACAAAATCCTGTTCAGTTACCTTCTCCCAGGATCCAAGAAGTAATATAATTCAATTTGCAATCTCACACTATGCTGATTTGGAAGTATATTTCCATTCCTTCATCATGATTGCATCCAAATCCTGGAATCTCTAACTCAACATCCTGCTGTTATCAAACTCTTGAATGGATATCTCATACACTAAACTCTTGATCTCCCGATCTACCTCGTCGTGGTCCTTGCACTTTATCTGTCTACCTGCACTGCACTTTCTCTGTAACTGCAACACTATATTCTGCATTCTGTTTTTCCTTTTTAATACCTCAATGTACTTACGTATGCATGATCTCTCTGGATCGCACGAAAACAAAAGCTTTTCACTTATCTCGATACACATGACAGTATACTAATAACAATACCAACAGCACTGTTGGAGTATCTTCACCAGAAGGACTGAAGTGGTCCCTCCTAAACATCTCCCAGTAGCAGATTATTTCAAGGTTATGCTCAGAAACCAAGAACTACACAAACCCTTTCACAGAGCTTTCTTTATGTCACCCAGACTAAACGATGCTCACATTTACCTTCTTCCCTGTTCCTGTTCAGTTACAGCCACTCTTCTATGAGTCTCTGCTTCAGTTTCCACCCAAGCTGACCAGAGCCCAGATCAGGAGATGTCCCCAGTTTGTTCCCTCAGCAGTTACACCTGGCTGAGAGCCACGATATTTCATGCTGAACTTCCACCACTCATCTGGGTGCTCACGTCACCTTTAACGGGCCAAAGCATAAAGGTTAATAATGAGTAAGAACAGAACATCCCTACAATTACATAAAGCCCCTTAAGGTTCAAAACCGCTGGCATTTGATAATTCATCTTATTACACAATAACATCTACTAAGGTTGGCTTGTGATGTAACTAGTTAACATTAACGGAGGACTGACTAGATTACTAAATATTTAATTTGTTTCAAGATACCGCCGTCCTTGGTTGTTAAGAACATGCCAATGCGATTCAAAGCCTTCCCACATCTTTCAAAGATAGGCCTGAGGAGAATTAAAGTTTATTTTCCACAGCAATGCAATCACAGTTTCAGTCCTTAGGAAAATAACCCCTCTAACTCATTTTGTGTCAAGTTATGTAAAGGACGTTTGGAGTGACTTACCTCAGTTGAAAGGGGCCAGCAGAGTAAGAAACTACACAGTCTAGTTGGAGTCTTGACTGGGACAGAAGACATCGGATAAAACCTGCTGACAGGCTGGAGCAGTTGAACCACGGAGCCTTACAACAGAAGAGGTAATTCGGCCCATCGCACCGTGGCAGTCCTTTGGGAGAGTGATCTCATTTAGTACCATGGCTGAGCTTTAACCCCACAAACAGCAAGTCATTTCTCTTCAAGTATATGTCCAACTGCCTTTTAAAAGTCCCTGGTAACAAAGAACATAGAACAGTACAGCACAGAAATAGACCCTTACACCCACCATGTCGACACTGATCATGATGCCAATCTAACTAATCCCCCCTGTCCATCATCCCTCCATTCCCTGCCTGGTCACTCATGTCTCTTAACCATTGCTATCATATCTTCTTCCACCACCTCACTTGGCAGCACGTTCCAGGCACCCACCATTCTTTGTGTATAAAAACTTGCCCCGCACATCTCCTTTAAACTTTCCCCTCTCTCACCGTAAATGCATGCCCTCTAGTATTTGAGATTCATTCCCGGGAAAAGGACTCTGACCACCTACCCTATCTGTGCCTCTCATAATTATAGGAAGGTCTCATGACTGCAGAACAAAAAACCAACAAACTCTCACAAAACAGAAATGCTGAAGAACTCGGCCAGTCAAGCAGCATCCGTGGATAGAGAAACCAGTTAACGTTTTAGGTCAAGGACCCTTCCTCAGAAATGGGGGGGGACAGTGGAGGGTTCAAAGCAGAGTAGGGGGGAGGAGTGAGGTGTGAAACAAAAGACTATATGGCATAGGTTAAGGCAGATTAGGTGATAAGGAGTATAAGGAAGACATACTATAGAGACAGGGTGAGAAAGGGCACAGTAGTGTAGCAGTTACCGTAATGCTATTACAGCGCCAGCGACCCGGGTTCAATTCCCGCCGCTGTCTGTAAGGAGTTTGTACGTTCTCCCCGTGTCTGTGTAGGTTTCCTCCGGGTCCTCCGGTTTCCTCCCACATACCATAGATGTACTGGTTAGGACGTTGTGGGCGTGCTATGTTGGTGCTGGAAGCGTGGCAACACTTGCGGGCTGCCCCCAGAACACTCTGCGCAAAAGATGCACTTCACTGTGTGTTTCGATGTACATGTGACTAATAAATAAATATAATATAAATAAATATAAACTTGATGATGGGAAACAATGAGAAAGCAGTTTACCTGGAGTGGGAAAATTCAATGTTCATTCCAGAGGGTTGCAAAGTGCCTAGACAGCAGATATGATGTTGTTCTTCTAGTAGTAAGTTCAGACCTTAACAATGCATCGAAAATTATTGAAGGGCTTAGCAAGCTAGGTGCAGGGATGATGTTTCCCCTAACTGAGGAGCCAAAGACCAGGAGTGCAATTTGAGAATTAAGGTAATAGGCCTGAGGTAAGGTAAAATGTCCTCACTCAGAGGGTAATGAACGTTTGGAATTCTCTACCCCAGAGGGCTGTACAGGTCCAATACTGAGCTCATTCAACACCGAAACTGACAGACTTCTTGGTTTTAAGCAACTCAAGGGACAAGGCACAGAACAGGGAACTGGTGCTGAGATAGATCAGGCATGATCTTGATGAATGGTGCAGCAGGCTCGAAGGGCCGCACGGTGTACTCCTGCTACTATGTCTCACGTTAACCCTTTGTGTGAAACAGGTTCCCTATTTTAAATCTATCGACTCAGGTTACCAACATGACTCTCCCTCCTTGCTCTCCACAAACCCCTCATGATTCTTTGGTTTTCCTCTGTGGAGAACAACCTCAGACCCTTCAACCCCTTCACCTAATCCCTTTAAGCATTCAATGCACTCAATCAAGACAAGGGCATTAAGGGACCATTTAGATTTGTAATCCCAACTATTCTAGCTTTGACACACACATCTGAATCAACATCATTTACCCAATGATGTTGAACAAGGGGTTTGTATGAAGTTGATGTTACTATAAGTGACCAGCTAAAAAGACCATAAGACAATGACCATAAAATATAGGAGCAGAATTATATATTATAAGATATAAGATATTTATTTATTAGTCACATGTACATCGAAACACACAGTGAAATGCATCTTTTTGCGTTACTGAGAATGTGCCGGGGGCAGCCCGCAAGTGTCGCCACGCTTCCGGTGCCAATGTAGCATGCCCACAACTTCCTAACCTGTACGTCTTTGGAATGTGGGAGGAAACCGGAGCACCCAGAGAAAACCCAAGCAGACACACAGGGAGAACGCACCAACTCCATACAGACAGCGGCGGGAATTGAACCCAGGTCGCTGTAATAGTAGTACGCTAACCGCTACACTATCGTGCCACTATAAGGCCATTCAGCCCATCGAGTCTGCTCCACCATTCAATCATAGCTGATTTTTTTAACCCCATTCTCCTGCCTTCTCCCCAAAACTCTTAACTCCCTCACCAATCAAGAACCTGTCAACCTCTGCCTTAAATACACCCAGTGACTTGGCCTCCACAGCCCTCTGCGCAACAAATTCCACAGATTCACCACCCTCTGATTTTAGAATTCCAGATCAGGCAAAGCATGGACAAACAAGTTATATGTTGGAGACACAAGACACTGCAGATGCTGGAATCTGGAGCAACAAACAATCTGCTGGAGAAACTCAGCAGGTCAAAGCAGCATCTGTGGATGGAAAGGAATTGTTGATGTTT
Source organism: Pristis pectinata (assembly GCF_009764475.1). Classification (NCBI taxonomy): domain Eukaryota; kingdom Metazoa; phylum Chordata; class Chondrichthyes; order Rhinopristiformes; family Pristidae; genus Pristis; species Pristis pectinata. Next base: position 8,405,387 of record NC_067405.1, on the reverse strand, counting down.
CGGGTCGAAACCCTGCATCAGTTATATGCTGCCCTTGGGTTATGCATTAACTCAAACTGTGTGGAAGTATGTTCTCAGCTGCAGTATTCTACCCATTTTCCCATTTCTAGCTGACCTGTCCTTCAGCCGTCAGTGTGATTACTAGTTCAATGTCAATATGTTCCAAAACCATCATCGTATCTCTGCAGAGAGAGAGGACTGAGGCTTCATGAAATTAAAATGCATGGGGTCAAGTAGCAGCTGTGGAGATGGAAAAAAAGTAATGTTTCACCAGAACTGGATGATTACCTGAATTAATTTCATGCAAGATCAAGGACAGACAAGGGCAGCAGGTGCAGGGGAACACCACCACCTGCAGCTTCTCACAACACCCTGACTTGTAATTATATTGTTATTCATTCATTATCACTGATCCAAAACCTGAATCTCCAGCAGTGTTGTTGGAATGAGTGACACAGTGGTGCAGCTAACAGTGCTGCTGCCTCACAACTCACAGCATCCTGAGTTTGATCCCAACCTCCGTGTCGTCTATGTGGAGCTTGCCCCTGTGACCACATGGGTTTTCTCCAGATGCTCCAGTTTCTACACTACATGGTAGTGTAGCGGTTAGCGTGACGCTATTACAGCGCCAGCAACCCGGGTTCGATTCAGGCCGCTGTCTGTAAGGAGTTTGTACGTTCTCCCCGTGTGTCTGTGTGGGTTTCCTCCCATATTTCCTCCCATATGAAGAAGGGTCCTGACCCGAAATGTTGACTGCCTGCTGCTTTTCTCCACAGATGCTGCCTGGCCTGCTGAGTTCCTCCAGTATCATAGTGTTTTTCATCTAGATTCCAGCAACTGCAGTCCTTGTTTTTTGTATTTTTCTATCAGCACAGAACAGGCCCTTTGGCCCACAACGTTGTGCCGACATAGCTATTCCCTCCTACCTACAGAATGCCCATATCCCTCTATTTTCCTCTCATTCCAAAGTTTCCTCACAAAGTTCCACGGTTTCCTCACATTCCAAAGACATACAGGTTAGGAAGTTGTGGGCATGCTATGTTGGCACCGGAATTGGTGCCAACATAGTTGGCGACACTTGCGGGCTGCCCCCCAAAACACTCTATGCAAAAAGATGTATTTCACTGTGTGTTTCAATGTACATATGACGAATAAAGATATCTTATAAGAAGCATCCCAAAAAAAATCCATTTCCCCATACGTCCACCTCCCTTCTCCACTCAGTCCTGATGCAGGGTTTCCACCCAAAACGCTGACAATTCCTTTCCACCCCACAGATGCTGCTCGACCCACCGAGTTCCTCCAGCAGATTGTTCGTTGCTCCAGATTCCAGCATCTGCAGTCTCTTGTGCCTCCAAAAATATACTGGTTGGCCACTGTAAATTGCCTCCATTGTATACTTGAGTGGTAGAAATTGGTTAGGAGAAGGATGTTGATGGGAATGTGGGGAGAATAAAATGAGTTAGGGTAGGATTACAGTAAATGGGTGCTTGTGGACTTGGTGGGTTGAAGGGTCTGTTTCCGTGCTGTCTGACTCTATGGCCTTCACCACACACAGAATGCAGAGATTTATCATCACCTTTCTCAAGGGCAGATAGGCAATGAATGCCGTCCTTGGCTGTGATGCCCACATCCTGAAAAATGAATGAAAAGAAAGAAACAAAAAACAAGGCTTTGTCCCACTAACTTGTGCAGTGCATGAGACTAAATCAGTGACCTGCACGGTAGTGTAGCGGTTAGCGTAACGCTATTACAGCGCCAGCGACCCAGGTTCAATTCCCGCCGCTGTCTATAAGGAGTTTGTACGCTCTCCCCGTGACTGCGTGGGTTTCCTCCGGGTGCTCCAGTTTCCTCCCACATTCCAAAGATGTACGGGTTAGGAAGTTGTGGGCGTGCTATGTTGGCGCCGGAAGCGTGGTGACACTTGCGGGCTGCCCCCAGAACACTCTACGCAAAAAGATGCATTTCACTGTGTGTTTCAATGTACGTGTGACTAATAAGATAAGATTTCTTTATTAATCACGTGTACATCGAAACACACAATGAAATGCATCTTTTGCGTGGAATGATCTGGGGCATATGTTATCTTATCAAAATAGCACACTTAATATACCAAAACATCTCAGGGTGTTTCTGAGGAATCCTACCAAGAAAAATTGTCATACAATAAGGAGATATCAAGGCAGCCAATCAAAAGTGTGGTCAAAGAGGTAGGTTTTAAGAAGCATCTTAAAAGAGAGAGGAGGAGGTTTAGCAATGGTATTCCACAGTTTACAGATCTTGCAGCTTAAGGCACAGCTTGCAATGCTGGGGTGAAGGTCATCGGGAGAGTATAAGAAACCAGAAATCTGGGAATCAGAGGGTTGAAGTATTAGAGCAACAAACAGTCTGCTGGAGGAACTGGTGCAGCCTCTGTGGAGGGAAAGCAATTGTCAACAGTTTGGGCAGAAACCCTGCATCACGATTCCAACATCTGCAGTCACTTGTGCCTCCAGTTGTAGCATTAGAGGTGGTTTCAGAGACAGGGAGGGGTTGAATTGGCTCTACTTAAACATACATAGTGATACACAATAGAAACATATCCTTTGGCCCATTGAATCCATGCTGACTATCAAGTGCCCAATTAGAATAACCTTTCTTTATTCTCCCCGCATTCTCACCAATCTCCCTACACACTAGAGGCAAGTTACAGAGGGTAATTAACCTACTAATCAAAACAGTCACAGCAGCACTTGACAACCATTCCACAGGCAATATTACCAAAGTTATAGTCCAATCAAGCTTCAGTGAATCCCTCAGCAACGATTCTTTCATTACTCTTTTTATCTTTTAGCCTTTCCTCTTCTTGGAATCATAGAATCACAACAGCACAGAAGGAGGCCATTTGGCCCATCAATTCCCTTCCAACTCCCTGAGGAGTAATCCATTAAGTTCCATTCAGTCTAATTCCTTCTGGGAAGCATCATTAACTGTTTCTATCAGCCTGCCAAAGAATAAGTTCCACATCAGAACTAGAGAAACAAAGGCATGTGCTATCAGGAGAGGCTGGACAAACTTGGGCTCTTTTCTCTAGAGCGGTGGAGGCTGAGGGTGATCTGTTGGAAGTGTATAAAATTATAAGGGGCATAGATAGGGTGGACAAGCAATATCTTTTTCCCATTATTGAGCAATCCAATACCAGAGGGCATGCATTTAAGGTGAGAGGGGGCAGGTTCAGAACAGACGTGAGGGTATGTTTTTTACTGAGAGAGTGGTGGATGCCTGGAATGCGTTGCCTGATAGGGTGGTGGAGGCAAATTTACTGGGGGCTTTTAAGAGGGGCTTGGATGGGCACACGAATGAGAGGGATATGGGCATTCTGTAGGTAGGAGGTAATAGCTATGTCGGCACAACGTTGTGGGCCAAAGGGCCTGTTCCGTGCTGATAGAAAAATACAAAAAACAAGGACTGCAGTTGCTGGAATCTGAAAAACACTATGATACTGGAGGAACTCAGCAGGCCAGGCAGAATCTGTGGAGAAAAGCAGCAGGCAGTCAACATTTCGGGTCAGGACCCTTCCTCAGGACTGAAGATAGGAAAAGGGGAAGCCCAATATATAGGAGGGAAAAGCTGATAGGTAGGTACACATCTACTTATCACCACCTTGTGCCCACCCCACCTCCCCTCTTTTGTCCACCTATCACTGCTCTGCTTTTCCCTCCAATATATTGGGCTTCCCCTTTTCCTACCTTCAGTCCTGAAGAAGAGTCCCGACCCGAAATGTTGACCGTCTGCTTTTCTCCACGGATGCTGCCTGGCCTGCTGAGTTCCTCCAGCATCATCGTGTTTTTCATCCACATCCGAACTACTCCCTGAATTAACAACTCCTCTGTATCATTTGCCCTTCACATTCAATCTGTGTCCTCTGATCTGAGAACTATCTGCTAATGGATAGTTCATTATCCACCCTTTATTTACCACCATGGCTCTGTTTACTTCTGTCAGATTTCCTCACACCTTCCTTTGTTCCTGTCTGACCTTGTGGCTGAAGTACTTCCCTGGAACCAAGTGGGCAAATCTCCCCCACGTCCTCTCCAGGACCTTCACACACTTGCAAAAAAAACACACTGAGCAGAACTGGGTGCAGTACTCCAGTTGTGGCCTAACCAGTGTTTAATAAACATTCACTGTTTTTTGTAGGCTATGGCTCTGTCTCATATCCCCTGTCAATTGCATAGGTTTTGCACAATCTGATTGATCATTCGATCAAATCCTCAGGCTGAATAGAGATACAGAAATTCACGAGCTGTCACAGTGTCTTTACATCTCCTGTGTGGGTTATTTTCTTCCACCCTGAATCATATGCCTCTCCATAAATGTTACCTTGAAAGATTGTTCACAAGTTGGGGGAAGGTTAATTACAACTGTCTGAGGCAGGAGCTGGGGAGGGTAGACTGGGGGCAGCTGTTACTGGGTAAGTTGACATATGACACGTGGGAGTCGCTTAAAAGCCAGCTGGGCAGAATTCAGGACCAACATGTTCCTGTGAAGAAGAAAGGCAGCGATGGCAAGGTTTGGAAAACTTGGGACGACGAAAGACATCGTAAATTTAGTCAGAAAGAAAGGAAGCATATGGATGGCTGAGGAAGCTGAAATTGGACAGGAAATATAAAGGAAGCAGGAAAAAAAATAAGGAATCAGGAGGGCTAAAAGGGGCCATGAATTGTCCTTGCCGAGTAGGTTTAAGGAGAATCCCAAGGTATTTTATGCATACATTAAAAACAAGAGTGTAGCTAGAGAGAGGGTAGGACCACTAAAGGACAAAAGTGGGAATTTATGCCTGGAAGCAGGAAGCAGGTGAGATATTAAATGAATATGTTGCATCAGTATTCACCAAGGAGAAAGACATGGCAAATCGTGAGATCAGGGTGGGGTTTGCTGACATCCTAGGGCATGTTCAAGTTCAAGTTACTTTACTGTCATTCACCCATATGCTATAAAAACACGTGGAGGAACGAAATGTCATTTCCCCCAGACTCACACAACAGAGGACATACATAGAACAGAGGACATACAATAAACGCAGACAAAAAAATTGTGCAAGTACAAATAGTGCAAAAAACGGTATATACAGAATACAAAATTAGTGCAGGTTTAGTGCAAAACTGAGCTGGACGAAGAAAATACAGAACTCAGTGTGTTGCACTAAATGTATAAACATGTTCAGCAGCAGCCAAAGTTCTTATATGCTGTTGTGCAAACCAGGGCTTTTGAAGCCGCATTTGTCTGAAACTGTTGATATAAAGAAGGAGGAGGTGCTGGGTCTTTTGAAGAACTTTATGGTGGATAAGTCCCCAGGGCCTGATGGGATCTATCCTAGGTTATTGAGAGAGGCAAAAGAGGAGATTGCTGGAGCCTTGACAGAAATCATTGTATCCTCTCTAGCCACAGGCGAGATCCCAGAGGACTGGAGGAGGGCCAACATTGTTCCTTTGCTTAAGAAGGGAAACAGGGAAAAACAGGAAATTATAAGGCCGCAAGCCTTACATCAGTGATAGGGAAATTATTGGAGAAGATCCTTCGGGATAGGATCTACTCACATCTGGAAAAGCATGGACATTAGGGATAGTCAGCATAGCTTTGTGCGGGGGAGGTCCTGTCTTACTAACATGATTGAGTTTTTTTCAGATCAGATCAGATATCAGATTAGATTTCTTTATTAGTCACATGTACATCAAAACACATAGTGAAATGCATCATTTGCGTAAAGTGTTCTTCGGGCAGCCTTACAGATAGCGGCAGGAACTGAACCCAGGTCGCTGGCGCTGTAAAGCATTACGTTAACCACTACACTACCGTGCCTGCCCCCTCGAGGGGACAAAGATGATTGAAGAGGGCAGGGCAGTGGATGTTGTCTACGTGAACCTTAGTAAAGCAGTCAACAAGGTCCCTCATGGTAGGGTGATCCAGAAGATCAAGTCACATGGGATCCGTGGAAACTTGGTAGAATTGGATTTAAAATTGGCTCAGCCATAGAAGGCAGAGGGCTGTGGTGGAGAGGTACTATTCTGACTGGAGATCAGTGACCAGTGGTATCCCATAGGAATCAGTGCAGGAACGTCTGTTGTTTGTGATATATATAAATGAGTTGGATGAAAACGTAGGTGGGACGATTAGTACGTCCGCAGACGACACAAAAATTGGTCGAGTTGTGGATAGTGAGAAAAATTGGAAATATGGGTGGAGAACATGGCAGATGTGCAGAATATTAATCCAGACAAGTGTGAGGTACCGCATTTTGGTAGGTCAAATGTAAGAGGAAAGTATGCAGTAAATGGCAGGAGCCTTAGGAACATTGATGTATGGAGGGAGCTATGGACTTGCACCCCAAGATCCCTCCATCTTGGGGCGCAAGTCCATAGCTCCCTGAAAATGGCAACACAACTAGACAGGGTGTTAAAAAAGGCATACTTGCCTTCATCATTCGGGGCACTGAGTATAAAAGTTGGGAAGTTACGTTGCAGCTGTACAAAACTTTAGTTAGATCACCAAATGAGCACAATACTCCAAATGTGCTCATTTCTGGTTGGTGCATTACAGGAAAGATGTGGAAGCTTTGGAGAGGATGTAGAAGTGGCTCACCAGGATGTTGCCTGGATTAGAGGGCGTTAGCTATAAGCAGAGGTTGGACAGACATGGATTGTTTTCACTGCAGCGTTAGAGGCTGAGGGGAGACCTGACAGAAGTTTATAAAATTATGATAGATAGGGTAGATAGAGTCTTTATCACAGGGTGGAAATGTCAAATACTAGAGGACATAGCATTAAGGTGAGGGGGGGGAGGAGTTTTAAAGGAGATTTGTGAGGCGTTTTTTTTACACAGAGAGTGGTGGGTGCCTGGACCATGCTGTTAGGAGAGGTGGAGAAAGCAGATACAACAGCAACATTTAAGAGGCATGCAGACAAGCACATGAACAGGCAGACAATGGAAAGACCCAGACCCAGTCAGATGGGACTGCAGATGACCCCTGCATTACAGCCATTCAGGTTATAGAAATTCACCTAACAAAGTTCACAAATCACTACCTAAAAATCTGAGATATGGAATAAAATTTGCTCTTACGGAATTTATGTAGGGAAAAAATTAATATAAATTCATTTTTAAAAATAAATAAATAAACACAAAATGCAAAAGACACTGTGAGACCCTCTCACTGCTCCCCCTCTGTGATCTCTGCTGCTCTCCAGCTCTTCGCCTGTGTGTGCTCCACCCCCTCCCCCGACCTTCTTACTCCAGCTTCTGCCCTCTTCCTTTCCAGTCCTGAAGAAGGGTTTCGACCTGAAACGTTGACTGTTTATTTCCCTCCATAGATGCTGCCTGACCTGCCGAGTTCCTCCAGCACTTTGTGTGTATTGCAACAAATTCTGTCTATTTTTCTTTCAACTCGCATTTCTTGAACATACAGTATGTAGATAATGCAGCTTTTTTTAGCACTGTAGATTCATTTTGCTGTCTAGCAGGTTTTTTTGCCAAGTGTTTTCCATATTGTTTACTCTCAAGGTGTCTGAAACAGGCCCAGTGAGTTAAAATGAAGGTTGTAAACCTAAACAACCACGTAAAGGAATTTCATGCAATCACAAAGAAGGCACGCCAGTGGCTCTACTTCATTAGGAGTTTGAGGAGATTTGGTACGTCACCAGAGGCTCTTACAAATATCTATGGATGTGCAGTGGAAAGTATCCTAACTGCTTGCATCACAGCCTGGTATGGAGCCTCCAACGCACAGGATCGCAAGAAGCTGCAGAAGGTTATAGACTCAGCCAGCTCCATCACGGACACAACCCTCCCCACCATCGAGGACATCTTCAAGAGGCAGTGCCTCAAGAAGGCAGCATCTATCATTAAGAACTTTCACCATCGGGACACGCCCTCTTCTCATTACTACTATCAAGGAGGAGGTACAGGAGCCTGAAGACCCAAACTCTACCATTTAGGGACAGTTTCTTCCCCTCCACCATCAGATTTCTGAATGATCCATGAACACTACCTCAGTATTCCTTTTTCCTCTGCACTATTTATTTATTTTTGTAATTTATGGATTTTGTCTTTGCACTGTACTGCTGCAGCAAAACAACAAATTTTCATGTCATATGTCAGTGATAATGAATCTGATTCTTCTGATTCTGATGTATTTTACCAAGGTTTGATGCTAGAGTGAAACTTGGTGCAATAGCTGAAGCTGTAGGGCTTGCTACAGCATCTGCAGTTGTTTGTATCTCCAAACCCCACTGCTGGCCATGTCAGCTTCCAAAGCAATCTCTGAAGTGGCCCCCTGCTGTCAACCAGGAGCTGTGGGAGGTACTATCATTAACGTTGAGAGAAAAAAAATCCCGTAGGAACATATCGCCACTTAGAACATGGGATTCAATGGGAAATAGGGTTTCACGTTATGGAAAAATTGCGATATGGACAGTTTTCTAGGAATGTCTCTGGAACATAGCGGGAGGGGAGTGGTGAGAGGGCCTCGCAGTTTCTTTTGTATTTTGTGTTTATTTAATTTTTTAATGAATCTATATTAATTTTTTCCCCACATAAGTTCTGTAAGAGCAAATTTTATTCCATATCTCGGATTCTTGGGTAGTGATTTGTGAACTTCATTAGGCGAATTTCTATAATCTAAATGGCTGTAATGCAGGGGTCATCTGCAATCCCATCTGACTGCTCACGGTCTGGATCTTTCCATTTTCTACCTGTTCAACCCCTCTATAACATGGGGGGGGGGGGGGTCACCTGTTGTTACACTGGCATCTTAGTCAACACAGACATTGTCAGCCGAAGGGCCTGTTCCTGTGCTGTATTTATTGATGTTCTACACTGGACAAACTTGGGTTCTTTTCTCTGGAGCGGCGGAGGCTGAGGGGTGATCTGTTGGAAGTGTATAAGATTATGAGGGGCATAGACAGGGTGGACAAGCAATATCTTTTTCGTATTATTGAGCGATCCAATACCAGAGGGCATGCATTTAAGGTGAGAGGGGGCAGGTTCAGAACAGACGTGAGGGGTAAGTTTTCTACTCAGAGTGGTGGATGCCTGGAATACGTTGCCTGATAGGGTGGTGGAGGCAAATTCACTGGGGGCTTTTAAGAGGGGCTTGGATGGACACATGAATGAGAGGAAAATAGAGGGATATGAGCATTCTGTAGGTAGGAGGGATTAGCTATGACAGCACAACATTGTGGGCCGAAGGGCCTGTTCTGTGCTGTACTGTCTATGTTCTATGTTAACCAATGAGTTACCGCCTTCACTTTCACAACTATCTTTCTGCGAACCTGTAAAGTTAAAAGCTAATGTTATTTTCATCCATTCACAGGCTACAGGATCAATGGCAAAGTCAACGTTAGAAACATAGAAAACCTACAGCACAATTCAGGCCCTTCGGCCCACAAAGTTGTGCCGAACATGTCCCTACCTTAGAAATTACTAGGCTTACCCATAGCCCTCTATTTTTCTAAGCTCCATGTACCTATCCAATAGTTTCTTAAAAGACCCTATCGTATCCGTCTCCACCACCATTGCCGGCAGCCCATTCCATGCACTCACCACTCTCTGAGTAAAAAAATTACCCCTGACATCCCCTCTGTACCTACTCCCCAGCACCTTAAACCTGTGTCCTCTTGTGGCAACCATTTCACCCCTGGGAAAAAGTCTCTGACTATCCACACGATCAATACCTCTTATCATCTAATACACCTCTCATCCTCCGTCGCTCCAAGGAGAAAAAACATTCAACCTGTTTTCATAAGGCATGCTCCCCAATCCAGGCAACATCCTTGTAAATCTCTTCTGCACCCTTTCTATGGCTTCCACATCCTTCCTGTAGTGAGGTGACCAGAACTGAGCACAGTACTCCAAGTGGGGTCTGACCAGGCTCCTATTTCGCTGCAACATTATTGCCCATTCCTTGCCCATACCTTGTTTCCCTTGGTTTGTTTGCTATTTCAGAGGATATATGTCTAGAAACGGAGTCTGGACTTTTCTAAAGGACATAGTGCATCAGACAAGATTTTAACAACAATGTGGTGGTTTCATGGTCTCCGTTACTCCTATCAGATTTTTAAAGATTCCAGATTTAATTAAATATTTAACTGATCTTAAATTCTCCAGCTGCTGTGGGGAGACTTGAACTGACAGTCGTCCAAGTTTGTGCCACATCTGCTCTGCTAAACTACCACAGGGTGATTTAAACTTGTATTAGTTCAGACAAGTTGCTAACACAATAGCCTAACTACAAAGATATAGTACCACCCCACCCCCAAGTGAACTACAAGATGTCTTTCTGTCTACACACTCCAGTACCTATACACCTCCCAAGGTCTAGTTTCAGGATCTTACATCAAAAGGAAAGTAAACCTATAATTGAGATTAATTCCAGGTGAAAAGTTTCTGGTCACTGTTAAATGAACATAGAACATAGAACAGTACAGCACAATACAGGCCCTTCGGCCCACAATCTTGTGCCGATCTTTAAACCTCGCCTAAGACTATCTAACCCCTTCCTCCCACATATCCCTCTATTTTAAATTCCTCCATATGCTTGTCTAGTAATCTCTTGAATTTGACCAATGTACCTGCCTCCACCACCGCCCCAGGCAGCACATTCCATGCCCCAACCACTCTCTGGGTAAAAAACCTTCCTCTGATATCTCCCTTGAACTTCCCACCCGTTACTTTAAAGCCATGCCCTCTTGTATTGAGCATTGGTGCCCTGGGAAATGAATAAGCAGGAAAATGAATAACAGTTCGATTTGATTCATTAACATAGATAAAGCGTTCAAATCTCAACCAAAGTACGAGTATGGGATGGCTGGATTAGATCTTTCAAGTTTCAAACTTTCAGTGCTCACAATATTGGTTTTTAGAAGCCTTGAGTTTAGTGTATAAGTTCCACGAGAGTCACTCGTCACACTTACCTGTACCATCCAGTTTATCATTGGCACAATTTCAACAAAGACCAAGGCTGTTCTTCCCAGTATGCTGTCGACACTTGACAAAGAACCTTCTTGAGCCACAATGAGTCCAAACAATGAGGGTCCTCTCACTCGGTTGTTGGGTAAGGAGCTCCAGAACATCAGTGAAAGGACAGCCAAGTCAGGATGGTGCGTGATTGGGAGGGGTTCGAGGAGGGGAATAATTTTTCTTTGTTCTCCAGGGCAGTAAGAGGTCAGGTTCGTGAATAAAGACCTGCTTTTGAAACCAAAGACTTATCAGTTCTTGAAATCTGCCTCGTGTGCTTCGTCTGCGATTGAAACTGAGATAATCAGCAGCAAATTGTGAGTTAAGAACTGGGTAACATGTAAACCAGGAGGAGCTGATGCCGACGGAATAGTAAACAGCTTTTACCATACCTTGTGCGTTAGAAACCAGAACACCCAGTTGTTATAGAACAGCATATCCTCCAAAGCTGACGTATGCCACCACAGATGTTCACTGAACTGTGACTGCATGTCCAGTGTATATTTGCCAGATATATCCACAGTGCAGAGGAAAGGTCACAGTTTTGATTAGTTCACATAAAGGTGCGAATCACACAAACACAGACATGAAGGAAATGCTAATATTGATGCAATTTCAGACTCTAAAGCACATCTAGAAGTCATAAAACATCAGACAATGTATGGAAAAAGTTACCAACCAACCAGTGAACACTTCAACTCTTACCTCCAGCAATATCTCCTTCCTCAAGAGCTTTAGTCTTGGGTTCAGTTCATCCTTTACAATGCTGTGCTGAATGTTTTTTTTTAATTTCATAAATGCAATTTATCCATAAAAATATATGGAGGACATACAGTACAATCAGTACATGTCTTTACATTCAATTTGCCATCAGCTCAATGCATTCACTGTACCATCCAGTCAATACATTCTCTTACAAAGCACCATTGCCAACATGCCTACTGTTCACCCGTGAAGCGTTTGAGAGGCTGTTATACAGGACCCAACCCCTCAGTGTCCAGTGGCAGCAGGACCCTGGACTGTGGTCCTTCCCCACCAACCCTCCGTGGTGGCTGCACCAAGCTTTAGTTTGTGCCTCTGCACGTACTCCTGCAGCCTGGAAGGTGCCTGTAGGCAGCTGAACCTGTGCCGTTCACGTGTCTTAACGATTTTTTTCCCTGAATGTGGCTTCACCTTTCGGTTCCTTTCTGCTCACCCTCCCCTCACTGCTGCCACAGCACAATGAGAACTTACCATACCCCTCCATGCACCTTGAGTAAGGCCGTGGCAGATCAGTGAGACACAAGGCACTGCTGCCTTTACGTCAGAGTGAGCATAAAATGTAGGGACATGAAAGCTGGACCTGGTTAACATGGGAGACCCTTATTTCTCTCATGGGATTAAGATAGTAGCAAGTTGCATCAAAACACATGGGAACTGAGGTATCCCATTCAGCTCTTTGAGCCTATTGTGCTTGGCTCTATGGAAAACTTTCACCCCAACATGGAAAAAATAGTACTGAGCAAACAAAACACATAAAACACATAGGAACAGATTCAGCCCATAAAGCCTGTTCTGTTTATAATCCATGGCTGATATATACCACAATTCCATTCAGTTGTCTTACTCCATCTCCCTTGGTAACCATACCTAATCCACGTTGTACAACAAGGCTAATATACATGCCATCAATGCAAAGCTAAATCACCGAAACTCTTCAAAAGCTTCATTTCTTCCACATGGCTTAGCTAGCAGTTGGAGCAATGAACAATCTGCTGGAAGAACTCAATGGGTCGAGCAGCATCTGTAGGAGGAAAGGAATTGTTGGCATCTCAGGTCGACCCGCTGAGTTCCTCCAGCAGATTGTTTGTTGCTCCAGATTCCAGCATCTCCATTCTCTTGTGTCTCCACTGTAACACTCCACTGTGAAATCTCTTCAAGGTATGCCGACTTTGAAGAAGGGCTCCCACAGAACTCCCATCAGTGAGACTCTCTCATTGCTCCCCCTCTGTAGTTGGGAGTTGCTTGGTCCACTAGAGAGAGAGACAAGCAGCACAGGAAAAGGCCCTCTGTCCAGACCAGGTGGGTTCACAGTTCAGTCTTTGGACTGTGCTGAGCTGGTTGATGCTTTCCAAGGCAACCACTTTGACACCATACTTCGCTTCAGTCCCCCTGGGTTAGGAAAGGGAAACTAGCTTCTAGTCATGATTGCTGATAGTTATTGGTTGAGGGAAAAAAATTAGATTGCATTTATGAAGCACCACTGAAGACGTCTCAGCACTAAATAAAGTACGGTTGAAGGGTAGTCGCTGTTGTAATGAATGCGTGTATAGCAAGCTCCGACAAGCAGAAATGTGAAAATGACCAGATAATCTGTTTTCGAACGACGTCGTTTGGGTTGAAGTATTTCAAATTCAAAGTCGAGTTTATTGTCATATTCACAAGTACATGTATGCACAGGTGCAATGAAAAACTTACAGCAACATCACAGGCACATAGCATCAGATATACAATATTCACAAGAAAAACATAAATTAAATATAAATTATACACAATTTTTACAAGAAAGGACACAACTAGAACAAAAAGAAACAAAGTCCATTGTAGTGCAAAGTGGTGACAGTGTTGCTATACTGAGGTAGTGATTAGGATTGTGCAGGTTGGTTCAAGAGCTGAGTGGTTGAAGGGAAGTAGCTGTTCTTGAACCTGGTGGTGTGGGACTTCAGGCTTCTGTACCTCCTGCCCGATGGTAGCTGCGAGAAGATGGCATGGCCCGGATGGTGGGGATCTTTGATGATGGATATTGCCCTCTTGAGGCAGCACCTAATGTAGAATACTACCAATGGTGGGGAGGGATGTGCCCGTGATATATTGGGCTAAGTCCACTACTCTCTGCAGCTTAAGTTCTTACACATTCGAACTGCTGTATCTGACCATGATACAACCAGTCAGGATACTTTCAACAGGACATCTGTAGAAGTTTGTTGGAGTGTTCGGTGACAGGCTGAACCTCCTTAACCTTCTAAGAAAGTAAAGACCCTGGCATACCTGCCTTGTGATTTGCCAGGATTCTGGGGATTAACACCTCTGCATTTCTTCAAAATAATGTCATGGGACCTTTTAGATCCACACAAAAGGGCAATCAGGGCTTCAGTTCAACATGTCATCCAAAAGGTAAAACGTTGCACTGAGAGTACAGCACTCCTTCAGTATTACACCTTTTGGAGTGGTTCTTCAACTTGGAACCTTCTTGCAGAGAGACAGAAATACAGCCAACTGACCCATTCAGCAGAACAAAAGCAGAAGGGTATTGCCAAATTAGAAACTGGCACAGAACCCAAGTTCTTCTTTCAACCTTTGACCATCAGCCCAATGCAGGGCTGACGGCATGTGGCAATGCTCCTGGAGCTAGAAGAGTAGCGAGCTCCCCTAGCAACATAGCCAATGGCTGTTCTTCAGTGGTCACCACTGAGATATAACCAGCCACTCAACTCACCTTTGCTATGTATGATCTTTCTGTGTTCCATTAGCTGATGAAATAAGTGACTGTGAGAACTAAGCCACAAATTGGTCGGTACCTTCTTACAGAAGGTTTTGATGAGTAAAAGTTAGTGAGGGTCTAGGGTAAGTAATTGTATTTCCCAATTCAGGGTTTCTACTGGGCTCAGTGCATCCTGGCAACACCCTAGTTGGCATTCAAACTAAACTTGAGGCCACCACAATTTCTATCGGAGTCTTGGACCAATACTTATCCCTGGAGCAGACTGGTGGTTTACCTGGTTGCCATGCGTGAGCCACTGTGTGTACATTGGCTGTTATGTTCCCATGTGACGGTAGTGACTATAGCTCATTGGCTCCGGGGATCCCCGAGACTGAAAACCAATACAAGCTGCCTTAGAAGCCATCTCCTCTGGGGAAGATGACTTAAAAAAAAATCCAAGGACTCCCATTGTTGATCACTATCAAACGATGCCAGCTGTAAAGACGTCACTGGTGGGCAGAAATTCCGACCAGAGGCTGTGCTACATGTGGCCAAATTGTACTGCCTGCGGGGGCTCTTACACTTAGCAGACGGAGCCCTGTCTTCAGAAGAGAAAACGGAGAAAAGTGTGGAGGATTTCAGGAGGTGCCATTGTAACTGAGGGTCAGTGGGACACACTCCAAACCCTACAAACTAATCACAGTGCCTCCACTCAGTGGGTGCATCTCTTGGCTGACCACAGATGTCACCAGCTCGTGCCCTGTCCTGGGCTTTAACCTTCCAAGGAAAACTTGCTCAACCCTCGAACACTTGAGCCGAGGCCAGGGAAGATCCAGGCACTTGTTCCACATGAGGAAAAGCCGAAATTGTGACTATAACTACCCAGCGGGGAGGTTAGTGGTGTAGCGGTTAGTGCTGCTCATATTTCCAGGGAACTGGTTCGATCCTGACCTTTGGTGCTGCTTGTTTGGAATTTGCCCATTCTCTCCATGGGTTTCTCCTGTACAGTCACACAGCACAGAAACAGGACTTTTGACCCACCAAGTCCATGCTGACCATCCAACACCCTTCTACGCTAATCTCATTTTTTTTTATCCCCTCCCACAATCCCACCATCTCTCCCGAAATTCTACTGCAACTACACACTGGGGGTTAGGGGAGAATTTACAGAGGCCAATTAACCAACCAATCCGCACCTCTTTGGGACAGAGAAGAAACTGGAGCACTTGGAGGAAATCCATGTGGTCACACAGGGACAACATGCAAGCTCCACACGGACAGCACCAGAGATCAGGGCCAAACCCCAGTCGCTGGAGCTGTGAAGCAGCAGCTCTACTGCTCTGGTTTCCTTCCACATTCCGAAGATGACCTGGTAGGTTAATGGGCTATGATAAATTAGCCTCTTATGTAGGCTAACAGTAAAGGGAGTCAAAGGGGAGTTGATAGGCTGCAAGAAAGAATAAGCTGCAGGGGGACAAGGAAATAAGGAGAGGTGAAATGGGACTGGTGAGATTGTTCCCTTGGAAGCTGGATAGGTCCCAATGGGCATATGACATCCTTCTACATTCTTATGCCTTCCCAATAAAAAATTCACCACTGCACCTCCTGAAGCCACTGAAAGGATTGTTAACCTCGTCCTCCAACTGTGAATGAACTATGTTCTGGAATTGAGGACTCACAGAACACCACAACTCACCAAAAATAAAAGACAAGTAAACGGTAAACCCAGTTCAAGCACAAAGCATCGTACCAAACTGCTGGGGGCCATAACTGCTTTCTCCAAACTGGGTGAAGGTGAGGCAGGCGGGCAGTAACATCTGATACCTATCTAAGGATCCCTCTGGAATGTGCACATTAGGCAGCAGCAGAATGTGTTGTGCCAGGATGGTTGAAATCTTCTTTCCGTCCCAGCCATGACTGCCCTCACACACAAAAATATGTCGGAATGTAAATCTGATTGTTTTTGAAGGGATGTGTTAATCACACATATAGCACACATACGTGTGCATCCATAACACGCTTAATAAGTACCAGAGGGCTGGGGTTAGGGTTAGGGTTAACCAGCTGATGCCTTTGGCCCTTTGAGTGGCACCAACAAATAGGAATGAGAAGCTACTTATAACGTGTCAGCAAGCAAAGGAATAAAATGACTTAGTTATGGTAACAACGTCCTTTTAAATGAGCTAACATGCATGTACTGGGGGAAATAGTGAAGTAAGTAAAGCATTCACTGAAGACGTACAGAATTATTTTTTATCAAATTGGCTGGTTTTTTTTCATGTATTGACCCAATCATAGTCAGCACAGACAATGGTGGGCCAAAGGGTCTGTTGCTATGCTGTACTCTTCTATGTTCTATAAGTGCTTCCCCAGCCATACGAATATATACAAATAGAGAGGGCATTACGTGGATCTTGATCTCCTACAGACAAGAATTGAGGGAGAGTTTCAAGGTTGCAAAGCCTCTGGTGGAAGCCTAATTTGGAGATGTTCAACATTTCTTGGATTGCTATGTCTAACACTCAGTGGAGCATTCTTCTTTGGTTACAGTAAGAAGTTATCCTGACCTTCTCAACATTCTCTATCCATTGCTCTTCCTTGTAAATCACTGCAGGATGAGCTAAAGAGGAAGCATGCTACAGTGGCCAGACCACACTCAGTAAACATCCAGCTTTGGTCATCAGAGCTCAAGGGATATAATAAGGTCCTTGTAGAGATGGTGCAGGGATGGGCAGCCTAACTGAATCCTGACATCAGCAGGTTGCAAGCTCCTTTTAGATAACCCCGTTCCTTGATCATTGAAGAGCAGCATGCTTCACACTTATAATCTCAACGGTTATTGAACCAGAGGTTTACTGCTATAGCTGTGTCCAATACATAGCATGGTGGACACACATCATCTCAACCCTTTACATAATCTGCTGGCTAAATGGAGAAAATAGCCTCTCCCACCCCATGTCAATGACACAAGTTGTAACTTGTTGGATTTGCAATGTACTAAATGAAAATCCATGCTCTTTTTATCAAAGGCTCAACACCCACTGTGCTGCATGTGGGTTGTCTGGAGAGCAATTTTCATTGCTAAAGTCCTTTAAGGTCTTTATACAAACTTGGCAAATCCGAGTAAATCTCCATTTACAATCAATGGGGTTAACGCACAGAAAACTGGTAAATGCTCATAAACAGCAGAGTAACAGGAATGCAATTTCTGCCATAATGGGACTTTCTACATGCAAAACACACCCACTCCACTCTTCAGAAAGATATGCTAAAACTGAAATTGAGGACTCAAAGAACACCACAACTCACCAAAAAGACAAGTAAATGGTAAACCAAGTTCAAGCACAAAGCATCGTACCAAAATGCTGGGGGCCGTAACTGTTTTCTGCAAACTGGGTGAAGGTGAGGTGGGCGGGGCAGTAACATCTGATATCTATCTAAGGATCCCTCTGGAACGTGCATATTAGGCAGGAGCAGAATGTGTTGTGCTGGGATGGTTGAAATCTTCTTTCTGCCCCAGCCATGACTGCCCTCACACACAGGAATGTGTCGGAATGTAAAAATCTGATTGCTTTTGAAGGAGTGTGTTAATCACACATATAGCACACATACGTATGCATCCATAACATGCTTAATGAGTACCAGAGGGCCGGGGTATAACCAGGTGATGCCTTTGGCCCTTTGAGTGGCACCAACAAATAGGAATGAGAAGCTACTTATAACGTGTCAGCAAGCAAAGGAATAAAATGACTTAGTTATGGTAACCACGTCCCTTTAAATGAGCTAACATGCATGTACTGGGGGAAATAGTGAAGTAAGTAAAGCATTCACTGAAGACGTACAGAATTATTTTTTATCAAATTGGCTGGGTTTTTTTTCATGTATTGACCTGACAGTCCCAATGTGTCTCCACCCCCTCTCCTCCCACCTCCGCACCCCATTAACATTATACTTACCCGCCCACACATCCTCAGTCAAGAAAGGAGCATGTTTATTTTGCTGCAGGATTCAGAGACTGAGAAGCAGAGATGGTGTTTCCATGGTAACCCACCATGGCATCAGGGCCTAGAGCCAGGCATCAGGCCTACCTCTTACACAGCTGTTTTGGAAAGTCAATAATTGTAGTATTTATGAGGCACCAGATACTTCATTATTTCCTTGCTGGGGGAGAAAAAAAACTAATGTTACAAGTTACACCTTGGGAGCTCACTTTAAAAAAATCCCTTCCTCATGGACTTCCACAGCCAGACATTCAATAGCTCTAATGAGGCATATGGTTAATGATGCCAGAACTCCATTTGAAACTGGAAAACAAGGAGCCAAGAATGCAGTAGACCAAGGTTTATCATTTTAAAGGACTCTAATCAAAATGTTTTTCAATTACATGGCATTTTGTAATTGGAATTAATTGAATAAAGAAGATTCCATTTGCCTCTGTCTGATCCCTCCACTTTAAAATAATAATATATTACCTTAAATTTGACAGTGTCCAGTGTAATTGTCGTCAACATCACTGGGTTAGCAAGAGGGTAACAGTATCATTATCTTGTGATTCATGCTGGAAGGTTCATGTTTCTGAAGATGAGGCCGCGTTGTGACCCTTCCATGTTCAAATAACTTGCCGATGCTCTCCTTCTGGAGCACGAGGGCAGTCTACCTCTACCGACATCGGACTTTTCCCAGAGCAAAGCTTCAGTTCTTCCAATGTATCAGTGTTGAGGAGGGTACCTTGGCTGGGGGAGGGAGAGGGTAACCAGAACTCTGTACATAATGCACAGAATCCGTCTGTGAAATAACTTCTCTCCCTCTCTTTCTTCCTCAGTACCACAACTACATTCATCGTTGAGTGCATCAGCCAAGCAAGTTAGAGAAACAGGAACCAAAGAAACCAAAGGGGCAATCCGTGACATACCAGATACCTAAACAAGTGTCAGCGACATGATTCCAAATAAAACTGCAACAACTAAATGTTTACATTGTAGTCCTTAAAGAGGGTTTTTGAAAGATCAACCCCAGGTTAAAGCAAATTTAGGTGGTATTGTGAGGAACAGATCCTTTTGCAGAAAAAGAAAAATAAACCAGTACATGTAACAAACCATTATCCAGTATATTTGTACCCAGCACATAGCAACAAATACTGTACACAGAACATGTGGAAAATTGCAGCATTTATTGAATCGGTAACAACAAGTTCTAGTCAGGATCGATAGGAAAACTGCAAGAGATTATGTTTGTGCAAAAAAATTCCACTGTTCTTTTTGCTGTGAAATGGAAGTAAGAAATAGCAGCAGGACCTGGTCTCCTGTGTCTCGAGCCTTCTCCCCCTTTTAGTAAAGTCTACTCCACTTTATCTCACTGTTCCCAGGTCCCCAGATCCTCTGGATGAAAATGGATAAGTACCTCGACCATTCTGAGGGTGCTGCAGTGAGGGTGTGTGCAAGAATTTTATTGTGACGATTTTGCTTGGGCACATTATATACATTACACAGAGAGGATCAATCTCAGTGTTTTCAAAGATAACTGAGGGGCTCTGAGCTCTGCCGAGATGAAACTAACACCGTCAGACTTCAATAAAGGGCCACAGAATGCATTCTGTGAGCGGCTGAGCATGCAGACAATAATGACCACAAGGGTGACACCCTACCTAAGCAGAGTTTGCAGATCTCTCTGGTTTAGGATGTGCAGTGCAAGTGGTCACACCATCCGCAGGTTGCGGAAAAGGGGGAGGAAAATGTTCAATGCTTACTAATGTGCCAGAATAATAGGGCAATCCTCCTTTCAAGAAGAGCACCAGGCAGCTCACTCAGCCTAACAACCGTAGGACTTACTGGCGACACAGTAACGTCAACCCAGTTGTTTTATATCAATACCTTTACAACACACATAGACAAAAAGAAACCCTCTTTGCAAGTTTTTGCAGAACGGGTGGAAACTCCCCCCTACCCCAACTCAACAATTAGGGAGTTGGAAAACCAGCCAATGTTCACACAAACCATTTGGTGACATGCCTAGACTGTCACAATACAATGGGATGGCATGAAGAAGCAGTGATTGGGGTTTGTAAATGGCCTTGGGAGGAATGTGGTTAGTTGGGAGTGTGGTTAGCCCTGTTCAGAACACCTTCCCTCAGCAATTCCACATAGTGTGTTTATAGGATTATCAAGTCTTACCAAACAGGTTATTATATAGAAGGATAACAGCACAAGGAGCTTGCAGGGCAGGAGGAACTGTGTGTATTTGATACCAGAGTTCCATACACCCACCTCTGCCAAATATCGGCTCCCCTACAAACTGTATGCAACCCCGCAGAAGCCTCCCCCATCACACATAAACGGGTTCCAACTAAACCATCCTGTCAACATCTGTTGACCAAGAAAACCTTAGCCCACTTCTGCAGTATATTCCATTCTTTGGGCTCGGTGTATCTGCGTTCTTTAGAGCCACTCTGAGCCAGTGTTTCCCTTGATTATGGCTGTTTGATTACAAGGTAAGGGACTGCGCAAAATCACTGTGAAAACCTTGATACCAAGAGGAATTGAACAAGATCAGACTGAATACCCAAAGTGCCTGAATAAGATCAGATCAAACATCTTGATACCAAGAGGACCTGAACAAGATCAATCTGAACATCTTGATACCAAGAAGAAATTAAGAAGATCAGAATGAACATCTTAACAACAAGAGGACCTGAAGAAGGTCAGAACGAACATCTTTATACCGCGATGAGTGGAACAAAATCAGACGGAACACTTTGATACCAAGAAAACTGAAACAGGTGCAAGGACAGCTTTTCACAACCAACGTTGATTTCTCAGCCACATCCCTGTCCACCGAAGACTGGATCAGTGACCTGACCTGATCCCAGACACCAGCACATACATAAACACCACCACATACATAAACATCACCACATACATTCAGATACAACTGGGCCTGCGGTGACTCCTGGTTCCAAACCAGTTGTTGGGCTTTTTCCGTCTTACCTGCTTCCACAGAAAGGAGTCGGCTAGGTTTCTCTTCCACGAGATGCCCAGGTGGATGGCGGAGAGGAGGATGCCGCTGATCACCGCCGCTCTCATGCGGATGGGCAGCAGGGTGTAGATGATATAGATGAAGAAAACGGTCCACCAGACGCCCTCGGAGGCGGCGCGGGGCTCGACCTGCAGCACGCCCACGCTCTCCACCGCCAGCATAACGGCCACCACCAGGTAGCAGATGACCCACATGTGGTCCTGGTGGAAGGCGTTGCGGTTGCAGAGCAGGATCAACAGCAGGGTGAGGAGCATGGAGGACCCCAACACCAACAGGTAGGCCAGATGGCGGCCGCCCGCGGCGCAGTAGAAGGCCAGCATGACCCCGCAGAGCAGCAAGAAGACGGCCATCAGCATGGTCAAGCTGCTCTGGTTCAGGCGGAAAAAGTAGCGCTGGTACAGTCTCTCCAGCTTCTCCGACTGGAATTTTTTGGACTGGAGGATGCGGAGGAGGCCGTGGCAGCAGCCCGCGAAGGACAGGTCCACATCCGAGGCCGAGAAGTCCACGTCGGCCAGCCGGGAGCGGGCTCTCTCCTCCAGCCCCACCTCCACCGACCTGGGTCTCACCTCGCCGTCCAGGCGGACCACGTTGCTGCTGCGGCTGCTGCCCGCCGCCCTCTCCCTGCCCACCTCCTCCTGCCAAGCCGGCTTGGACCTCAGGCTGGTCCGGCAGCTCTTGCCCGCCAAGGCGGCCGGACCGTCCAGATCGCCCACCTCCCTCCAGCGCTTGTCGCGGCTGTGGCCGGAGGTCGGCGCGCCGTTGGCTCGGGACTCGGGGCTACCCTCTGCCCAAGCCGCACGGTGCTCGGCCGGCTGCTGCGCTCCGACGCCAGGTGGGCTCACACTGTTCGCCCTCGACATGGTCCCGGGAACCCTCTTTTTTTTTGTCTCCGCAACTTCTCCGCGGCCAGCCAAAACGAGCTCCCTCCTTCTCTCCTTGGATCAGGCCGAGCTCAACTGCTTCGCCATCCTCGCACCACCACGTCTTCCCTGTATCACCCAACTTTCAGGTGGATTATTTTGGGTTTGTTTGCCTTTCTTGATTCACCCACCGCGTCAAATGCTCTCCCCTTCCATTGACTGCAAGGCCAATCCCAAAATCCCAGCCCTCTTCTCTCTCTCTCTCTATTATTTTTCTGCAACGCCGCTCCTTTTTTACACTAGGACAGTAATCTCGAGATATTCCCTTGTCATCAGCCACCGGAGATCCCCAAGTAGATTTAGGTAGAAAAGATTCCGGGAGTCGGTTCCATCTCTCGCCACTGAACAAACATTGACTGGTTAAGATGAAAGCTGACCGTTTTTGCAATGCTAGGGCATAAAACAATGCAACAAACCGTCCCAAGAAGGTTCGATTCCGTGAGTTAAGTCCACAATAAACGATCCACAGAGTCGGTGGTTCGGATCCCAGGAAACTTCAGGGATTGTTTTTATTTTGTTATAGTCCTGGAAAGCGACGGTCTATTTTCTCTCTTTAGTTATCACCCTTTCCCTTTCCTTCCTGGGTAGTAGTTATGTTTCTTTAAATTCTTCATCCTTATAACTGAGAGGAGGAAGAGAAATGACCATTGATCGCCTGTCCTATGCTGGGCGGAGCGTGCAGAACCGGCGGGCGAAACGTGGTAATCGCTTCTACTCTGAAGGCTGGGAGAGGGAGCAGCGCCAGATGCTTCATGGAGAACACCGATGCACATCAGACGGTGGAGACTGGCTATTCAGCTCGGCCTCTTCGTTTCAAAGCATTGTCCCCCACCCCCTTTGACAAACAAAGACGGACACCGAAATCAGTCTCGACCACAACAAGGCTAAAACATTCACCAGCAGACGCATTAACAGTGTATAGAAAACAGAAGGCTCCCACGTTGTAAGTGTGCAGATGTTACTTTTATCTTTTCTGGCTGTCCCTTCGCAGATTCAAAGCAATCCTTTAATTTGCAACGAAATGCAGAGAGCAAAACCTCAGGCATCAAATATAATGTCTCCTTTTCTCTGGAATGGTTGGAGATTGATTATTTTTTCCCAGTGGCTTTGCACGGGTCCAGTGATCCGTGTGGAGGAAATGCACTGAAAGAAATAAAGCCCTTATTTTGCATAAAATAAAATAATAAGATAAATTGGAATGAATGGAGCCAGCCTTGTCTGCGTTCCGCTGGAAATGGGCACTGGCGATCGGCTCTGCGCACCCGCTTTCTGCTGCCCGTCAACCAAACTTGATCCCGGGCCAAGTGCCCCCGCCTGGCTACAGGAGAGGGCCCGCCTCCTCCCCGCTCTCATTGGCCCACCGCCTGCCTTTGATGTTCACTCCCGGCCCCCTCGATTGGCCGAGCGCCGCGAGTGGCCTGCGTCACGGCGGCTCATCAGGTTTAACTGCGGCGAAGGGGCGGGGCTTCGGCCGCATCTTCTGACAGATGCCCTGGGGGGGGGGGGGGAGGTGTTGGGGGGTTAAACTGGTTAACTCTTTGCAAAGGGTTGCTTACCCACATCATTGCAATGAACCCATTGGGAGGGGAGAAGCAAATAAATTCATTCACCTTTAGCAAGCAATGATATTAGGAAACCACCCCTTATTTTGTAAAACAGAAAATGCTGGAAATACTCAGCAGGTCAGGCAGCATCCATGGAGGCAGAGAGATGGTGGACATTTCGGGTTGACAGCCTGCATGAGGGCTGAGAGGGTACAAAAGAACATAATAGGAGCAGGAGTAGGCCATCAGGACCTGTGGAGCCTGCTCCGCCATTCAGTAAGATCTGGGTTGATCTGGCCATGGACTCAAGATCCACCTACCTGCCTTTTCCCCATAACCCTTAATACCCTTGCTATGCAAACATCTATCTAACTGGGTCTTAGGTATATTTAATGAGGTAGCCTCCACTGCTTCGCTGGGCAGAGAATTCCACAGATTCACTACTCTCTGGGAAAAGCAGTTTCTCCATCCTAAATCTATTCTCCCGAATCTTGAGGCAATATCTCCTAGTTCTAGTCTCACCTACCAGTGGAACCAACCTTCCTGCCTCTATCTTATCTATCCCTTTCATAACTTTATATATTTCTATAAGATCCCCTCTCATTCTTCTGAATTCCAGCGAGTATAGTCCTAGGCGACTCAATCTTTCCTCATAGGCTAACCCCCTCAGCTCCGGAATTAACCTGGTGAACCTCCTCTGCACCGCCTCCAAAGCTAGTATACTTTTCCTCAAGTAAGGAGGCCAGAACTGCAGGCAGTACTCCAGGTGCAGCCTCACCAGTACCCTGTACAGTTGCAGCATAACTTCCCTGCTCTTAAATTCAATCCCTCTAGCAATGAAGGCCAACATTCCATTTGTCTTCTTGATAACCTGTTGCACCTGCAAACTAACCTTTTGCAATTCATGCACAAGCACTCCCAACTTCCTCTGTACAACAGCATGCTGCAATCTTTCACCATTTAAATAATAATCTGACCTTCTATTTTTCCTTCCAAAGTGTATGACCTTGCATTTACCAACATTGTACTCCATCTGCCAGACCCTTGCCCACTCGCCTAACCTATCTATATCTCTCTGCAGAGTCTCCGCATCCTCTGCACAATTTGCTTTTCCACTCAATTTAGTGTCATCAGCAAACTTGGATACGCTACACTCGGTCCCCTCTTCCAAATCGTTAATGTATATCGCGAACGGTTGTGGGCCCAGCACTGACCCCTGCAGCACCCCGCTCACCAGTAATTGCCAACCAGAGAAACACCCATTTATCCCAACTCTCTGCCTTCTATTGGTTAACCAATCCTCTATCCGTGCTAATACATTTACCCCCAACTCCATGAATCCTTATTTTATGGATGTCTTTTATGCGGCACCTTATCGAGCGCCTTTTGGAAATCCAAGTATACAACATCCACCTGTACCCCTCTATCCACTGCGCTCATTATATCCTCAAAGAACTCCAGTAAGTTTGTCAAACAGGACCTGCCCTTCCTGAATCCATGCTATGCCTGCCTGATGGAACTATTTCTATCCAGATGTCTCTCTATTTCTTCCTTAGCAATGGCTTCAAGCATTTTCCCGACTACAGATGTTAAGCCAACTGGCCTATAGTTACCTGCCTTTTGCCTACATCCTTTTTTAAATAGGGGCATGACATTCACCGTCTTCCAATCTGCCGGGACCTGCCCAGAGTCCAGAGAATTTTGGTAAATTATCAGAATTGTGGAGAGGAGATGGCCAGTATATAGAGGTGAAAGGGAGGGGTGAGGGAGGGGCTGGAGGAAGGGTGATAGGCAGATGGAGGAGGGAAGAGTGGAGATCGTGGCCAAGGCTGGGAGGTGACAGGTGGAGGTGACACAGGGCTGCAGATGGAGGAATCTGATGGGAGAGGAAGGGGGTGAGGGAAATCAGATAAGGGGGGGATGATGGGCGAATGGGAACAGTGGAGGGAGGGGATTGGAGACCGAGTGGGGTGTGTGTGTGTGTGTGTGTGTGTGTGTGCGCGCGCGCGTGTGTACGTGTTTGTGCGTGTGCGTGTTTGTGTGTGTGTGCGTGTGTGTTTGTGTGTGTGTGCGTGTGTGTGCATGTGTGTTTGTGTGTGTGTGTGCGTGTGTGTGTGCGTGTGTGCGTGTGTGTACGTGTGTGTTTGCGTGCGTGTGTGTTTGCATGTGTGTGTGTGTGCGTGTGTGTGTGCGTGTGTGTGTGTGCATGTGTGTTTGTGTGTGTGCGTGTGTGTGTGTGCGTGTGTTTGCGTGCGTGTGTGTGCGCATGCGTGTGTGTGCGTGTGTGTGTGCGCGTGTGTGCGTGCGTGTGTGCGTGCGTGTGTGTGTGTGTGTGTGTGCGCGCGCGTGTGTGTGTGTGTGTGTGTGTGCGTGCGTGTGTGTGTGTGATAGGCAGATGGAACCAGGTGGAGGAGGGGAAAGAAGGGGGGGGATCAACCATCAATCCCTCCTCACCTTGGATCCACCTATCGCTTGCCAGTTCCTGCACCACCCCCTCCCCCCCCCCCCCACCTCTAAATACTGGCTGTCTCACCTCTATACCCTCAGTCCTGATGCAGGGTCAGCTGGCCCTCTGCTTGACCTACTAGTTCCTCCACAGCTTATTTTTTTCAAACTGAATAACAAAGTGTGCAATAGAACTGGGTGAAAAGGAACGGTAAAGGCTTTCACAAAAGGTAGGACTGGAGGAAGAGAAGAGGAATAAAATCTGCAGGTACTGGAAGAAAGGGAACCATCAATGCAATATGAGTGAGATACAAGATTAGAATTGCAGACTGTTAAGCAAAAAAGATTGCAGAGGCTGGAAATCTGAAATAAAAGCAGAAAGTAATTTGTATTAAAATAATACTCAGTAGGGCAGGTGGCATCTGTGGAGAGGAGAGCTGAGTTAGTGTTTCAGCTCCATGTTCTTTCTGCCACACCCACCCACCCCATCCATCCATCTTAATAATGATTTTTTGCAGTTCAGACAAAGGGTCACCAACCCGAAATGACAGTTCTTTTCCTTTCTCGATAGATGCTGCCTGATCAGTTGAATATCTGCCATATAGAGTAGTGTAGGTGCAGGCACGGTAGTGCAGCGGTTAGCATAACGCGATTACAGCGCCAGCGACCCGGGTTCAATTCCGGCCACTGCCTGTAAGGAGGTTGTATGTTCTTCCCGTGTCTGTGTGGGTTTCCTCCGGGTGCTCCGGTTTCCTCCCACATTCCAAAGACGTACAGGTTAGGAAGTTGTGGGCATGCTATATTGGCGCCGGAAACGTGGCGACACTTGTGGGCTGGTAGAACACTCTACACAACCGATGCATTTCGCTATGTGTTTCGATGTACATGTGACCAATAAAGATACCTTATCTAGAGTTATACAGCATAGGAACAGGCCCTTCGGCCCAACTTGTCCATGCTGACCAAATGTCTTCATCAGCTGGTCCCATTTGCCTGCATTTGGCCCGTATCCCTTTAAACCTTTCCTATCCATGGACCTGTCCAAGTGTCTTTTAAGTGTTGTAATTTTACTGCCTCTACCACTTCCTGTGGTAGATCATTCTGTATGCCCACCTTATGTTCCATTTTTATTTATAGTTGCCAGTCAGGCTTGTATGCAAGGCATAGAGTGACATGGACCAAATGCAGGCAAATGGGATTAGCGTAGATGGACAAAAGATCAGTCTGGACATAGCGGGCCACTTTTGTGCTGTATAACTCTATGACTCTAATTGCCAGCAAACTCCACATCGTGTGACTGAATATAGAAAAGCTGGATTGAGTGGTTAAGAATAGACAGGGAATACTTTATTCTGTACCAAGGAAGAGAACATAAGAGAGGTAAGGTTATATTAGAAACTGTTTAAAATACTAGTTAGGCTACTGGAAAGACGTAAAACAAAAGTCCACACACTGGAAATGTGAAATCAGAAAACACTGAGAACATTCATCCAGTCAGTGGAAAAGAGAAACAGTTAACGTTCCAGCAACACAGGGTGATGGAGGCAAATTCACTGGGGGCTTTTAAGAGGGGCTTGGATGGGCACATGAATGAGTGGAAAATGGAGGGATATGGGCAATCTGTAGGTGGGAGGGAATAGCGATGTCGGCACAACATTGTGGGCCGAAGGGCCTGTTCTGTTCTGTACTCTTCTGTGTTCTATTGCTGGAGGAACTCAGTAGGTCAGGCAACATCTGTGGAAGGAAATGGACAGTCAACGTTACAGATCGAGACCCTTCACCTGGACTGAAAGAAAGGGGAGGGAGATAGCCAATATAAAAAGGTGGGGAGGAGGTGTGGAGTAAAAGCTGGCAGGTCCAGGACCATTAATCAGAACTGGGAAAGGGGGAAAAAAAACAAATTAATTTTACATACAAAGTTCTGGAGGAACTCAGCAGGTCAGGCAGCATCCATGGAGGGAAATAAACAGTCGACATTTCGGGCTGAGACCCTTCATCCCTCCATGGATGCTGCCTGACCTGCTGAGTTCTTCAGCACCTTTTGTGTATTGCTCCAGATTTCAGCATCTGCAGAATTTCTTGTGCCTTAGTTTTACATATTGGAGAAGGTTGGGGAGGTGGATGGGCGAATCAAAGGAAACATCTCACAGGGTGAGACTGTAATGTTGAGTTAAGGAACAGTTAAAATCAGATTAACTTCTTTGTATGTGTAATTGTTTTTAATGGTAATGATGTGGGACATGCCCAACAGGCCAAACTATAGAAAACAAACAAGAAAAAAAAGTGAGCCAAAGGTATGACAGGAAAAATGACCAGTTCTGACACAGACAGAAAGTACATGAATGACCTGGATGAGTATGTTGATGGGTGGGTTAGTAAGTTTGCAGACGATACCAAGATTGATGGAGTTGTGAATAGTGTTGAAGACTGGCGACAGATTAAGATTCAGATATCTTTATTTTTAAGATATCTTTATTAGTCACACGTACATTGAAACACACAGTGAAATACATCTTTTGCTTAGAGTGTTCTGGGGGCAGCCCACAAGTGTCGCCACGCTTCCGGCACCAACATAGCATGTCCACAGTTTCCTAACCCGTACGTCTTTGGAATGTGGGAGGAAACCAGAGCACCCGGAGGAAACCCACGCAGACACAGGGAGAATGTACGAACTCTTTACAGACAGTGGCTGGAATTGAACCCGGGTCACAGGCGCTGTAAAACGTTACGCTAACTGCTAGATACCGCATGATATAGATAAGCTGCAGATTTGGGCAGAGAAATGGCAGATGGAGTTTAACCCGAATAAATATGAGGTGTTGCACCTTGGTAGGACGAATGTCAAGAGGCAGCATACTCTTAAAGACAAGACCCTTAACAGTGTTGAAGAGCACAGAAGAGACCTTGGGGTGCAAGTCCATGACTCATTAAAAGTGGCTACACAGGTAGATAGGGTGGTTAAGAAGGATTATGGAATGCTTGCTTTCATTAATCGAGGTATTGAGTATAGGAGTCAAGAAGTTATGATGCATCTCTTAGAACTCTGGTTAGGCCGCATTTAGAGTATTGCCTGTGCATTCCTGGTCACTTCACTATAGGAAGGATGTCGAGGCTTCAGAGAGGGTGCAGAGGAGGTTTACTAGGATGCTGCCTGGATTAGAGGACATGTGCTATCAGGAGAAGCTGGACAAACTTGGGTTCTTTTCTCTGGTGGAGGCTGAGGGGTGATCCGTTGGAAGTGTATAAAATTATGAGGGGCATAGATAGGGTGGATAAGCAATATCTTTTCCCCATTATTGAGTGATCCAATACCAGGGGGCATGCATTTAAGGTGAGAGGGGATAGATTCAGAACAGATGTGAGGGGTACGTTTTTTACTGAGAGAGTGGTGGATGCCTGGAATGCATTGCCTGATAGGGTGGTGAAGGCAAATTCACTGGGGGCTTTTAAGAGGGTCTTGGATAGGCACATGAATGAGAGGAAAATAGAGGAATATGGGCATTCTGTAGGTAGGAGGGATTAGCTATGCCAGCACAACATTGTGGGCCGAAAGTCCTGTTCTGTGCTGTACTGTTCTATGTTCTATGTTCTATTAAAAAGCGAGTTACCTAAAGTTAGAGAATTCTACAGTGAGTCCTGCAGGCTGCAACATGGCCAGACAGAAGATGAGATGCTCTTCCTCAAGGCTTCATTGGGCCTCATAAGAGTGCAGAAGATCACAGACAAAGATCAGGGATGGTGAATTAAGGTGGCAGGCAACTGGAAACTCAGGGTCACTCCTGGGGACTGAGCACAGGCGCACTGCAAAGTGATCACCCAATTTGCATTTGGTTTCTCCAATGCAGAGGAGGCCACGTTATGTATACTGAATGCAGTCTACTAGATTGGAAGAAGTGCCAGAAGAACATGTTAGCTTTAGCAAGGGTGGCATACACTGTGTGTGGCCTGTTTCACTATGATTCATTCTGTTTTTGATTGTCTGATATCGTTGAATTCAGTGTTTGAAAGGCTGTAATTTTTATGTTTCCATTACTGTGACATAGTAAATTCTGTGAGTTATTCTCTCCCACCTTTTCTACATCCAGTGTTTTTTTTACAGTGACCTCCTTGCTCTTATATTCCCCTCCTTGACATAGAAGGCAAGTTTCTCCTGTGCATTCTTAACTACCTAATCCCCCTTTTCTTTATTCATTGCCAGAGTGTGGAGGTTGCTAGCAGTCCTGGCATTTATTGACCATGCCCAATTGTCACTGAACCTAGGAAGTAGTTCAGAGTCAGCAGAGATAACTGTAACACTTTGCAGAGAATTGCAAGTACAGCTGGAAAGATCATTGGAGTACCTCTTCCCTCCATCCTGGATATCTACAACGCACGATGCACACACAAGGTCTACAGAATCAGAGATAACCCTTCTCATCCCTCCCACGACCTATTTGTCCCACTGCCATCTGGCAAGCGGTACCGGAGCATCCGGGCCAGAAGTACTAGACTGTACAACAGCTTTTCCCCCCAGGCTGTCAGGCTCTTGAATACCATGGAGGCAGTTTCAGACAAATGCGGCTTCAAAAGCCCTGGTTTGCACAATGGTGTATAAGAACTTTGGCTGCTGCTGAACATGTTTATACATTTAGTGCAACACACTGAGTTCTGTATTTTCTTCGTCCAGCTCAGTTTTGCACTAACTCTGCACTAATTTTGTATCCTGTATATACCTTTTTTGCACTATTTGTACTTGCACAATTGTCTGCGTTTATTGTACGTCCTCTGTTCTATGTATGTCCTCTGTTGTGCGAGCATATAGCATATGGGTGAATGACAATAAAGTAACTTGAACTTGAACTTGAAGCAGGTGTGCATTCTGGTGATGTTACAGAGGAGGAAGAAACAGCTTCTTCCTCAAGAAGCTTTCCTTGAGGAAAGAGTGAACAGGTATACAAAATATCAAGAGGAATAGATAGAGTGGACAGCCAGCACCTCTTTCCCAGGGCACCAATGCTCAATACAAGAGGGCATGGCTTTAAAGTAATGGGTGGGAAGTTCAAGGGGAACGTCAGAGGGAGGTTTTTCACCCAGAGGGTGGTTGGTGCGTGGAATGCACTGCCTGGGGTGGTGGTGGAGGCTGATACATTGGTCAAGTTCAAGAGATTGTTAGATAAGCATATGGAGGAATTTAAGAGGGATATGTGAGAGGAAGAGGTTAGATAGTCTTAGGAGTGGTTTGAAGGTTGGCACAACGTGGTGGGCCAAAGGGCCTGTATTGTGCTGTATTGTTCTATGGTTCTTCCCCTCCTCCATCAGATTTCTGAACGGTCCATGAACACATGAACACTACCTCGTTATTCCTTTTTTTTGCACTATTTATTTATTTTGTAATTTATAGTAATTTTATGTCTTTGCACAGTACCGCTGCCACAAAACAACTAATTTCACTTCATATAAGACAGTGATGATAAACCTGATTCAGATTCTGATTCTGATTGGCCTTGGTAATGGAGAGGATGTGGGGTGTGTAACTCAGAAGGGTAAACAGTTTGGTTCAGGCACAACCAGGGGCCAGCTAGGGGTTACAAGTCAGAGTTTCTGATAGAGGCTGAATGGGCAGAAATTTAGCTCCTCCAGTACTGAACATTGGACGAGGAGCATGTCAGATCAACGACAGGGAGGGGTTGAGATTGGCTGGATTCCGCAATTAACACAGGGGTACAAACAGCAGCCTGCAAACAACTGCTACCACTCACATTTACAGTACATGACTGATGCAGTAATGGCTCAAGAGTGTTCCATGGGATGTGGGGGAGCTAGGAGAGGTGACCGAAAGTTGCATTAAAAAGATAGGCTTTGAAAAAAATTTAACTGATAAAAGAAATGGAGACGTGATGTGAAATTTGTTATTTTGCGGCAGCAGTACAGTGCAAAGACATAAAAACACTATAAATTACAAAATAAATAAATAGCGTAAAAAAAGGGATAACGAGGTAGTGTTCATGGGTTCACAGACCGTACAGAAATCTGATGGCGGAGGGGAAGAAGCATTGAGTGTGGGTCTTCAGGCTCCTGTACCTCCTCCCCGATGGTAGTAACGAGAAGAGAGCATGTCCTGGATGGTGAGGGTCTTTAATGATGTATGCCACCTTCTTGAGGTACTGCCTCTTGAAGATGTCCTCAATGGCGGGGAAGGTTGTGCCTGTGATGGAACTGGCTGAGTCTACAACCTTCTGCAGCCTCTTGTGATTTTGTGCATTGGAGCCTCCATACCAGGCTGTGAGGTGCTTAGGCAAGATGAGGGTAGACACCACATGGCTCCCTGACCATTAATCAGACTAAATGTTGGGGAAAGCCATCTCAGCTCCAGAACATGCCTGCAGGAGTTCCCCAGGGTAATATCCTTGGCAGTCATCTTCAGGTGGTTTCTCAGTGGTTTTCTTTCCAACATAAGTTTTTTTTTCTTTCTCTTTTTTTCTCTGGAGTGTCAAAGTCGAGTTTATTGCCACATACACAAGTCCATGTGTGCACAGGTGCAATGATAAACTTACTTGCAGCAGCATCACAGGCACATAGCATCATATAAGCAGCATTCAATGAAAAACATAAATTAAATATTAATTATACATAATTTTTACAAGAAAGAATAGAATTAAAACTAAAAAAAGTTCATTTCGGAGGCTGAGGGAAGATCTGATAGAATTTTATAAAATTATGAGAGGCATAGATAGAGGTAAATAGAATCTTTTACCAAGGGTGGAAATGTCAAATACTAAAGGGCAGAGCTTTAAGGTGAGAGGGGGAAGTTTAAAGGAGATGTGTGGGTCAGGTTTTTTACACAGGGAGTGGTAGATGCCTGGGACAGGCTGCCAGGGGAGGTGGTATAAGCAGATATGATAGTGTTTAAGAAGCATGTGAACAGGTCGGGAATGGAGGGATATGGATCATGTGCAGGCATATGGGATCGGTTGAAATTGATATCATGGTCGGCACAGATATAACAGACCACTGGGTCTGTTCCTGTGCTGTACTGGCCAATATTCCAATATTCCAGTTTCAGCAGGGCCCAGACAACAGCTAAGCTTGGGCTGATTGTAATGCTGACACTCTACAGGCAACCATCACAGAGGGAGTGTAACCGCCTCCTCTCAACATCCTCAACTGCATCTATGTAGCACCCCGTACCACCACTTACAATGCAGCCAGTAAGGTCCTTCCTGTCTGAAGTGCGGGCACTTATGGAGGAAGCACAGCAGCCATTCTCCACACACCAAGGCCCTGCAAGCTGGAACATGACAGTGACCAAATAATCCATGTTTAATGTTTCAGGAGAGATACATTTTGCCATGACTCCTCAGTTTCATTGACCACCGAACAGACACTTAAATTATGTGGCTGGATGTACCCAGGGGAAATGCACTTATTATTTATTTGTCTGTTTATGGAATGCAGTTATCCCTGGCAAGGTCAGAGTTTATTGTTCATCTTCAATTGCTCTTGAAAAGGCGGTAGTGAATCCCCTAGGGCAGGCATGGTGGAGTAGAGGTTAGCGTAACGCTATTACAGCGCCAGCAACCGGGGTTCAATTCCCGCCGCTGCCTGTCAGGAGTTTGTACATTCTCGCCGTGTCTGCGAGGGTTTCCTCCGGGTGCTCTGGTTTCCTCCCACATTCCAAAGACGTACAGGTTAGGAAGTTGTGGGCATGCTACATTGGTGCCAGAAGCGTGGCGACACTTGCGGGCTGCCCCCAGAACACTCTACGCAAAAGATATATTTCACTGTGCGTTTCGATGTACGTGTGACTAATAAAGATATCTTATCTTGTAGCGGGGGTGGCGCAGCCAGTAGACCCACTGCATCACAAAGCCAGAGACCCGGGTTCAATCCCGACCTAAGGCACTGTGTGGAGTTTGCACGTTCTCCCTGTGACTGCATGGGTTCCCTCCCTTATCCCAAAGACGTGCAGGTTGGTAGGTTAATTAGCCCTGGTGTAAATCATACCTAGTGTGTAGCTGAGTGGTAAAATCTGAGGGAAGTTGGGGAGAATTTAAAAAATGGGATTATTGTAGGATTTGTGTTAATGGTCAGCATGGAATTGATGGACCAAAGGTCCTCTTTCCCTGCTGTATCTCTCAGACTCTCATGACTCTAGCGCCACAGTGAAGGTGCTCTAGTAATCCTATGAAATGGTGTTGCAGGATTTATACGCAGTGAAGGTGATGGATCAGTCTTCCACCTCACAATGATGTGTGGCTTGTAGAGAAACCTACCGGTGGTGGTGGTGTTCCCTGGTACCTGCTGTCCTTGGTGCAAGAGGTCCTGGGTTTCAGAGATCGGGTCAGGCTAGCCTAGCCAGGAGGAGACACGAGAAACTGCAAATGGTGGAATCTGGAGCATAAAACGAACCGCTGGAGGAACTCAGCGAGTCAGGTAGCATCTGTAGGCACAAAACGTCGACTGTCCGTTTCCCTCCACAGATGCTGCCTGACCCGCTGAGTTCCTCCAGCACTTCGTTTCCAGCCCAGGCAAGTAACTGTCGTACATTTTGTCAATGGCACACACCACAGTGCAATGTGGGTGGAGGAACAGAATGCTTGGGGTGATGAATTGAGTGGGGGGAGGGTGTGGGCAAGGCTGCACTGCCTATGACAACTTGCAACCTGCCCTTTGAGAAACTCTAAGTAATCCAAGAAGTGAGTAGCTAATTGGAAGCCTTCCATTTTTCATTCCCCTGTGTCATGGTGTGTTTTTGCAACATGCACGTTATTGTGTACACACTTATTACTATTGTTTATGTCTAAGTTACAATCTGAATCCATTGCAATCGACAACTGTCATAAACTGAACTCTTCCTTATATTAACTGCTACTGTTGTATAACCTCCACCCTGATAGAACATAGAACACCACAGCACAGTACAGGCCCTTTGGCCCACAATGTTGTGCTGACATTTTATCCTGCTCTAACATCTATCTAACCCTTCCCTCCCACATAGCCCCCTATTTTTCTATCATTCATGTGTCTATCTAAGAGTCTCTTAAATGTCCCTAATGTATCTGCCCCACAACCTCTGCCGGCAGTGCGTTCCACACACCCACCACTCTCTGTGTAAAAAACTTACCCCTGACATCCCCCCTTATACCTTCCTCCAATCACCTTCAAATTATGTCCCCTCGTGTTAGCCATTGTTGCCCTGGGAAAAAGTCTCTGACTGCCCACTCGATCTATGCCTCTTATCATCTTGTACACCTCTATGAAGTCACCTCTCATCCTTCTTCTCTCCAAAGAGAAAAGCCCCAGCTCACTCAACCTATCCTCATAAGACATGCTCTCTAATCCAGGCAGCATCCTGGTAAATGTCCTCTGCACCCTCTCTAAAGCTTCCACATCCTTCCTATAATGAGGCAACCAGAACTGATCAGCTGTCATGGGTCATAGTACTTCCTGCAGACCAAATATCTGTGACCTGATAACCAATGCTGGACATACCTACCATCTGGGTTGGGTTATACAGCCGCAAGGGCTCATTACAATTATGTTAAGAGATTAGATTTCTAAATTATTTTACTTACTAGTTTGTCTCTTAACGAAAAAGGGCATTACATTTTAAACAATTCAACCATCCTGGTAAGTGGGTGCATCTCACAGTCATTCATCCATCACTATCCACTCTGAGAGAGTGTGATGGAATACTCTTCTCTTTCCTGGATGAATGCAGCTCCAACAACACTCGTGAGATTGGACACTGAAGCAGGCCATTCAGCCCAACTCATCCATGCTGATCAAGGTGTCTTTTTGAGCTGGTTCCATTTGCCCGCGTTTGGCCCGTATCCCTCTAAACTTTTCCTATCCATGTACCTGTCCAAATGTCTTCTACACATTGTAATTGTAGCCTCTCTAGCGCTTCCTCTGGCAGCTTGTTCCATAAACCCACCACCCTCTGGGTGAAAAACCTGTCTCTCAGGTCCCCTTTAAATCCTTCCCATCTCAACCTATGCCCCCTAGTTTTAGACTCCCTACCCTGGGAAAATGACTGTGACAATCCATCTTATCGATGCCCCTCATGATCTTATATACCTCAAAAAGGTCACACCTCAGCCTCCTTCAGTCCGGGGAAGATAACCCCAGCCATAAGGACCCATAAGACAGTTTCAAACATACTTGGTTCATTTTTTTCCGCACGGAAGTTCATTTTAAATCAGCTCAAGGTATCCAATAATAATGCATGTAATCTCATAAAAGGATTTAACAAAAATATTAGCAGGGATTGATTCCTGACTGGGAGGAAATGAGCTACAAGGGAAGATTAAACATGCATAAAGAGGTTAAGGGAGGAACTCACTGCAGGATATAAAGTGGATATACATAAGGAGATGGAAGTGAATGTTCCTTCAAGTTAAGTACTGCTGGCATAACAAAGGATGTTAATTTAATTAGTGTTTAAGTGTTACATACCAGCAACAATAGCAACACAACGAAACATGTATAAGTGTTAGAATCTATTTATTAATAACTACTTGTAATAATCAGAGAAATAAAAACAACAGATATTAAACATTGACCCCAAAATAAACTTGAAGAGTGTGTGTGTGTGGCAAGTTCCCAAACCCCCAAGTCTAGGAACAGTTCTCAAAGTTCAGTTCAGCAAGTCATGAAGCAATACGATGAGCAAAGGCTTCTGAAAACCGCAGTAGAATGTAGAGAGAAGGAGTTTACGAATTCAACAAGTTCCACGATGGAACCCATACGACACCTCAATCGCTGAAGATCTCCATTGTTTTGTTCCGAAGTATCTGCCACACCGAGGCACTCGATATGTGGCCACCCACAAATATACCTGCTTCCCAGTACAGGGTAATGACAAAGTGGACTCAACAGATTGCTCCACAAATATCCATACACGGATTTGTATAGTGACACTCACAGCGATTGTCTGTCACTGGTAGACACAGAGACACTGGCAGTCAGTGTTCCCAACTCTCTCTCTCTCTTCATCTCTGTGCAACTGCCAGTACACTCCAGTTATAGCCTTTTTTTTCACTTGCAGTAGTCAGATAAAACCATACACACACACTACTACACTACAGTCCAGGTGCCTTAAAGGAACACTCACCAAGTAGCAACCTAGCTCGTAACGTAAGTAAATATAAAACTAACCACTGGAACTATTTTCTTTACTCAAACACTAAAGTTGATTCATTGGATAAGATTGCATATTCAAGATGTACAAAGCATGGTGGATGTTCAGCTGATGAGTTGGAGTCTCTACAGAGCTCCCTGGAATTGAAGTGTGATCTGCATCAAACACCTCAGCCTACTAGAACTTCTACTGATGGTGAAGAATGCTCGATCCAGGTGCGGGTAAGTCTGCTTACTTACTGACTAGCTCAGGGCACAGGTACACTTTGAGGAACCCACGCCAGGCAGCCAGTGATTGCAGGTGGGGGTGGAGTTGGGTGACACCACCATGAAGGATACGCCTAACTAGAGGGGCATAGACAGGGTAATTGGTTTATTATTGGCATATATACTGACACACGATGAAAAGCTTTGGTTTGCGTGCCATCCAGACAGATCATTCCATACATAATCACATCAAGGTAGTACAAAAGAAAAAAAATAACAGAATGCAGAATATAGTGTTACAGAGAAAGGTAGACAAATAAAGTGCAAGGGTCATGATGAGGTAGACTGAGAGATCAGGAGCTCATCTTTATCATATAAGAATGCACACAGTCTTTTTCCCAGGGAAAGGGAATCAAAAACTAGAGGGCACAGGTTTAAGGTGAGAGGGGAAAGATTTAAAAGGGACCTGAGGGGCAACTTCTTCATGCAGAGGGTGGTGGCAGCTCATTCCAAATACAACCTTTTGCGTGAAGAAGCCGCCCCTGATGTCCTTGTTAAATATCTCTCCTCTGATCTTAAACCCACGCCATCTTGTTTTAGCACCCCGTCCTTGGGAAAAAGACTATGCACTTTCACCCTGTCTCTGCCCCTCATGATCTTAGATACCTCTATCAGGTCACCCCTCAATCTCCTATGTTGCAGGGAACAAAGTCCTAGTCTGCACAACCTCTCCTTGTAACTCAGGCCCCAAAGTCCAGGCAACATCCTGGCAAATCTTTTCTGCACTCTTTCTCATTTAAAACATTTTTCCTATAACAAGGTGACCAAAGCTGAATATAGTACGTGAGGCCTCACCAATGTCTTATATAACTGCAACATAACCTCCCAACTCCTATACTCAGTGCCGTGACTAATGAAGGCCAGTGTGCCAAACGCCTTCTTCACCACCCTATCTACCTGTGACGCCGTTTTCAGCAAACTATGCACTTGCACTCCAAGGTCCCTCTGTTCCATAACACTCCCCAGGGCCCTACCACTCACTGTATAAATCCTACCCTGGTTTTATCTCCCAAAATACAATACCTTTCTTGAGTCAAGTATTGCTTCTAGTGCAATCCTTCTGATAGAACTTCTTCGTTATAGTATCTGATAAATAGTTGTTGCATCTGTCTCAATACCACCTTCTCCAATATGGTGACCAAAACTATGCAGATGATCTAAGCTTCTAGTTGAGGCCAAACCATGGGTCTGTAATCCAGATATTACAATTGTTAGCCAAAAACCTCTTTGACTTTGGTGTGATCTTATTGCCTGATTAATAATCTTCATTAGTAACATTTCATTTTTTTCTCATGACAGAGAGTGAGGCCATTCAGCCCATCAAGTCTGTGCCAGCTGTCAGAGCAATCCCATCAGTCCTATTCCACCTCATGTTTTTCCTGTAACCCACTCTCCCTCATGTGCTAATTAACTCCCCTCACCAATTCTCTTGCCACTCACACACCAGGGGTAATTAGCAGCGGTCGATTAACCGACCAGCCACCATGACTTTGGGATGAGGGAGGAAACCAGAGCACCCAGGAAAACCCATGTGGTCAGAGGAACAACATGCTAACCCCACACAAATGGTTGCTGCATTGTCACCACTACAATTATAGAACATAGAACAGTAGAGCACAGAACAGGCCCTTCGGCCCACAATGTTGTGCTGACATAGCTATTCCCTCCTACCTACAGAATCCCCATATCCCTCCATTTTCCTCTCATTCATGTGCCCATCCAAGCCCCTCTTAAAAGCCCCCAGTGAATTTGCCTCCACCACCCTATCAGGCAACGCATTCCAGGCATCCACCACTCTGAGTAAAAAACTTACCCCTGACGTCTGTTCTGAACCTGCCCCCTCTCACCTTAAATGCATGCCCTCTGGTATTGGATTGGTCAATAATGGGAAAAAGATATTGCTTGTCCTAATATTAGTCCAGGCTTCTGAATGTAGCCACTGTTCTATCTAACCCTGTTATCACTATTCCTTCTCTAGAATGGAGCTCAGAACAGCAACTGAGTCTAATATATACATAAAACAGTAAAATATCATTGTTGCTTTCATATAGTGTCAGGAAGTTGAGCTCTCTGCATACATCATTACTGTAAGTTGTGTAGGTGAGTTGAAAAAATGTAGTAGTTGGAACATAGAACAGTACAGCACAGAACAGGCCCTTCGGCCCACAATGTTGTGCCGACATAGCTAATCCCTCCATTTTCCTCTCATTCATATGCCCATCCAAGCCTCTCCTAAAAGCCCCCAATGAGTTTGCCTCCACCACCCTATCAGGAAACGCATTCCAGGCATCCACCATTCTCTCAGTAAAAAAATTACTCCTCGTGTCTGTTCTGAACCTACCCCTCTCACCTTAAATGCATGCCCTCTGGTATTGGATCTCTCAATAATGGGGAAAAGATATTGCTTGTAAAATGAACTGTGTCAAATGTGAGGATCCCAAAATAGTACAATTATTATTTATATTTCCTATGTAGCTGCGCAGCTTATTACTCTGTATTTAGATCAAGCAAAATAATATTTATCATATGATTAAAATGCTTAGCAACCCTAGTTTGTTTTGTAAAGGAGACCCATTTTAAGCTCGGGTAATGTAAACACAAGGGGCACAAGGAGAATTCCAAACGCAATCTACAACTGGAAACAGCAGTGAACACATTACAATGTTACTTAAAGAAATGCAGTGGAGTTCCCTTTACTGTCTCGGCTAATCATCTCCCTCACCACAACATTCCTCCAACAGGTTACAGTGTATGACCCCTGTTGCAGCTGTCTGGATAACAGAAATTCGCCCTTGCAGAATTCACAAATCACCACCCAAAAATAAGAATAAAAATTCGCTCTTATAGAACTTATGTAAGAAAAAAATAACTAAATATACACAAAATGCAAAAGAAGCAACAAATTTTACTGAGGGAAATTGCAATACAGTTTTCTGGGAATGTAACCCCTCCATTACACAGGGGTACACTGTATCTCATTGATACATGTAGGATCTCCCTGGGCCCGGGAGCTAATACTAAAGTCAAAGTCAAGTTTATTGTCATATGCACAAGTACATGTGTGCACAGGTGCAATGAGAAACCTCATGAGCAGTATCACAGGCACATAGCATCATAGCAGCATTCATAAGAAAAACATAAGTTATGCACAATTTTTACAAGCAAGAACACAATTAGAACCAGAAATAGTCAATTTTAGTGCAAAGTGATCATAGTGTTGCTGAACTGTAGTGATTAGGGTTGTGCCGGTTGGTTCAAGAACCGAATGGTTGTAGGGAAGTAGCTGTTGTTGAACCTGGTGGTGTGGGACTTCAGGCTTCTGTACCTCCTGCCCGATGGTAGCTGCGAGAAGATGGCATGGCCCGG
Organism: Pristis pectinata; assembly: GCF_009764475.1. Taxonomy (NCBI): domain Eukaryota; kingdom Metazoa; phylum Chordata; class Chondrichthyes; order Rhinopristiformes; family Pristidae; genus Pristis; species Pristis pectinata. The sequence continues at coordinate 8,364,240 of NC_067405.1, read as the reverse complement.
ATGGTGGGGATCTTTGATGATGGATGTTGCCCTCTTGAGGCAGCACCTAATGTAGAATAATACCAATGGTGGGGAGGGATGTGCCCGTGATGTATTGGGCTAAGTCCACTACTCTCTGCAGCTTCTTAAGTTTTTGCACATTCGAACTGCTGTACCAGACCATGATACAACCAGTCAGGATACTTTCAACAGGACATCTGTAGAAGTTTGTTAGAGTGTTCGGTGACAGGCTGAATCTTTGATAATGGATGTTGCCTTCTTGAAAGATCACCTCCTGTAGATACTACTAATGGTGGGAAGGATTAGAAAACTTCACTGTGTTTTTTGTAATTAATTAACAAGGTATGAGATACAGAGACACAAGAGACTGCAGATGCCGGAATCTGGAGCAACAAACAACCTGCTGAAGGAACTCAGCGGGTCGAGCAGCATCTGTGGGGGGAGAGGGATTGTGGATATTTCGAGTCGAAACCCCCATCAGGACTGAGAGTGGAGAGGGGAGATGGTCAGTATAAAGAGGAGAGGGTGAGTGGTGAGACAGGGGTCCAAGGTGATCGGTGAACTGAGGAGGGGCGAAGGGCAGGTCAAGCCAGATACAGAGATCTTCATTTATTGACCAGAGTGACTTGTTAAACTGTTACAGAGGGTGGTTAGTCCCACTGTTGTCAGTCTAGAGTCACGTAAAGATGAGTCCATTAAGGGTCTAGAAACAAACTGCTGGAGGAACTCGGTGGTAGCATTGATGGAGGTGGAGGGATCGTCGATGTTTCAGGTTGAGACCCGGCATCAGGACTGAGAGTGTAGAGGGGAGATGGCCGATATAAAGAGGTGAGAGGGAGGGGTGAGGGTGGGGCTGGCAGGTGATAGGTAGACCCAGGTGAGGTGAAGGGTGATGGGCAGATGCAACCAGGTGGGGAGGATAACAAATCCGGACAACAAGAAGAGGAGGGATGGAAAAGGTGAACAAAGGGAGAAAGAACCTGGGTGGACCAGGAGTGGCAAAGGAACACAAGTGAGTTACCTGAAATTGGAAAATCCATTGTTCATACCATTGGGTTGTAGACTACCCAAGGGCAGGCACGGTAGTGTAGCGGTTAGCATAGCGCTGTTGCAGCGCCAGCGACCCGGGTTCAATTCCCGCCGCTGTCTGTAAGGAGTTTGTACGTTCTCCCCGTGACTGCACGGGTTTCCTCTGGGTGGTCCGGTTTCCTCTCACATTCCAAAGACATATGGGTTAGGAAGTTGTGGGCATGCTATGTTGGTGCTGAAAGCATGGCGACACTTTCAGGCTGCCCCGGAGCACTCTATGCAAAAGATCCATTTCACTGTGTGTTTCAATGTACATGTGACTAATAAAGAAATCTTATTTTATCTTATGAGATGCTGGTCTTCCAGTTTGCATCTGGCCTCACCCTGGCAGTGGAGAAGGCTGAGGACAGACCAGTCGGTGTGGGAATGGGAAGGGGAGTCCAAATGACATGGAACCAGATGGTCATTGCGCACAGAGCACAAGGTGCTCTGCAAAACAGCCACCTCATCTATGCTTGGTCTCGCCGAAGCAGAGGAGGTAATGTAAGGGTAGCTTGGCAGGCACAGTAGTGTAGCGGTTAGTGTAACACTTTACAGCGCCAGCGACCCAGGTTCAATTCCAGCCACTGTCTGTAAGGAGTTTGTACGTTCTCCCCGTGTCTGCGTGGGTTTCCTCCCACATTCCAAAGACGTACAGGTTAGGAAGTTGTGGGCATGCAGTGTTGGCACCGGAAGCGTGGCGACACTCGTGGGCTGCCCCCAGAACACCCTACGCAAAAGATGCATTTCACTGTGTGTTTCGATGTACATGTGACTAATAAAGAAATCATCATCATCATCAGTAACTTTACAGCCAGCATTGATAATTTTTTGGTGTGCACTTAAGCTGAGATTAAATCCCCTGTGGTTGTATTTAATTGCACATCAGAGGATCAAATGTCCAATGCACTCCATACCACACCCAGCAGGAGAGGCTCTCTGGACATCCTGAGGTTGTGAAATTGGCAAATTCTTACTCCTTTTCTAACGTTGCTGTAATGGCACTGGATAAAAAGGAGTTCTTTTGTTTTTGGATCGAGTTTTTTGGGCTAGATTTTCCTCAGAGGGGAAACAATTTGCACTGTATGTATGGTGCCAGTGGAGAAGAGGCCACTCCCAGGAAGTTCTGGGCCCTTCCACAAACTTCAAGTAGGAATATTCACAAGGAGCAGAAAAGATTCACAAGGATGTTACCAGGACTGGAGTACTTGGGTTATCAGGAGAGGCTGGATAGGCTGGGACTGTTTTCCTTGGAGCGCAGGAGGCTGAAGGGTGACCTTATAAAATCATGAGGGCTGCAGATAAGGTGGAAGGTCACAGTGTTTTTCCCAGGGTAGGGGAGTCTAAAACTAGAGGGCATAGGTTGAAGGTGAGAGGGGAAAGATTTAAAATGGGACCTGAGGAGCAACTTTTTCATACAGTGGGTGGTGGGTATGTGGAACGAGCTGCCAGAGGAAGTGGTTACAATTACAACATTTAAGAGACATTTAGACAGGTACATGGATAGGAAAGGTTTAGGGGGATGTGGCCGAACACAGGCCACTGGGACTAGCTCTGATAGACATCTTGGTCGGCATGGATGAGTTGGGCTGAAGGGCCTGTTTCCGTGCTGTTTAGCTTAATGACTTCAGAAGTGAAAAGGAACCAGAGTCAGTCTTTTCACTGAATCATGCTGAATAAAAGTTAAAAATAAACTGATTTGGATCTGACATATTCAGACTCCAGATAACGTCAGTTTAATACACAGAACCCTTATTCAGTATTACTCCAAGTATTCCACTTTGTCTACTCATTAAAGACACTTTGGTCGAGCTAACTCTAAAACTAGCCATTAACTGTCCTCAGAGGAAGGCTCTTAAAAAGCTTTGTATCATCTCACTGACATCACGATGACTGCTGGAGACAGAGAGGAAGACAGAAAGAGTTTTTTCCCCCTTATCTTGTCTTCCAGAAGTGTCCCAAGCCAGTCTGCACACAATCAATTACTGTTTATCACGCGGGGGCTGCAGCAGCCACTCTGTGTGTACAGATAGGACCTCACAAACAGCGGAGGGACAGGAGGCTAACACTGCTTTCAGTTGAGGAGGAACACTCTTCTCTGAATTATGTCACTGGATCCTTAAAGTCACCTGAACCAGCAATTCAAGTGCTAAAACACTCCAATTGTCCAGGTGACCTTAATCGCATCGGCAACCCAAACGGTCTTGTTATATTCCTCTTCCAAATGGTGCCGGGAAATAACTTTGTTGGGAGTTCATTTCTCAGGGTATCACTGGCAAAGTCAACATTGAGTGCCTGTCTAATAGCCCTCAGATGGGAGCACTGATCCACTGTGCTCAGTGAGGTGAAGGTTCTCACACAGAGCTCTCAGGCAAGGTTGACAAAGGTGAAGGAATTCCTAACCTTCGGGTGCTCAAGTAAGGATGGGAAGTGGCTTTAAACTTGGATGGATCTTGAGGAGGTAATGTGGGCCCTCTTCTATATATTCAGTAAATTTCCTTCTTCCAGTGGGTCAGGCTTGTTTTTCCTGGAGTGAAGGAGACTGAGGAATGACAGAGGTATAGATTATGAGAGTCAGAGGTCAGATAGTCAAAATCTATTTCCCATGGTAGGGGTGTCAAAAATAAGAGGGCATAGGTTTGAGGGAGGAAATTTGAGCAGAGGAATGGCAGATGGAGCTTAATCCAGACAAGTGTTGCTCTTTGGGAGGTCAAATTCAAGAGGAAAGTAAACAATGAATGGCAGCCTTAGTGTACAGAGGGATCTTTGGCTGCAAGTCCATAGCTCCTCTTTGTTGGCTACATTGAACAGTCTCTGTTCCAAGCCTACTCCGGCCCCATTCCTCAACTCTTTCTCCGCTATATCGACAAGTGCACTGCTGCCACCTCTTGTACCCACGCAGAACTCGACAGTTTCATAAATGTTTCCACTAATTTTCACCCTGCTCTCCAATTCACTCGGACTATCTCTGACACCTCTCTCTCCTTCCTCGATCTTTCCAACTCCATCACAGGAGATTCCTTATCCACTGACATCTTCTACAAACCAATTGATGCCCACAGCTACCTCGATTACAGCTCCTCCCACCCTGTCTCTTGCAAGGATGCCATCTCTTTTTCTCAATTTCTCCGCCTTCGCCACATCTGCTCACATGATGAGGCTTTCCACTCCAGGACATCGGAGATGTACAACTTCTTTTCTAACCAGGGCTTCCCCCCCCGACTGTGGGTGAGAGAGCTTGCACCCGTATCTCTGCCATATCGCACCTCCGCTCTCACCCCCACCCCTCCCAGACCCAGCAGGGATAGGGTCCCTCTTGTCCTCACATTCCATCCCACCAGCCTACGTATCCAACACATCTTCTCCGCCACTTCCGCCATCTCCAACGGGACCCCACCACCAAGCATATCTTCCCCTCCCCACCCCTTCCTGCCTTTCGCAGGGACCGCTCTCTCCATGACTCCCTCGTTCACTCCCCCCCACGCCTCCCACTCCCACCTAGGGAACTTTCCACTGCCCCCACCCTAGGTGCAACACCTGCCCCTGCACCACTTCCATCACCTCCATCCAGAGACCCAAACAGTCCTTTCAGGTGAGACAGAGATTCACCTGCACCTCCCTTAATATCATCGACTGCATTCGGTGCTCCAAGTGTGGCCTCCTCTACACTGGTGAGACTGAACGCAGACTAGGTGACCGTTTCGCAGAACACCTGCGCTCTGTCTGTAACCGTGACCTGCATCTCCCCATCGCCGGTCACTTCAACTTCCCCCCCCCCCCCCCCCCCCCCCCCCACGCAATCACAGATATGTCAGTCCTCGGCTTCCTCCACTGCCAGGAGAATTCCAAGCGCAAACTGGAGGAACAGCGCCTCATTTTCCATCTTGGATCGTTGCAGCCTAACGGCATGAACATTGAATTCTCCCACTTTAGGTAATCCCCTCCCCCCTTCCCCACAAACCCCTCCCCCCATCATGCTTCTTCTCTTCCCTTTCCTAGCCTCTTTTTTTCTACCTTTTTCTTCCTTTCTCTCCTTACCTTTGACCCATCCCCCAGTGGATCTGCTCTCCCCTCCTCCCCCACACCTGCCTATCACTATCTCTTTACCTGCATCTACCTATCACCACCCTGTGCCCACCCCGCCTCCCCTCTTTTGTCCACTTATCACTGCTCTGCTTTTCCCTCCTATATATTGGGCTTCCCCTTTTCCTATCTTCAGTCCTGAGGAAGGGTCCTGACCCGAAACGTTGACCACCTGCTTTTCTCCACAGATGCTGCCTGGCCTGCTGAGTTCCTCCAGCATCATCGTGTTTTTCATCTAGATTCCAGCATCTGCAGTCCTTTGTTTTTCTAGTATTACCAAGTGCCGAGCTGGCATTTGAACTTCCCTTTCTGGGTAAAACAGAAACGTCACAAAAAGGAGCAGGAATCATCCAAATCACCCTTCGAGTTTGGTCCAACTGGCAATAAGATCAAGGAACATGTGATCTCTGGTCTCAGCTCTACCTCCCAGCCTGTTGCCCATAGACTTTGCTGCCCCTTTAGTTCAGAAGTCTACCATCTTAGATCTATTTTATGACTCAACCACATTTGTTATATTTTTGAAGGCGTATGAGGAGAGACTAAGGGAGCTAGGGCTTTACTCTTTGGAGAGAAGGAGGATGAGAGGAGACATGATAGAGGTGTACAAAATATTGAGAGGAATAGATAGAGTGGACAGCCAGCGCCTCTTTCCCAGGGCACCAATGCTCATTACAAGAGGGCATGGCTTTAAAGTAATGGGTGAGAAGTTCAAGGGAGATATCAGAGGAGGGTTTTTACCCAGAGAGTGGTTGGTGCATGGAATGTGCTGCCTGGGGTGGTGGTGGAGGCTGATACATTGGTCAAATTGAAGAGATTGTTAGATAAGCATATGGAGGGATATGGGGGAGGTAGAGGTTAGATAGTCTTAGGTGAGGTTTAAAGGTCAGCACAACATTGTGGGCTGAAGGGCCTGTATTGTGCTGTACTGTTCTATGATTCTATGAAATCCCCTCTAAACCTTCTCCCTCTCACCATATATCTGTTGTTTTAGACACTCCCACCTTAAGGTAAAAGATTCTGATTATTTTTGTACCCCTCTATCAGGTTACCCCTCAGCCTCAAAACAAACCCAGCCGATTCAGTCTCTCCCTATAACTGAATTACTCCAAACCCAGGCAACATCCTGGTGAATCTCCTCTGCACCCTCTCCTGTGCATTCACGTCCTTCTTATTGTGTGGCAACCAGAATGACACACAATTCTCCAGGTGTGGATTCTTCGTGATACGCCGGTGGGGCTCAACGCTTTCTATCAGGAAAAGAGATCAAAAGGGTTTGAGGCGTTCCACCGTGAAAGCTGCAGTATAAAGGCAAATGTTATTCACATTATCCGTGAAAAATAAGTCGATTGTAAAGGCCAGAACACCTGGATTTCCACGTTGGAGGCATTGCAACATCGTGGTCAGTCTCAGGATTGTATCTAATGGATATACCAGTAAATGACAAACATGCACTTTGAGACTTTGTTTATCTTGTTCAGACAAAGTCATAAAAATGTGTCCGTGCCAGGAACTAAGATATCGGACACTGTTCCATATGTTGTACAGTATAGAAGCAAACTGGAGCTTAGAGTGTCTTCCAGTGGGTCAGGCTCAGACACAATTTCCTCTACTTTGAGTCAGAAAGTCATGGGTTCAAGTCATGGGTTCAAGTCCTGCTCTGGGAACACACAGTCTTGGCCAACGCTTTGACGCAATACCGAGAAGTACTGCGTTCTTTGAGCTACCTCACTTTGGCCTTTACGGTTGCATAGTACTTAGTGTTGCTGCCTCACAGCTCCAGTAACCAAGGTTCGATCCTGATCTCTGGTGCTACCTGTGTGGAGTTTGCACATTCTCCCTGTGACCTTATGGGTTTCCCAGGGTTATAGAGTACAGAACAGAAACAGACCCACTGAGCTTAAACCCACAGAGTCTGCAATGACCATCAACTGTGAAGGCCAGACCACCCAGACTGAAGCATTGCAATGTTGTGGTCAATTCCAGGATAGTAAATCACTGACTGACCCTAAATCCCACATTAATCGCAGTGTAACTGGCAAAAGTATCAAAAGGGAGTTGATGGGAATGTGAGAGAGAAAGAGTCACAGGAAATAAGAGGTAGATTAATGGGATTGCTGTGGTGGGAGCTGGCATGGACCTGATGGGTGAAGTGGTCTCCTTAATTCTTATATAAGTAATTTACTAAACTGCCATCTGATACCATGTGCTGGTGGCTCCACTAAATGCACAAGGACCTCATGGCATTACTTGATGAAAATCAGGAGGAGGGTTTGTTTAATATTTCACCAACCTTATCCCCTCACCCAACACCGCCGTAAAACTGATCAGTAACAAACTGTCCCCACTGCAATTGGTAGGAGGTGCCAGTTGGCTTGTAACCATCTGCTAAAAATACCGCATGAAGCACTTTCAGAGAAAGATCAGAAAACGCAGGAAAAACTCAGCAGGTCAGGCAGGCACGGTAGTGTAGCAGTTCGTGTAGCGCGATTACAGCGCCAGCAACCCGGGTTCAATTCTTGCCGCTGTCTGTAAGGAGTGTGTACGTTCTCCCCGTGCCTGTGTGGGTTTCCTCCGGGTGCTCCGGTTTCCTCCCACATTCCAAAGACGTACGGGTTAGGAAGTTGTGGACACGCTATGTTGGCGCCGGAAGCGTGGCGACACTTGTGGGCTGCCCCCAGAACACTCTACGCAAAAGATGCATTTCACTGTGTGTTTCGATGTACATGTGACTCATAAAGATATCTTATCTTAGCATCCATAGAAAGTCTTCAATCCTGAAACATTAACTCAGTGTTTCAGGATTGAAAACCTTCTGTAGAACTGGGAAAGAATGGGTGGGCGATGGTGAATAGGACAAGCAGAATATGTCTGATCGGTGAGGTCAGGGTTGGGCACTCTATAGAGCCATTGGGTTAACAATTAGAGAAAACAGACAGATGTAAAATGCAGGTCAGAGCAGTTGTTGTTGAAAACAAAAGTGAACAAGGACACAAGAAAATAGGAGCAGGAGTAGGTCACAAGGTCCCTCAAATCTGCCTCCCCATTCAACATTATCTTGTCAATCTACACTGGCCTCAACTCCTCTTCTGTGCCAGTTCCCCGTAACCCTCAATTCCTTGATATTTCAAATATTTATCTGTCTCCACCTTAAATATATCCAAAGATCTGACCCCCACCAGCCTCGGAGGCAGAGAATTCCAGAAAGGAAATGTCTACGCACCTCCATTTTAAATGACTGGCCCCTAATATTGCAACTATGTGCCCTTGTTCACCAGTGGAAATGTCTCAACATCCACCCTGTCAAGCCCTCTCACAATCCTATATGTTTGAATAAGGCTACCCCTCATTCTTCTAAACTCCAAGAAATCATTGGCACGGTAGTGTAGCGGTTAGATTAATGTTATTACAGCACCAGCGACTCGGGTTCAATTCCTGCTGCTGTTTTGTAAGGAGTTTGTACCTTCTCCCCGTGTGTCTGCGTGGGTTTCCTCCAGGTGCTCCAGTTCCCTCCCACATTCCAAAGACGTACCAGGAAGTTGTGGGCGTGCTATGTTGGCGCCGGAAGTGTGGCGACACTTGTGGGCTGCCCTCAGAACACCCTAAGCAAAAGATGCATTTCACTGTGTGTTTCAATGTGCATGTGACTAATAAAGATATCTTATCTTAAATACAGACCCAAACTGTCTATCCTCTCTTGATAGGACAACCCTCCCATCCCAGGTTTTAGCCTGGTGAATCCCCTTTGGATGGTCTCCAATGCTACTGTATTTTTTTAGGTAAGGGTTCTAGCATTCCAGCTGTGACCTCACCAACACCCTGGACAACTGTAAAAAAACCTCCCTGTTCTTAAGCTCCAACCCCTTTACAATAAAGGCCAACCTACCATTTGCCTTCTTAACTACTTGTTGGACCAGCCTGTCAACCTTATCGGATTCATGCATTAGAACACCTAGATCCCTCTGAACTTCACTCACTTCCAGTCTCTCTCTCCATTCAGATAATGATCCGTTTTTTGATTCCTCTCACCGAAGTGCATGTCCTCACACTTCCCCATGTTAAACTCCATCTGCATGATTCAACCACTCAATCTATCAGTAACCCATTGCAGAATCACCTCACCACAACAAGCCCTTCCACCTATTTTTGTATCGTCGGCAAGATTGCTAACTGTAAATGCTGGCATATCAGGTAGTGACTGTGGAGAGAGTAAAAATGAGTTAATATTGCAGGGGTTACAAACATCTTGTTAATCATAAACTAAAAGACGAAACTCCTGATCTCCCTACTTACCTTCCCCCTCTCACCTGGACTCACCTATCACCTGAACTCACCTGTCACCTGCCTGCGTGTGCTCCTCCCCCTCCCCCAAGCCTTTTATTCTGGCTTCTGCCCTCTTCCTTTCCAGTCCTGATGAAGGGTCTCGGCCCGAAACGTCGACCGCTGATTTCCCTCCATAGGTGCTGCCTGACCCGCTGAGTTCCTCCAGCTTCTTGTGTTCTTTGCTCCTAATCTCCCAATCTACCTCATCGCGGCCCCTGTACTTTATCTGTTTACCTGCACTGCACCTTCTCTGTAACTGTAACATTCTGTTTTCTTTTTGCTACCTTGATGTACTTATGTATGACATGATCTATCTGGATAGCAAGCAAACAAAGTTTTAAACTGTATTTTGGTACATGTGACGATAATAATAGCCAACCAAATACTTTATATTAATGAGTTGACAATACAACTATATCTTAGATCTTCTTAGGGATTCCTCAGGGTCGAGGATGAATCATAGAGTCATACAGCCTGGAAACAGACCCTTCAGCCCACCACGTCCATGCCAACCCATTTACACTAAATCCATTTTATTCACCCTACATTCCCATCCTAAACTCCTCCAGTTTCTCCCATTCATTTTTTTTTCAAGTTTATTATCATTGACTTATATGATGTGAAATTTGTTGTTTTGCGGCAGCAGTACAGTGCAAAAATATAAAAATTACTATAAGTTACAATATAAATAAATAGTGCAAATAAAAGGAATAATGAGGCAGTGCTCATGGGTTCATGGACCGTTCGGAAATCTGCACACTAGCGGCAATTTACAGCAGCTGATTAATCTACAAACCTGTGCATTTCTGGGATGTGGGAAGACACCAAGCACACGGAGGAAACCCATGTGGCCACAGGGAGATCGTGCAAACTCCATACAGACAGCGCCCGAGATCAGGACTGAACCTACGTCACTGGAGCTGTGAGGCAGCAGCTCTATTAGCTTTCCACTAAAGTTCCGAGGCTTCTGAGGCAGCCGATGTGGGATCTGCTGACTCTGGAACAGGCTGAGAGGGTAGGAAGTTCTGAGCTCCTGGGATTTTGCATCCCAACAAAGAGACTCAAGGTTCTTAGAAGCTTTCCAGATGCTCCTTTGACTGGCCATTGGCCAAGGATTCCCACGAGATGAGTAGGACGTTATTTTTTTTTCCACGAAAGCTGCAAGAATATCTTTGATTCATTTTCCCTGCCCTGGGAATCACTTGTTGTGATGGAGCTTGGTCTGGCTTTGAGTGTGTTTCCTTTGTCCGATCCACTGCTCACCCACCCTCCCTGCAGTTTAAGACTAAATTCTTCCCTGTCCTTCCCAGTTCTGACGAAAGAACACACAAGAAGCTGGAGGAACTCAGCGGGTTGGGCAGCATCTGTGGAGGGAAGTGGACAGTCGACGTTTTGGGTCGAGACCTTTCACCTGGACTGAAAGAAAGGTGGGAGACAGCCTGTGTAAAAAGGTGGAGAAAAGGGATGGGGCAAGAGCTGACAGGTGAGAGGTAGATCCGAGGGGGGGGGGTAATGGAGGAGGGGAGAGTGGGAATAACGCCACAAGCTGGGAGGCGACAAAGGGCTGCAGATGACAGAATCTGGTGGGAGAGGAAGGTGGAGCGTGGAATAAAGGAGGGGAGGAGGGGAGGGCTGATGGGAACAGAGGGGGTGGGGAACCAGTGCGAGGATGCCACCGTTTTGTACTGGCTGCCTCCCCTCTGACTTTCAGCCCAGATGAAGGGTCTCAACCCAAAACATCAACTGTGCATTTCCCTCCACAGATGCTACCTGACCTGCTGAGTTCCTCCAGCTTTTTGTGTGTGTCGCTCCACATTCCAGCATCTGCAGTCTCTTTTGTCTCCTGATGAAAGAGCGGCTTCTTCCCCACTGCTATCAGACTTCTGAATCAATCACCTCCTTCACATCCCCTTCCCAGTGGTACTGTCACGTTCTCGGACTCTTAACTCCACCTTTCTCAGTTATTCTGTTATTGTCACTTCAACATTTCTTTTTGCACTACTTCAGAGTGCACTACTATCTCTACACCATTCTGTTGTGTTGCACTTGTTGCTGTATTTATTATTACCATATATACTGTTTACTCTGTGAGCTTCACACGAGCAAGGAATTTAGAACATAGAACAGTACAGCACAATACAGGCCCTTCGGCCCACAATGTTGTGCCGACCTTTAAACCTCACCTAAGACTATCTAACCCCTTCGTCCCACATATCCCTCTATTTTAAATTCCTCCATATGCTTATCTAGTAGTCTCTTGAATTTGTCTAAGGTACCTGCCTCCACCACCACCCCAGGCAGCGCATTCCATGCCCCAACCACTCTCTGGGTAAAAACCCTCCTCTGATATCTCCCTTGAACTTCTCACCCATTACTTTAAAGCCATGCCCTCTTGTATTGAGCATTGGTGCCCTGGGAAAGAGGAGCTGGCTGTCTACTCTATCTATTCCTCTTAGTATTTTGTACACCTCTATCATGTCTCCTCTCATCCTCCTTCTCTCCAAAGAGTAAAGCCCTAGCTGCCTTAGTCTCTCCTCATAATGCATACTCTCTCAACCAGAATTTCATTGCACCCTGGTGTGTATGACAATAATCTGAATCTGAATCAACTTGAGACGTTACCTCTGATTCTCTTTCCACGGATGCTGCCTGACCTGCTGAATATTTCCAGCATTTTCAACCTTTGTTTCTGATTTCCCGCAACTGCAGTTTCTTGACTTTCATGTGAATGATGTGACGTGACTATCGGAGCCCGGTGAACATAACTAGAGCCTTGAATCTGAAGGCGTTGCCCTGAGGGAGGCCTGATGTTGGTTTACATGTCCTGCCAAACTATTTTGAGGGATATTGTGGAGGCAGCCTCAGTAGCCTGTTCTGCCTGTGTCCCCGCAGACACGGGAGGGCAAGGGTTACTGCTGCAGAGTGGACCACGAGCTTCGTGTTGGATCTGAGGACTTGATCTTCGAACATACTGTTCCTCAGACAAACCAAACACACACCCATCATGCAGACAGATCCGCATATTTTTGTCAGAATTGGCGTAATCCTAAACAGGATCATGCCATACTTTTGTAAATTTTAAAATTTGCATTACCTCTCTTATAACCTTATACACTCACATACAGCAATGTTGTGTAAAAATATTATATTGAAGCAAAGTGCTACACACTGACCGAAGAATAAAAGCACACAGTTGGAGGGTTGAACTGGAGACTGAATTTATTTCAACTTCCCGCACTAGCTTTTTAAACCCGTTAACGTCCCACCCTTTCTGGGCAGAAGTGACGCCCGCGGTGCATCACCGAACTTTTCCTGCGCGCGGGCTTTCTCCCCTCGCTGTTGGAGAAGAAGGCCCGGCGCCATTTTGCAGCCAGCCTTCCTGTCAACGCACGGTCCGATTTTGGAGCCAGTTCACTTGTCCTGAAGGTGGGTCGCCGCAATATAGTCATAAGACTATTGAACAGTTCCCTTATACGATGAGATGGACTCTGACCTCACAATCTACCTTGTTGTGACCTTGCACTTTATTGTCTACCTGCACTGCACTTCTCTGTAGCTGTGACACTTTACTCTTTACTGTTATTGTTTTTACCTGTTTTTACCATCAATGCACTCTGTACTAACTCAATGTAACTGCACTGTGTAATGAATTGACCTGTACAATTGGTATGCAAGACAAGTTTTTCACTGTACCTTGGTACAAGTGACAATAATAAACCAATACCAATAGATGCAGCATGGAAACAGGCCCTTCGGCCCATTGAGTCTGAGCCAACCATTAACCACGCATTTGCACATCCTATATTAATCCCATATTTTATTCTCCCCACATTCTCTTCAACTCTCTACCACTCACCTACACACCAGGGACAAGTTACAGTGGGTCTTCAACCCTCATGTCTTTGGGATGGGGGAGAAAACCCACGCAGTCACAGGGAGAACATGCAAACTCCACACAGATAGCACCCGAAGTCAGGATTGAACCTGGGTCTCTGGCGCTGCGAGGCAGTGACTCAACCAGTTGTGCTACTGTGCTGTCCTATTATCATGTTGCTGTTTTTGGAAATTTACTGTGTGCAAATTGGTATTTTCCTAATGGTCCTTAATAGGCTATAAGCCTCTGGGAAATTGTACAAGATTTCATCCATAGTAAAACTCTAATAATCCAGCACCCTTGGGGCTTTGGTGTTGTTGGACTATCAGATTTTCCAGAGCAATGGATGTTACTCCCATAAAGTACCCAAACACACATTTATTTCAATTTTTCATGTTGTACAGTAGCATAATAAACTTTCTGTGAAGCCAGTGAGTTTAAGGGGATTGGGAAAGCTCACCAGTGCCTCTCCTTTCTCAGATGTCTAAGTAAATTTGGCATGTCTCTGTTGACCCTCACCAATTTTTATCGATGCACCATAGAAAGCATCCTATCGGGATGCATCACGGCTTGGTATGGCAACTGCTCTGCCTGAGACCTCAAGAAATGGCAGAGAGCTGTGGACACAGCTCAGCACATCACGAAAACCAGCCTCCGCTCCATGGACTCTTGTCTACACCTCTCGCTTCCTTGGAAAAGCAGCCAGCGTAATCGAAAACCCCTGCCACCCTGGGCATTCTCTCTTCTCTCTCACTTCCATCAGGCAGAAGGTACAAAAGTTTAAAAAATGCATACCACCAGGCTCAATCCCAGCTTCTATCCCACTGTTATCAGACTCTTAAACAGACCTCTTGTATGTTAAATGTTGACCTCTTGATCTCACAATCTACCTCATCGTGGGCCTTGCTGCACATTGTCTACTCGCACTGCACTTTCTCCATAACTGTAACACGATATTCTGCATTCTGTTATTGCTTTTCCCTTGCACTACCTCCATGTACCGATGTGGTGAAATGACCTGTATGGATGGCATGCAAAACTAAGTGTTTTCACTGTACCTCACTACTTGAGGCCCCGGTAAAGAAAAAGGAGATGTATGTCAGGTATAGGCAGCTAGGATCAAATGAGGCACTTGAGGAGTATTAAGAAATGTAAGAGAAATTAGGAGGGCTAAAAGAGGACGTGAGGTTGCTCTGGCAGACAGGGTGAAAGAGAATCCCAAGGGTTTCTATAGCTCTATTAAGAGCAGAAGGATAGTAAGGGACAAAATTGGTACTCATGAAGATCAGTGTGGTCATCTATGCATGAAAGAGCTGGAGGAGATCTTTAATGAATTTTTTGTATCTGTATTTACTCAAGAGCCAGACACAGAATCTATAGGACTGAGAAAAAAAGAGTAGTGAGGTCATGGACCATATCCGGATTACAGAAGAGGAGGTGCTGGCTGTCTTGAGGTGAATTAAGGTGGATAAATCCCCAGGGCCTGACAAGGTGTCCCCTCAGACCTCGTGGGAGGTGAGTGCAGGGGCCCTGGCAGAGATATTTAGAACATCCTTAGCCGCAGGTGAGGTGCTGGAGGACTGGAGGATAGCTAATGTTGTTCCGTTGTTTAAGAGAGGGTCTGAGAATAAGCTGGGAAATTTCAGTCATGGGTAAATTATTGGAAGGTATTCTGAGGGACAGGATGTATAAGTATTTGGAAAGACAGGGTCTGATAAGGAATAGTCAACATGGCTTTGTGCGTGGCCAATCTTATGGAGTTTTTTGAGGAGGTTACCAGGAAGGTTGATCAGGGAAGGTGGTGGACATTGTCAACTTGGACTTTAGCAAGGCCTTTAACAAAATCCCACGTGGGAGGCTGCTCCAGAAGGTTAAGTTGCTTGGCATTCAGGATGAAGTAGCCAATTGGATTCAACTTTGGCTTAGTGGGAGAAGCCAGGGAGTGGTAGTAGATGGTTGTCTCCCTGACTGGAGGCCTGTGACTGGTGGTGTGCCACAGGGATCAGTGCTGGGTCCGTATTCATGAGGTCTATATTCATGATTTAGATGATAATGTGGTAAACTGGATCAGCAAATTTGTGGATGACACCAAAATTGGGGGCATAGTGGACAGCGAAGAAGGCTATCAAAGCTTGCAGCGTGATCTTGACCAGCTGGGAAAATGGGCTGAAAAATGGCTGATGGAATTTAATGCAGACAAGAGTGAGGTGATGCACTTTGGGAGGGCAAACCAGGGTAAAACTTACACAGTGAATGGTGGGGCTCTGAGGTGTGCAGTAGAACAAAGGGAGCTGGGAATACAGGTCCATAATTCCTTGAAAGTGGCATCACAGGTAGATAGGGTCATAACGAGAGCTTTTGGCACATTGGCCTTCATGAATCAGGGCATTGAGTACAGGGGATGTAACGATGAAGTTGTACAAGATGTTGGTGCGGCTGAATTTAGAGTATTGTGTGCAGTTCTGGTCACTTACCTACAGGAAAGATATCAATAAGCTTGAAAGAGTTCAGAGAAAATTTACACAGATGTTGTCAGGATTTGAGAACTTGAGTCATGAATAGGTTAGGACTTTATTCCCTGGAGCGCAGGAGAATGAGGAGAGATCTTATAGAGGTATACAAAATTATGAGGGGTATAGATAGGGTGAATGCATGCAGGCTTTTTCCCCTCAGGTTGGGTGAGACTAGAACTCGAGGTCATAGGTTTAGGGTGAAAGGTGAAATATTTAAGGGGAATCTGAGGGGAAACTTCTTCACTCAGAGGGTGGTGCGAGTGTGGAACAAGCTGCCAGCGGAAGTTGTGGATGCAGGTTCAATTGTGACATCTGAGAGAAGTTTGGATAGGTACAGGGATGGGAGGGATGTGGAGAGCTATAATCTGGGTGCAGGCAGATGGGACTAGGCAGAAAACCAGGCCGGCATGGACTAGATGGGCCGAAGGTCCTGTTTCTGTGCTGCAGTGCTCGACGACTCTATGACATGTGACAATAATAATGTGACAATAACATTTCAGGAACAGCTTCTCCCCCTCCACCATCAGATTTCTGAACAGTCCATGTACCCATGAACACTGCCTCATTATTCCTCTTTTGCACTATTCATTTATTTATTTTTGTAATTTATAGTTATTTTTATGTCTTTATGTCTTGCACTGTACTGCTGCTGCAAAACAACAGATTTCATGACATATGTCAGTGATAATAAACTTGATTCTGATTCTGAATAAACCAAATCCAATTCCAATATACAAACACGTCAGACACTGAGTCTGTCCACAAACCCACTCACATTCCTGATCACTGGAGTTCTGGATCGCAACCTCGGCTCTGGATGCACACCTGCCCCATAGTCGGACTCCAGCTCCTAACCTTCACTTTCACTCTGGATCCCAGGGTCACAATCCGGACTAATGAATGAGCCAGATGCCGAATCATCAGAATAATTGGATGCGAGATGTTTGGAATTTAGAGGCAAAACAATTTATAAAATAATTGAATCATAGAAATCGTAAAGACTGTTCAGTTCATCATGTTCATGCCCATCGAAAGTGGGCTTTAGGTACACACCACCCACCCCCATTTCCTAGCTCTCAGTCCACAGGTCCGCAGGTCACAGCTCCTCGAGTGGAGACACAAGAGACTGCAGATGCTGGAACCTGGAGCAACAAACAATCTGGTGGAGGAACTCAACGGGTCAGGCAGCGTCTGTGGGGGGAAATGGACAGTTGGCGTTTCGGGTCGAGACCCTTCATCTGGACTGAGATCTCACGCACCTACTGTTGACATGCAATGAGGGTTTCTGCTTCCATCATCTTTTCAGGCAGTGAGTCACAGAAACAGGCCCTTCAGCCCACCACATCCATGCTGACCCCTTTTCCCACCTACACTAATCCCATTTGCTCACATTAGGACCATATGCCTCGCCTATTTAAGTGTCTGCTAAATGCCCCTTAGCAACTGTATCTGATGCCACCACCTTCTCTGGCAGGTGCATTCCAGATATCAGCCACCCTCCGTGTAAAAAAAACTTTCCCCTCAGATCCCCTTTAAATCTCCTTCCCCTCAACTTAAACCTTGGCCCTCTTGTTCTTGATACCCCTACCATGGGAAAAAGATTTTGACCATCTACCCTATCTATGCCTCTCATAACCTTATGTCCCAGTTCCTGACCCCCCCACACATTTCTCAACCCACCGCCAATTAAGTTAACCAGGTATTGGGGCGACACAGCAGTTCGATTATCAGACTAATAAAGTCCAGAGATGTGAGTGGCAGTCCCACTACAGCAGCTGTGGATTTTAAATTTAGTAATAATAGACCAGAAGATATAGAAGCAGAATTAGGCCATTTGGCCCATCGAGTCTGCTCCGCCATTCGATCACGGCTGATTCTTTATCAACCCCATTCTCCTGCCTTCTCCCTGTAACCCTTAACCCCCTTACCAATCAAGACCCTATCAACCTCTGCCTTAAATACACCCAATGACTTGGCCTCCACAGCCCTCTGTGGCAACGAGTTCCACCGATTCATTACCCTCTGGCTGAAGAAATTCCTCCTCATCTCGGTTTTAAAGGGATGTCCCTTTATTCTGAGGCTGTGCCCTCAGATCCTAGACTCTCCCACTGATGGAAACATCATCCACTCTATCCAAGCCTTTCAATATTTGGTAGTTCTCAATGAAATCCCCTCTCATCATTCTAAACTCCATTCAGTACAGACCCAGCATTGGAGGTATTTTGCTTCTCTCAACTTCCTGTAACTTGACATAGAACATAGAACAGTACAGCACTGGACAGGCCATTTGGCCCATGGTGTTGTGCCAATCTTGATGCCAATTTATACTAAATGTCCTCCTCCTGTGTATCAAGGTTAATGGCAGGACTCTTAGCTGTGTGGAGGAACAGAAGGATCTTGGGGTCCAGGTCCATAGATCCCTCATGGTTGCCGTGCATGTCGATAGGATTGTTAAGAAGGCATATGGAGTGTTGGCCTTCATTAGTCGGGGTACTGAGTTCAAGAGTCGCAAGGTGATGTTGCAGCTCTATAGAACTCTGGTAGACCACACTTGGATTATTGTGTTCAGTTTGGTTGCCTCATTATAGGAAGGATGTGGAAGCTTTAGAGAGGATGCAGGGGAGATTTACCAGGACGTTGCCTGGATTGGAGAGCATGTCTTATGAGGATAGGCTGAGTGAGTTAGGGTTTTTCTCTTTGGAGAGAAGGAGGTTGAGAGGTGACTTGATAGAGGTGTACAAGATGATAAGAGGCATAGATCGAGTGGACAGTCAGAGACTTTTTTCCAAGGCGACAATGGCTAACATGATGGGACATAATTTTAAGGTGATTGGAGGAAGGTATAAGGGGGATATCAGGGCTAAATTTTTTACTCAGAGAGTGGTGGGTGTGTGGAACGCACTGCCGGCAGAGGTTGTGGGGGCAGATACATTAGGGACATTTAAGAGACTCAGACTCAGATTAGAGCAGGATAAAATGTCGGCACAACGTTGTGGGCCAAGGGGCCTGTACTGTGCTGTAGTGTTCTATCCACATCCCTCCATTCCCTTCATATTCAGGTGTCTATATAAAAGCCTCTTAAACTCCACCAAACTGCCGGCTTCCACTACTACCCCTGGTAACCCATTCCAGGCACCTACCTCTCTCTGTGTAAAAAACTTGCCCCACACGTCACCTTTAAACTTCCCCTCCTCTAACTTTAAAAGCACGTCCTCTGGTGTTTGATATTTCTCCCCTGGGGAAGAGATTCTGACTGTCTACCCTATCTCTGCCTCTCATAATTTTAATAACCTCCCATGTCTCCCCTCAGCCTCCGATGTTCTAGGGTAAACAACTTAAGTTTTTCCAAACTTTCCTTATAATTCATACCCTCTAATCCAGGCAGCATCCCGGTGAACCTCTTCTAGACCCGCTCCACAGTCTCCACATCCTTCCTATAATGGGGAGACCAGAACGGCACACAATACTCCGAGTGCAGCCTGACTAAAGTTTTATACAGCTGCTTCCTTACTCTTATACTCAACAACCCTCCCAATGAAGACAAGCATTCCATACGCCTTCTTTACCACCTTATCCATTTGCGTAGCCACTTTCAGTGAACTATGGGCATGGACACCAAGATCCCTTTGTACCCCAATGTTATTAAGGGGCCAACGCCGGTGGGTAAAATATAATGATAGAAATTCTGCAAGGCCTGATTGTGTTCAGGAGCTCGATGTAAAAACTCAATGATGATGGTGGTTTCTCTATTGATCACACAAATGAGAAACAAAACAACTAATTTTGAGTTCTTGGGTGTGGAAGCTGAGTGGTATGTTACTTTTTCTATTCAAACTTTACCTTCAATGATACTCCCACAAAATATGAAACAAAATTCACCTCAAATTACAACTTACAACCTTTTTCTGCTTCTTAAGAAACTAGAGACTCCACTTTCTTAATATATTCATTTTCAGGATATGGATGTCCCTTGCAAGAACACCATTTACTGCCTATCAGAACAGAGTTAGTGAGGTCTCTTCGACCGGAAACATTAACTCTGTTCCTTTCTCCACAGATGCTGCCTGAACTGCTAAGTGTTTCCAGAATTTTCTGTTTTTATTTCAGATATGCAACACATACACTTCTTTGATTTTTGTGTCTAATTCTAATCTGGGTTGAATTATAGAGTCATAGAGCAATACAGTATGGATACAGGCCCTTCAGCCCAACCGGTCCATGTCGGCCACGTTGTCCACCCAATTGCTTGACCTCAGAGGACGTATTTAAATATATTGTCCTCTGATGTATGAAGAGGGGTTTGGATGATTGGGCTTGAGTTATGAAGAATGAGAGGGAACATCATTGAAACTTACATCATCCTGAAGGAGACATAAGATAAAGTTCAGATGAAGGGCCTCGACCCGAAACGGCGACTGTCCATTTCCCGCCACAGATGCTTCCTGACCCGCTGAGTTCTTGAACTTCTTTTCTGTTGCTCCGAAATCCTGGTGGGACTGGACAGAGTAGATGCAGGCAGGATGCTCCTGATGGTGGGGAAGTCCAGAATCAGGGGTCAGAGAGTCATACAGCACGGAAACAGGCCCTTTGGTCCAACTCATCCACGCCAACCAAGATGCCCCTGATCTTGCCCCTAAGGACACAGGGTAGGCCAGTTAGGACTGAGTTGAGGAGAAATTTCTTCACCCAAAGAATGGTGGACCTATAAAATTCTCTACCAAATCATTAAATATATTCAAGAAGCTATGACACGAATGGTTAAAGAGATGAACAGGGAAGATGCAAGAATAGGAAGCTAAATTTGGATGATCACATTTAATTGCAGAACAGGCTTGATGGGCTGAATGACCTACTCCTGCTCCTATTTTCTGTGTTTCTATGTCAATCCCCATTAACGTGCCAGCAGGACATTTTCCATAACTTTACCCTGACAAATGCAAGTCATGCTGGTTTTGATCTGCTGATTTCTTTTGTTTAGCAAACTGAATCTTTAAAAACAAATGTGCCTGCTCTTCAAAGAAGTTATTAACATAACATACCAGAATGCAGCCTGTTAGAGACCTCAGTTATCCCACTGCAGTGAAAGGGAACATGATGGTGCTTATGTAAATCTACAGACTCTGTATAATCAGTGTTCGCACTGGAACAGGAAGGAATGCTTATTTTGAATATTACTTTGTCAGAAAACCAGCTGGGAGGAATCATTAACCCTTTGTGAGCCATCGTCAGAGATCCTTGTCTTTAACTCGTTCGCAGGCTGCATTTATTGCTCATCAGCCAACTGGCTTGCTTGGCCTTTACAAGCACCTGACCCACTGCAATGGCACTGGTGTTGGAGCAGGCAACAGCACTAGGTTTCATAGACTACAGAACAGTACAGCACAGGAACAGGCCCTTCGGCCCACGATAGTGTGCCGAACGAATTAAACTAGTAATTAAAAGCCTAACTAAACTAATCCCTTCTGCCAACACAATGACCATATCCCTCCATTCTCTGCACATCCATGTGCCTATCTAAGAGCCTCTTAAATGTCTCTATTGTATCTGCCTCCACCACCACCCCTGGCAGTGTATTCCAGGCACCCACCACTGTCTGTGTAAAAAACTTGCCCCTGCATCTCCCTCTCACCTTAAGTGCATGCCCTTGAGCATTTCGACCCTTGAAAAATGTTACCAGTTGTCCACTCTATCCATGCCTCTCATAATCTTATAAACCTCTGTCAGGTCTCCCCTCAGCTTCTGATAAGAGATATGATAAGATTTCTTTATTTGTCACATGTACATCGAAACACACAGTGAAAAGCATCTTTTGCATTGAGTGTTCTAGGGGCACGCTTCCGGCGCCAACATAGCATGCCCACAACTTCCTAACCCGTATGTCTTTGGAATGTGGGAGCAAACCGGAGCACCCGGAGGAAACCCATGCAGACACAGGGAGAACATACAAACTCCTTACAGACAGCAGCCAGAATTGAACCTGGGTCCCTGGTGCTGTAATAGCGTTACGCTAACCGCTATGCTACCGTGCCTACCCTTTGACACCCCAGAGAAAACAACCCAAGTTTATCCAACCTCTCCTTATAGCTAATACCCTCTAAACCAGAAAGTGTCCTGGTGAACCTCTTCTGTATCCTCTCCAAAGCCTCCATATCCTTCCTGCAATGGGGCAACCAGAACTGAATGCAGTTCTCCAGATGCGGCTTCACCAGAGAGAGATCTTTCATTTACTAAATGACATTGGTGGAACAGCTATGTTCCTAGAGAACATAAGATAGGGGCAGGAGTCAGCCATTTGGCTGCTCAGTCCCTGCTCAATCAATCAACAAGATCTTATTTCATCCCTCAGCACCAATTTCCTACCTTAATTCCTCCAATATCCAAAAACTATCGATTCGCGTTTTGAATGCAATCAACAATTGAGCTCCCACAGACCTCCAGGGTAACACGGCAAGACAATGGCTAACACGAGGGGACATAATTTTAAGGTGATTGGAGGAAGGTATAAGGGGGATGTCAGGGGTAAGTTTTTTTTTACAGAGAGTGGTGGGTGTGTGGAACGCACTGCCGGCAGAGGTTGTGGGGGCAGATACATTAGGGACATTTAAGAGACTCTTAGATAGACACATGAATGATAGAGAAATGGGGGGGTCTATGTGGGAGGGAAGGGTTAGATAGATATTAGAGCAGGATAAAATGTTGGCACAACATTGTGGGCCGAAGGGCCTGTACTGTGCTGTAATGTTCTATGTTCTATGGTAGAGAACTCTAAAGATTGACCTACACAAGATGATGCCGTAGCATGGCGACTCTTTGCGAGATGTCTTCAGCAGATCTCTGCTCAATAAATTTTCTCCTCATCTCGGTCTTGAATGGCCTACCACTAACTTTGAGACCAAGACCCCTACTTCCAGACTTTGCAGCCGGGGAAAACATCGTCCTCCGCCATGCCACATCTGCCTCGTCGAGTCCTTCAATGAGGTCACCTCTCCTTCTTTTAAAACTCTCCAATGATCTTGTTTCATCATCATCATTGCTGATTAAAAAATCTCAAATTTTATCAAATGATGTGGTGGGATTTGAACTCAACTTTCCAGATCAATACTTCAGGCTTCTGAACTATTATTCCAGTAACATAACCTCCATTGCTCCCATATCTCCTAAGAGACCCTTGAGACGTTAGCTCATCAGTCTGAGGTTAATAAGACCAAATATCTAATGGCCCACAATGAGTACAACACTCCTGCCTTTTGCTTGTGGGGCCAAATTCTTGAACACTAAAGGGAGACACAAGAGACTGCAGATGCTGGAATCTGGAGCAACACCCAATCTGCTGGAGTTTGTTGAGTTCCTCCAGCAGATTTTTTGTGCCTTGAGCACAAATTCCAGGCCAACTCTCCCAATGGTGGAAGGGCTGTCTGTTCAGAGGGGGGGTAGCTTCAAACTGGCTTAATACCAGTTCAGTACTTGATCCAAGTTCCAGTCACTTCATTTCTCAACCTCCACTAATTCCCCAGAGATACGCTGATTTTTGTATCCCTGCTCCTGAATTCGAAACGGTGGAAAGTGCCTGACTGCATTCCTTGTTTGGTCAGCTGTACTCCTGACACTATGGAAACCATAACCCTGCCGGAGGCTGCCTCTGAGCTGCTGAGAGATTTGCAGAGGCAGTGGCTCTGTTTGTTCAGTGTGAAGAGTGTGTGCACACTCTCTCCCAGAAAGAACACAGCATATCTGCTTAAAGTCAGAGAGCTTTGGTTCAGGTTGGCACACCCAAAGCTAGGACGATGCCCCCAAAGAAAGACTTGCATTTATCTAGCACCATTTGCGTTCCTTTCAAGCTTCCAAAAGCATTTGCGGTTAATTGCTGTGCATTGTCTCAAACCAACAATCTCTACCATCAAGGACAAAGGCAGCAAGCATATGGGAACACTGCCACCTGCAGGTGTCCATCTAAATGACGGACCACGCCTGAGTCTAAATCCTGGATCATCCTACCCTTCAGCAGAAGGGTAGCTGCAATATTACCACCTTCTCAAGGGCAATTAGGGATGTGTAGTAGATGTTGGCTCAGCCACCAATGCCCGCATCCCACAATGGGTGACCCCACCCACCCGGGACATTCTCTCACAATTGAAGACCCTACCCACCCAGGACATTCTCTCTTCTCCCCTCTCCCATTGGGCAGAAGGTACAAAAGCCTGAAAGCACGTACCACCAGGCTCAAGGACAGCTTCTATCCTGCCGTTATACGACTATTCAATGGTCCTCTAGTACGATAAGATGGACTCTTGACCTCACAATCTACCTCGTCGTGGCCTTGCACCTTACTGTCTGCCTGCACTGCACTTTCTCTGTAACCGTAACACTATTCTGCATTCTGTTATTGTTTTACCTTGTACTACCTCAATGCACTGTGTAATGAATTGATCTGTACGAACAGCATGCAAGGCAAGTGTTTCACTGTACCTCGGTACAAGTGACAATAATAAACCAATACCAATTCCAAGGTGAGAGGGGAGAGATTTAACAGGAACCTGAGAGGCAACTTCTTCATACAGAGGGTCAAAGTCGTGTTTATTGTCATATGCACAAGTACATAGAGTCATAAGAGTCCTACAACACAGAAACAAGCCCTTTGGCCCATCTAGTCCATGCCGACATGTATGCACAGGTGCAATGAAAAACTTACTTGCAGCAGCATCACAGGCACATAGCATCAGATAAACAGCATTCACAAGAAAAAATATAAATTAAACATAAATTACACACAACTTTTATAAGAAAGAACACAACTAGAACAAAAAGAAGTCCATTTTAGTGCAAAGTGGTCATGGTGCTGCTAAACTGTAGTGATTAGGGTTGTTCCGGTTGGTTCCAGAACTGAATGGTTGAAGGGAAGTAGCTGTTCTTGAACCTGGTGGTGTGGGACTTCAGGCTTCTGTACCTCCTGCCCGATGGTAGCTGTGAGAAGAAGGCGTGGCCCAGATGGTATATTGTACGAGCTGCCAGAAGCAGGCACAATAACAACATTTAAAAGACGTTTGAACAGGTACATGGATAGGAAAGGTTTGGAGGGATATAGGCCAAATGCGGCCAAATAGCACTTGGTCAGCATGGACGAGTTAGGCCGAAGGGCCTGTTTCCATGTTGTATGACTCTACGATGGTCAGTGTGGATTCAGTAGCCCAAAGGGCCTTTTTCTGTGCTGTATCTCTCTAAGATTCTATGACATGCATCAATAATTAAAACCACTTCTGAAGTATAGTCAAGTTGAGTTTATTGTCATGTGCACAAGTACAGTGAGGTACAGGTACAATGAAAAACTAGCTTGCAGCAGCATCACAGGCACGTAGATACAGACAACACACAGAACATAAATTATACTTAAATTATACCATTCAGTGAAAAAAAGACTGTGCAAAAGCAATACGTTACTGCAAAAAATAACAAAGACACAATCAAAGACCAGTCCACGGTAGTGCAAGAGGTGGTCCCTGGTGTTCCATTGCTGAGGTAGGGTTAGGATTGTGCAGGTCAAGTCAAGAACCTGATGGTTGTCGGTGCAGCCAATGTAGCCAAAATGCATGCATCAAGATCCAACTGCCTGCATTGTGGACATGATGGTGGGATAAATACTGGTTGGGACACCAGTGATAATTTTCTTGCTCTCCTCTGCCATGGTACCATGGGCCCATACTCCTGAGATGGTGGACAAGCCCTTGGTTTAACATCTGATCTATACGGCAGATACTCACTTAACCTATCTATATCTCTCTGTAGACTCTCCGTATCCTCTGCTGCATCTATTTCTTGGTTTATTGCCTGTGCCACTGTAACGTTATTATTTGGTGGTCTATAGACAACCCCCACCAGTTATTTTTTCCCTTTACTATTCCTAAGCGCAGGCAAGATAGTGTAGTGGTTAGCGTGCCAGAGACCCGGGTTCAATTCCAGCTGCTGTCTGTAAGGAGTTTGTACATTCTCCCCGTGTCTGTGTGGGTTTCCTCCGGGTGCTCCGGTTTCCTCCCAGATTCCAAAGACGTACGGGTTAGGGAGTTGTGGGCATGCTATGTTGGCGCCGGAAGCATGGCGACACTTGCGGGCTGCCCCCAGAACACTCTATGCAAAAGATGTATTTCACTGTGTGTTTCAATGTACATGTGACTAATAAAGATATCTTGTCTTGTCTTACCACATAAGTGTCAGGCCAGGTTTTCCAGCTCCCGTTTAAAAGGGAGACTGGTGGACTGTTGATCCGCCAGCGAGTGCTGACGTGATTCCAAGGCTTGGAATAATGCAACATGGCACCCGGGTGGAATCGTCACAAGCCGGTCCCGAGGTTGATCCTCTCCCTGTATGTAGAAGGAACTACTTTATTTACCTGCACAGCACTTTCTCAGTACTGCTATACTATATTCTGCATTCTGTTTTCGTTTTGCTGCTTTGATCTACTTTTGTAAGGCATGATCTGCCTGGATGGCACACGAATGAAAGTTTTTTTATTGCATCTCGATACATTTGCCAATAATGATAAACCAAAGAAGCAGCCCCTGTGAATAGTGAAATGAGCAATGATAGCATCCTATTGACCTCAGCGCAGACTTACTGTATGTAGCAATACAGCATGGATACAGGCCTTCGGCCCAACCAGTCCATGCCGACAACAGTGCCTACCCACCTAGTCCCAATTTCCTGCGTTCAGCCCATGTCCCTCCAAGCCCCGCCCTTCTGTGTACCTATCCAAGTGCTTCTTAAATGACACGATTGTACCTGCCTCAACCACTTCCTCTGGCAGCTCGTTCCATGTACTCACCGCCGTCCGTGTGAAAAAGTTGCCCCTCAGGTCCCTTTTAAATCTTTCCCCCCTCACCCTAAATCTCTGCCCCCTGGTTTTGGACTCCCCTACCCTGGGGAACAGACCGTTACCGTCCACCTTCTCTATGCCTCTCATAATCGTAAACACTTCTATGAGGTCACTCCTCAGTCTCCTACGCTCCAAGGAATAAAGACCCAGCCTGGCCAACCTCTCCCTATAACTCCGGCCCTCGAGTCCTGGCAACATCCTCGTAAATCTTCTCTGCACTCTTTCCAGTTTAACCACGTCTTTCCTATAACAGGGCGACCAAAACTGTATACAGTACTCCAAGTGCGGCCTCACCAACGACCAACACAACTGCAACATAATGTCCCAACTCCGACACTCAATGCCCTGACTGATGGAGGTCTCCATAACTTCAACCATTGGTTACCCAACACATCTATTCTTTGTCCTGTAGTCAATTGCAAAGATAATCACTGGTTTGTCACATAATTGAATGACTTTTGACTCTCAGTCAAACAACCTTTTCCCACATCTCCAATATTTTTGTATAATAAACAAAAACATTCAAAGAAACCGAAATACGAAACCCCTCACCACATTGTGATGCCCTGGTCTCAGTTTAGCTGTTATGTGCTCTGGGATCCATTTTGTGGACATCATTGACAACAACACATTTGTTGTCCATCCCTCGATGTCCCACAGCTGGTTAAAAGGCAACAACATTGGTGAGTCTGGAGTGACGTATTGGCCAGCCTAGACCAGGACAGCAGATCTTCCTCATATTGTCTCATATCTCTTACAAAACAGTCAGCCCATCAAGAATATGCCAGCTCTAAGAGCATTCTCCACTGATTGACCTGTATCCTATTCTCTCTCACATGCCCATCAACTCTCCCACTTGCCACCTACACATGGGGGCATTTACAGTGGCCAATTAACCACACGTCACTGGGATGTGAGAGGAAAATGTATACACATGGTCATAGGAGAATATACAAACTGCACACAGACGGCACTGGGTTTCACAGAGCTGTGAGACAGCAGTGCTATCTACACCGCCAGGCTGTTGCCCTGTTCCCTAAAGCCCAGGTGAACCAGGTGGAGTTCGATACAAATGGGGTAGTTAATCTGTCTTGACCATCAATGTTAGCATTTATTCCAGCTTTGTTTATTACTTGTACCTAAGTTCCCCAGCAGTCTTTATTATTTCAAAAATAAACCTAATTCATAAAAATATATATAGGAAATACAATCCAATTGGTCCGCGCCGCCCATTTAAAACCCCATATTAACCTACCTGTACGTCTTTAGAATGTGGGAGGAAACCGGAGCACCCGGAGGAAACCCACGCAGACACGGGGAGAACGTACAAACTCCTTACAGACAGCGACTGGAATCGAACCCTGATCACTGGCGCTGTAATAGTGTCACGCTATGAAATGATCTGTGTGGACGGTATGCAAAACAAAGTTTTTCACTGTTGGTGACAATATTAAACCAATAAGTCTGCAAGAAACTGAAGAGAGTTGTGGACACAGCCCAGCACATCACAGACACCAGCCTCCCCTCCTTGGACTCTGCCTTTACCTCTCGCTGTCTTGGTGAAGCAGCCAGCGTAATCAAAGACCCCACCCACCCGGGTCATTCTCTCTTCTCTCCTCTTCCATTGGGTGGAAGATACAGGAGCCTGAGGGTATGTACCACCAGTTTCTACCCCATTGTGATAAGACTATTGAACAGTTCCCTTATACAATGAGATGGACTATGACCTCACGATCTACCTTGCTGTGACCTTGCACCTTATTGCACTGCACTTCCTCCGTAGCTGTGACACTTTACTCTGTACTGTTATTGTTTTTACCTGTACTACATCAATACACTTTGTACTACCTCAATGTATCTGCACTGTGTAATGAATTGACCTGTACGATCGGTATGTAAGACAAGTTTTTCACTGTACCTTGGTACAAGTGACAATAATAAACCAAAACCAATAGCGCTCCCATCCTTCCCATTGTAAGGCAATACATTTCTTAGTGATGTTGGTTGGGGAATAAATGCTGGCTTAAATGCAGCAGGAACAGCCTTGCACTTTAAGTAGTGTTGTGGCATCCTTTAGTCAAGAGAGCAGATGAGCTTCAGTTTAATATCCCCTCCTAAATGACAGCATCTCCGAGAATGCAGCTCTCCCCTGGAGGACCAGCATAGCTCTGAGGTATGACTTGGAGTTCTCTGCCCCCGAGGTGGTGGAGGCCAGATTGCCACATATATAGAACATAGAACAGTACAGCACAATACAGGCCCTTCGGCCCACAATCTTGTGCCGACCTTTAAACTTCGCCGAAGACTATCGAACCCTTTCCTCCCACATATCCCTCTATTTTAAATTCCTCTATATGCTTATCTAGTAATCTCTTGAATTTGACCAATGTACCTGCCTCCACCACCGCCTCAGGCAGCGCATTCCATGCCCCAACCACTCTCTGGGTAAAAAAACCTTCTTCTGATATCAAGCTCCTTACAGACAGCGGCGGGAATTGAACCTGAGTCACTGGCGCTGTAAAGCGTTACGCTAACCACTACACTACCGTGGTAGTACAAGGTAAAACAATACAGAATGCAGAATAAAGTGTAACAGCTCAGAGAAAGTGCAGTGCAGGCAGACAATAAGGTACAAGGTCATAATGAGGTAGATTGTGAGGTCAAGAGTCCATCTTATCGTACTAGGGAACCATTCAATAGCCTTATAAGAAAGAGATAGAAACTGTCCTTGAGCCTGATGGTATGTACTTACAGGCTTTTGTTTGGGAGAGGGGAGAAGAGAGAATGTCCAGGGTGGGCGGGGTCTTTGATTATGCTGGCTGTTTTACCGAGGCAGCAGGAAGTGTAGACATGGAGTCCATGGAGGGTAGATTGGTTTCCGTGATGTGCTGAGCGGTGTCCACAGCTCTCTGCAGCGGTCCTGGGCAGAGCAGTTGCCGTACCAAGCTGTGATGCATCCGGATAGGATGCTTTCTACGGCTGCATAACATACCCATGATTACTGCAACCCTCCCCCCGCCATTCTTCCAGCCAATAGGAATGTCACAGCCTGTTTGTTTTCCTATTGGATAACCCTTAGATTTATATTATAGACTACCATTACCTGCAATCTCCAATATTTTTGTTACAGTTAAATGAAAATGTTGAAGGAAAATGCAAACACAGCAACCTATTATCCTGGAGACACAAGAGACAGCAGATGCTGGAATCTGGAGCAAAAAGCAAACGGCTTGAGGAACTCAGCAGGTCAGGCAGCATCTGTGGCAGAAGCTGCTCGACCCGAAACATCAGTCACCCCCCTTTGCCCCCACAGGTGCTCGTTAACCTGCTGAGGTTTTCCCGCAGTTTGCCTTTTGCTATCTTTTACGCCTTTGGGTTTTGCTGTTTTTTTGGAGATTATTTGAATTGCTGGAGCCCCTGGGTGAATCTTGGTGGCAAGTTAGACGAGAGCAAGCCACAGGCAAAGTTCAGGAGCCAAATTCACAACGAATGCAAGGATCTGGATTGTGTTGTGCTTTTTTTTAAACATCTAATGCCATTCAGTGGCAGCTCTGTGGAAGTGCAGCTGGTAATCAGTTCACCCGCACACAGCCCAATGAACCTTCCAACATCCTTGGGTCTCCTTCTCCATCCCTTTTCTCCAACTTTGTGCCCCTGGCTATATCCCAGCTTCCAAGGCATGCTTGAAGTACAGAATTCCATCATGTTTCAAGGATGGCTATCGGAAAGAAATCTAGCCATATTTACAGGGAATGTACTATAGTTAAATGCACGTAGCATTAGGAATAAAGTAGATGACCTAGTGACACAACTACAGGTTAATAAATACGACGTTGTGGCAATCACCGAGTCATGGCTTTATGACGGATGTGAGTGGGAACTGAATGTCCAGGGGTACACAGTGTATAGGAAGGATAGGCGGGTAGGCAGAGGGGGAGGTGTGGCCATGATGGTTAGTAGTGATATAAAATCAATAGAAAGGAAGGATATTGGGTCAGAGGAGGTGGAATCCTTGTGGGTGGAGCTAAGAAATAGCAAGGGTAAAAGGACAATGGTAGCAGTCATATATAGGCCCCCAAATAGCAGTCAGCAAGTGGACGATAAGTTGCAGTTTGAGATAGAAAAAGCATGCCAGAGTGACAATGTGAAGATAATTATGGGGGATTTTAACATGAAGGTGGACTGGGAAATCCAGAATGGCGGTAGTACTCAGGAGAGGGAGTTTGTGGAATGTCTAAGGGACGTTTTTCTAGAGCAACTTGTTGAAGAGCCCACCAGGGGATCGGCTGTTTTGGATTGGGTGCTGTGTAATGAACCGGAGGTGATCAGGGAACTAAAGGTAAAGGAACCACTGGGAAGCAGTGATCACAATATGATTGAGTTCAGTTTCAAGTTTGAGAAGGAGAAACTGATAACTGGTGTATCGATATTTCAGTGGAACAAAGGAAATTACAATGGTATGAGGGAGGAGTTGGCCCTAATTGATTGGAAGAGTAAGCTGGCTGGAGGGACGGCAGAGGAGAAATGGAAGGAATTTCTACAGGAAATAAGGAAATTGCAGGATAGATATATGTATCACCACAACAGCCTCATACTCAACATCAGCAAGACCAAGGAACTGATTGTGGACTTCAGGGAGGGGAAGTCAGGAGAACTCATACCAGTCCTCATTAGGGTCAGCAGTGGAAAGGGTGAGCAGCTTCAAGTTCCTGGGTGCCAACATCTCGAGGGATCTATCCTGGGCACAACGCATTGATGCAATCATGAAGAAGGCATGCCAGCAGCTCTACTTCGTTGGGAGTTTGAGGAGATTTGGTATGTCACCAAAGACCCTTGCAAATTTCTATCAATGTACGGTGGAGAGCATTCTGACTGGTTGCATCACCGCCTGGTATGGAGGCTCCAATGCACAGGATTGCAAAAAGCTGCAGAGGGTTGTAGACTCAGCCTGCTCCATGGGCACAACCCTCCCCACCATCGAGGACATCTTCAAGGGGCAGTGCCTCAAGAAGGTGACATCCATTACTAAGGACCTCACCACCCGGGACATGCCCTCTTCACGTTTCTACCATCAGGAAGGAGGTACAGGAGTCTGAAGACACAAACTCAACGATTCAGGAACAGCTTCTTCCCCTCCGCCGTCAGATTTCGGAACTGTCCATGAACCCGTGAACACCACCTCGTTATTCCTTTTTTTGCAACATTTATTTATTTTGTTATTTATGGTAATTTTAACGTCTTTGCACTGTACTGCTGCCATAAAATGGCAAATTTCATGTCATGTAAGTCAGTGATAATAAACCTGATTCTGGTGTTGTTCGAAGTAACTGTTGCAAGAAACTGCATATCCAATAACCAGAGTGACCCTATCCTAATAATATTGCTGACAGGCACAATGGGATGAATGGCACATATCTATTCTTTGACTGTTAAACCCTATGTGTCACTTTACATATTCCTAATCATTCCCGGGCTGTGGGCATTGCTGGTAAAGCTGGTATATAGTGCTAGAGGCAATAAGCCACTGTCTTTAACATAAGCATGTAATAAATCGGCCCCCACAGGCCTCCTCATATGCTTCGTCCACCTTCCCACCCTATCCCCTCACCTCAATTCCCCTAGTGTCTAAAATCCCTCAATCTCAGCATTGAACTTTACAAATGAGCAACCAGATCTTATGAGGTGGAGAATTCCAATGATTTACAAACTTCTCCATCCTTAATGCTGATCCCTTATCTTGAGGTTCCTTGATTCTCGAGTTTCCAGCTAAAAAATATCTCCTGGGCATTTACACTTTCAATCCCTTTCAAAATGTTGTCTCTTTCAATGAGATCAGCAGAGTATGGACTGTTTGGTGGAGGTGCTTCCACAGGGCTTCTGGATAGGGAATCTGAAATATTAACCCAACGATCCTGAATGGCCAATATCTGCTTAAGTCACGATGGTACGGTTGGAGTTGGTTGTGGTTCCTGCACAAGGGCAGGACCATGTCCATGAGACCCTTGAGCTTGTTCCACCATTCAATAAGATCATGGCTGATCCCACCTTGGCAACACCTCTTTCCTATATCCTTCTCATTCCGTTATGGTTCAAATATATGTCGATCTCTGCCTTGAATATATTCAATGACTCCATGTCCACAGCTGAGAGTTCAAAGAGCCATGACCCTCTTAAGGGAAGAAATTCCTCCTCATCTTATATGGGCAACCCTGTAACCTGAAACTTTGCTCCTCAGCTCTAGGTATCTCCAATGGGAGAAACATTCTCACATCATACACCCTGTCTATCCCCCTCAGAATCTTATGTTTCAATAAGATCATATCTCATTCTTCTAAAGTCCAAAGACCATGGGCCCAATCTTTCTACATACACTAACCTCTTCAACCCAGGAGACAACCAAATAAACCTTCTCTGCACTGCCTCGAATGCAAGTATACCCTTGTTGCCTACTCACTTAACCTACCTGTATCCCTTTGCAGGTTCTTTGTGTCCCCCTCACAACTTGCTAACCAAGTTATGTCATCAGCAAATAATTATTTGGAATCTCTGCCATTTCTGCTCCATTACAAATTCGCCAGTCTCAAAAATCTAAGCAGCCAAGATTAACTTTGGCTACGTTTACTTCATTTATATCTGTAGAAGCTCTTTATATCTTCTCCCCCTCAATAGAATGCAGTTCATGTTCTTCTAGGGGGTGGAAATTGCAAACGGAAGTGCTGTCAAAGATGTCCTGATGTTCCCCGAATCTCAGCCAGACCATCAGAGAGCGGTAAACTGCCCAGTCCATCACAGTCTCGTCACTTCCTTCCACCCAGTCCATCTTCACCATGCGTTGCA
The DNA here is from genome assembly GCF_009764475.1 of Pristis pectinata. Lineage (NCBI taxonomy): Eukaryota > Metazoa > Chordata > Chondrichthyes > Rhinopristiformes > Pristidae > Pristis > Pristis pectinata. The sequence continues at coordinate 8,330,681 of NC_067405.1, read as the reverse complement.
TCAGGAAGGCTAACAGTGTCGTCAAGGATGCCTGCCATCCTGGCTATTGCCTTTTCTCTCTTCTACCTTCTGGGAGAAAATACAGGAGCTTGAAAGCCCGGCCAGTCAGACTCAAGAACAGCTTCTTCTCCGCTGCTATCAGACTCCTGAACCAATGACCTCTTTCACATCCCCTTCCTGGTGGTGCTGCCATGTTCTCAGACTCTTAACTCTCCCTCTCTCAGTTATTCCACTGTTGTCACTCTAGTATTTTTTGCTACACTACTTTTTTGCTACACTACTACCTTTGCACCATTCTGCTGTTTTGCGTTCGTTGTTGTATCTATTGCTGTATATATTATACCATTACTCTGAGCATCACGTCAACAAGGAATCTCATTGCACCTTGGTGTATATAACAATAATCTAATCTAAGACTGCCATCACACAGAGCAACCATTTGGCCAATCAAAAACATCCCAGCTCACCCAATTCCTAGCCCTCTTCTTCTAGTCATGCAATGTCTTTTCCATCTCAATTTTTAAAAAATTTGAGTATTTTGGAACCTGGTTATCGCTGGCAAGGACAGCATTAGTATGCTATGGTACACGGCAGGCATGGTAGTGTAGCGGTTAGCATAACGCTATTACAGTGCCAGCGACCTGGGTTCAATTCCGGCTACTGTCTGTAAGGAGTTTGTACGTTCTCCCTGTGTCTGCGTGGGTTTCCTCCGGGTGCTCCGGTTTCCTCCGGGTGCTCCGGTTTCCTTCCACATTCCAAAGACGTATGGGTTAGGAAGTTGTGGGCGTGCTATGTTGGCGCCGGAAGCATGGCGACATTTGCGGGCTGCCCCCAGAACACTCTACGCAAAAGATGCATTTCACTGTGTGTTTCAATGTACATGTAACTACTAAAGAAATCTTATCTGTTGTCCATCTCTAATCACCCTTGAGAAGGCAGTGATGAGCTGCCTTCTTAAACCTCCAATCTTTCCAGTGAAGATCCTCCAACAACACTGTTGAGGAGGGAGTTCCAGGATTTAGATCCAGGGTGGTGTGCGACTTAGAGGGGAACCTGCAGGTGGTGGTGTTTCCCTGGACCCGTTGCCTTGATTTGGGAGGTGGAGACACAAAAGGCTTGCTGCTGGAATCTGGAGCAACCCAAAAAACGTTGGAGGAACTCAGCGGGTCGGGCAGCATCTGTGGAGGGAAATGGACAGTCGATGTTTCAGGTTGAAACCCTTCATCTGGACTTGACCAGAAACATTAGCTCTTCATTTCCCTCCAATAGATGCTGCCTGACCTGCTGAGTTCCTCCAGCATCTTTGCTGTCAGCAGTGAAGTTGTAGGATGCACACACTGAGGCATTGTTTTCCCGTGGAGGGAGTGAATGTTTAGGGTGGCTGACGCAGTGCTAACCAAGCAGGCTGCTTTGTCCTGATGATGTCAAGCTTCTTGAGAGATGTTGGTGCTGCTTTTATCCAGGCAGATGGAGTATGCAGTGCTGCTCCTGACTTCTGGCTTGTTGGTGGTGGAAAGGCTTTGGAGAGTGTGAGTCATTTGCTGTTGAGGACCCTGCCTCTGACCTGCTGTTGCAACGGTATGGCTGGTTCAGTTGTTTTGATTCAATGGTGACCTCAGAATGACGATAGGGTCCATTGGAATCCCACTGAACGTCAGGGGTAGGTAGTTAAACTTTCCCTCAGTGGAAATGTCTTGCCTGGCACTTTCATAGCAGAAATGTTACTTGACACTTCTCAGGCCGAGGTTGAATGTTGCCTGGGTCTTGTTACATGTAGACATGGGCTGCTTCATTTGCGCAGAGTTGCAAATGGGATTGAACATTGTGCAATCATCAGATTCCCACTTCTGACTTCAGAATGGAAAGGTGATTGGTGAAGGAGCTGCAGACAGTTGGTCCTAGGATACCGTGCTGATGAACAGCGACGTCCTGGGGCTATGATGGTTGACCTCCAACAACCACAACCAGTTTCCTTTGTGCAAGGTATGACTCCAGCCATTGGAACCTTTTGCCCTTGATGCCCATTGACTTCAGTTTTACCGGCACCTTGCTGCCACACTCAGTCAAGTGCTACCTTGGCATCCAGACAGTTAATCTCACCTCATCTCTTGAATTGAACTCGATGTTTGGACCAAGCCTGTGACGAGGTCTGGAGCCAAGTGGTCATGGTGAAGCCATAAACGGCATCAGTGACCAGGTTATTGGCAAGTGGAGCAACAAAGAACCTGTTGGAGGAACTCAGGAGGTCGAGCAGCATCTGTGGGAGGAAAGGAATTGTTGACATTTCGGGTCAAGACCCTGGATCAGGACTGTTTGTTGCTCCGGATTCCAGCATCTACAGTTCTTCTTGTCTCTATTGGTAAGCGATGCTCGATAGCACTATCGATGATAGCTTCCACCACTTTGTTGATGAATTGCACCTGCCTTAGTGACCTGAGCAGCTTTACTCATTGTTGGGTAAATGCCAGTGTTGTGATTGTACTGCAACAGCTTTGCGAAAGATGGCGCTAGCTCTGCAGTGCATCTGTTCAATACTACAGCTGGGATGTTGTCTAGTCTTAGATTTAGAGGAACAAATCTGTGGAGAGATAGCAGACGGTTGCAAGAAAAATAAGGTTGTGATAGTAAGTGACTTTAACTTCCCACTTATTGATTGGGACTCCCATACTGTAAAGAGAATGGATGGGATAGAGTTTGTCAAATATGTTCAGGAAAGTTTTCTCAATCAATATGTAGAGGTCCCAACGAGAGAGAGCGTGATGCTGGATCTCCTCTTAGGGAATGAGGCAGGGCAGGTGACAGAAGTGTGTGTAGGGGAACACTTTGGATCTAGTGATCATAATTTCATTAGTTTCAAGATAATTATGGATAAGGATCGGACTGGTCCTCAAGCTGAGATTCTAAGCTGGAGGAAGGCCAATTTTGATGGCTTCAGAAGGGATCTGGCAGGCGTGCATTGGGATAGGCTGTTTTCTGGCAAAGAGATGCTTGGAAAGTGGGAGGCTTTCAAAAGTGAAATATTGAGAGTACGGAATCTGTATGTTCCTGTTAGAATAAAAGGCAAGGCTAGCAGGATTAGGAAACCTTGGTTATCAAGGGATATTGAGGCTCTGGTAGAATAAAAGGAGACACATATCAGGTATAGGCAGCTAGGATCAAATGAGGCGCTTGAGGAGTATAAGAAATGCAAGAGAACACTTAAGAGAGGGCAAAAAGAGGACATGAGGTTGCTCTGGCAGACGGGGTGAAAGAGAATCCCCAATTGTTTCTACAGCTATATCAAGAGCAAAAGGGTAGCAAGGGACAAAATTGGTTTGGTCCTCTTGAAGATCACCATGTCATCTATGCATGGAACTGAAAGAGATTGGGGAGATCTTAAATGAATTTTTTGTGTCTGTATTTACTCTGAAGACAGACACAGAGACTACGGAACTGAGGCAAAAGAGTAGTGAGGTCATGAACCATATCCAGATTATGGAAGAGGAGGTGCTGGCTGTCTTGAGGCAAATTAAGGTGAATAAATCCCCAGTGCCAGACAAGGTGTCGCCGCAAACTTTGTGGGAGGCTAGTGCAGAACTTGCAAGGGCATTGGCAGAGATATTTAAAACATCTTTAGCCACGGGTGAGGTGCCGGAGGACTGGAGGATAGCTAATGTTGTTCCGTTGTTCAAGAGAGGCTCTAAGAATAAGCTGGGAAATTATAGGCTGGTGAGCCTGGTGTCAGTCATGGTAAATTATTGGAAGGTATTCTAAGGGACAGGATACATTAGCATTTGGATAGACAAGGCCTGATTAGGGTTAGTCAACATATCTTTGTGCATGGTAGGTCATGTCTTACCATTCTTAGAGTTCTTCGAGAAGGTTACCGAGAAGGTTGCTGAGGGAAAGGCAATGGATGTTGTCTACATGGACTTTAGCAAGGCCTTTGACAAAGTCCCACATGGGATGCTGCTCCAGAAGGTTAAGTCGCTTGGCATTCAGGGTGAAGTAGCCGAATGGATTCAACATTGGCTTAGCAGCAGAGGCCAGAGAGAGGTGGTAGGTGGCCTTCTCTCTCACTGGAGGCCTGTGACCAGTGGTGTGCCGCAGGGATCGGTGCTGGGTCCTTGTCGCTTATTACTTATATTAATGATTTAGATCAGAGGTTTTCAACCTGTGGTCCGCGGCGGGTTGCCAGGGGGTCCGCGAGCAAGCCAAGAAAAAAAATGGAAAAGCGTCCTGTTACAAAGACGTAGCTTACTCGCTTGCTCCAGTTTTCTACTATTCAGAAAATCAACCATATCTATTCTATCTGTTATAGGCGACAATCTTAGAGACTTAGACGGTGTTCCCTTCTGGTAAGCTGCCGCTTAATATTCGATTTGTGTAGTCACAGTAGTCAGTAGTGTTCACTACTCTCTACTATTCTGTTGTGCACTGTAGTGTTAGCGAGACTGAGTGACGTTGCTGGTTTGCCTTAATAATATTACTTATCTACCGTGCATTTATGCCACAGTGACGTCACTATTAAACGAAAAGTGTGCAAGTATGTAAATTTTAGATTAGTTTTGATAATTTTGTTTATCAGTAATAGTAATTAAACTGTCCAGCGTGTATTACTGAGTATGGAGAAATTTCTGAAGAGAAAAGCTGACCAGAAACTGGAAGGTTCTGATGACGAAGGGGATAAGGGTGACCGAAAGAGAAAACAACTCGTACGATCCAGAATACGTTTCATATGGCTTCATCGCAGTGGGGACAAATGCAGACCAACCTCTCTGTTGTGGGTTTGCAAACACTGTCCAACAATGCAATGAAACCAGCGAAATTGAAGCACCATTTAATAACAGTGCATCCAGATATTGCCAGTAAGCCGAAGGAATATTTTGAGCGGCAAAAGGAGCTGTACCTCAAGCAGAAAGGCAAAATGACAGCCTGTGCCACTGTAAATGAGAAGGCTCTTCGCGCATCATATTTGGTAGCATTACGAATAGCATGTTCCAGAAAGCCTCACACAATTGGAGAAGAGCTTATACTGCCTGCAGCAGTAGATATGTGCAAAGCTGTACTGGGAAAAGAATCCAGTCAAAAACTGAAAGCCATTCCACTGTCTGATAACACAGTAAGCAGAAGAATTGGCGATATGGCGGAAGATATACAGAGCCAGCTGATAGCACGTCTTCAGCAAGTCAGATTTGCGATTCAGCTCGATGAAAGTACTGATGTTGCCAGTGCTGCACAGTTGTTGGTTTATGTTCGATATTGCTGGGAAGGAGAGGCTTTGGAAGACTTTTTGCTTTGCAAGGCGCTCCCAGGGAGTACAACCAGTGAAGAACTTTTCCGTGTGCTTGACACTTTTTTTGTACAATCGGCATTGGCGTGGACACAGTGTATTGGAGTATGCACAGATGGCACTGCCACAATGACAGGACGGAAGTCAGGTCTAGTTGCACGAGTGAAAGAAGTAGCTCCACATGTAGCAGCAACCCACTGCATGATTCACCGTGAGGCTTTGGCTGCAAAGGATATGGATGAAAATCTTGCGGATGTGTTTTCCATGTGCATTAAAATCACTAACTTTATCAAAGCCAGGCCGCTCAATCATCGTTTGTTTGAAAACATATGCTGTGAAACGGAAGCCAAGCATAAACATTTGTTGCTACATACAGAAGTCAGATGGCTGTCACGAGTCCATGTTGTACAGCGTGTATATGAATTGCGAGATGAACTGCTCATTTCTATAAATGAGCATAACGAATCATTGGCACAGTTCTTGACAGATGAGACGTGTGTTGCCAGATTAGCTCATTTTGCAGATATTTTTAAACATTTTGAACAGCTTAAATCTATCATCGCAAGGACCTGGCTCAGATGTTCTGAAAACGCATGACAAAATCAATGCCTTTCAGAAAAAACTCCGTATCTGGAAGGGAAGATGTGAGCAAGGCGTCTATGATATGTTTCCGTTACTAGATGACTTTCTGACAGTGAACGAGACTAAGAGAGAGGCCATTGCGAGCACCGTTTTGAACCATATTCAACAGCTGTCACATTATTTCCATGAGTATTTCAGTGATGATGACACGAGCATGTTTGATTGGATTCAAAATCCATTTGAATGCATGCTTACTGATTTAACTGGATGTGAAAAAGAATTGGCTGAACTGTCATCTGACAGGACTTTGTGCTTGCAGTTCAACTGAATGTCACTGTTGTCGTTCTGGATAGCATGTTTCCAGGAGTATCCACTGCTGTCCGGCAAAGCCGTCAATGTTCTGTTACCATTTGCAACCACTTGTGCAAAATAGCATTTTCTGCAGTCACTGCCATGAAAACCAAATACAGATCAAGACTGAATATTGGGGATGAGATATGCGAATGTTTGTCGCACATACCACCACGATTGGACAAACTCTGCAGTGCAAAACAGGCACAACCTTCACATTGAACTGAACACTGAAAGACACCGCTGGTAATTATCGGTGATTGAAATAGGGCCTATGTGCAGTAATTTAAGTGCTGTATGCATGAATTATCGATTGTTTCATTTTGTGGGCTTTGGGGGTCTGCTATCTAACAAGGACATGTTCTGGGGGTCCGCAGCATGAAAAAGGTTGAAAACCACTGATTTAGATGATAATGTGGTAAACTGGATCAGCAAATTTATGGATGACACCAAGGTTGGGGGTGTAGTGAACAGCGAAGAAGGCTATCAAAGCTTTCAACATGATCTTGATCAGCTAGGAAAATGGGCTAAGAAACGGCAGATGGAATTTAACGCAGACAAGTGTGAGGTGATGCACTTTGGGAGGACAAACCAGGGTAAGACTTACACAGTGAATGGTAGGGAACTGAGGTGTGTGGTAGAACAGAGGGACCCGGGAATACAGATCCATAATTCCTTGAAAGTGGCATCACAGGTAGATAGGGTCATAAAGAGAGCTTTTGGCACATTGACCTTCTTAAATCAGGGCACTGAGTACAGGAGTTGGGATGTTATTTTGAAGTTGTGCAAGACATTGGTGAAGCTGAATTCAGAGTATTGTGTGCAGTTCTGGTCACCTACCTACAGGAAAGATATCAATAAGCTTGAAAGAGTGCAGAGAAAATTTACAAGAATGTTGCTGGGACATGAGGACCTGAGTTATAGGGAAAGGTTGAATAGAGGACTTCATTTCCTGGAGTGCAGGAGAATGAGGCATACAATCTTATTTAATCTTAGAGGTATACAAAATTATGAGGGGTATAGTTAGGGGAAAAAGCCTGCATGTGTTCACCCTAAGGTTGGGTGAGACTAGAACTAGAGGACATGGGTTTAGAGTGAAGGGTGAAATATATAAAGGAAATCTGAGGGGGAACTACTTCACTCAGAGGATGGTGCGAGTGTGGAACGAGCTGCCAGCAGAAGTGGTAGATGCAGCTTCAATTGTAACACTTAAGAGAAGTTTGGATGGGAGGGGTTTGGAGGGAAATGGTCCAGGTGCAGGTAGATGGAACTCGGCAGAAGATCAGATCAATATGGACTAGATGGGCCAAAGGGCCTGTTTCTGTGCTGTAGTGCTCTATGGCTCTATTCTCAGTACTCTTGTTGTATTCAGTGCTCTTGGCCATTTCTTGATATCATGGTGGGTAGATCAAATTGGTTGAAGACTGGTTTCTGTGATAGTGGGGATATCAGGAGGAAGCGGAGAAGGATCACCCATTCGGTACTTCCAGCTGAACACGTGTGAATGTTTCAGCCTTTTCTTTCACACTCAGGTGTTGGATCCTGCTATCGTTGAGGATGGGGTTCCTGGACCCTTCTCCTGTTAGCTGCTTAATTGCCCACCTCCATTCACAACTAGATGTGGTAGGGCCATAAAGGTCCAATCTGACCTGGTGATTGTGGGATCACTTGGCTCCTTCTATTACATGGAGTGTAGCAAGCAGAGTCATGTATTGTAGATTCACTAAGTTGGCACCTCACTCTTAGGTACAGCTGGGACGCTCTTCTGCACTCTGCATTGAACAAGGGTTGATGCTATGGCTTGACAGTAATTGTAGAGTGAGGGATATATATGCCAGACCCTTGCACTACAGAGTGTGGTGATGTACATCTGCCACTGATGGTCCACAGCACCTCATGGCTGTCCAGTTCTGAGCTGCCTGATCTACTCCAAGTCTTTCTCATTTAACATGATTGTGCCACACAACAGGATAGTGTCTCAGTGTGAAAGTGGCACTTTGTGTTACCAAGGTGCTGTTGCCACTTTTACCAATGCTGTCATGGGCACATGCATTCAGCAAAGCTAAACTGGCAAGGATAAGATTTTTATTCCTTGTGTGGTTCACTCACCAATTGGCACAGACCCAGTCTCACAGTTACAAACTGTCTTTTCTCATACTTTATCTTTGCTCCTTTTATTTCTTTAATTCCCTTCTTAAACTTCTTCCTTCAGCTTGGGGCAACACACAATCTGCTGGAGGAACTCAGCAGGTCGAGCAGTGAATTGTCAACGTTTCGGGTCGAAACCATGCTTCAGGATCTGAAACGTTGACAATTCCTTACCCCCTCACAGATGCTGCTCGACCCACTGAGTTCCTCCAGCAGATTGTTTGTGCTCCAGGTTCCAGCATCTGCAGTCTCTCGTGTCTTCTCCTTCAGCTTGGTTCTTACTTGAGGCATCAACTGCATCTAATTCTTAGTCACACAGGGAGCCCTGGCTTTAATCACCTTTCCCTCCTAGGAACACGCCTGCATTCCAATATATAAAATAACAGTGGTAGGCCACCCAACTCCTTCAGCCTGTTCTGCCATTCAATAAGATCATGGAGATCCTCAGAAAGCCTTTCTCCCTTTCTTATTGAGAATCTATCTTCCTCTGGTTTACAAAGACCCTCTTTGCACCACCCTTTGAGGAAGAAAGTTCCCAAGACTCATGACCTAAAGGGAGGACTGTGCCTCTTCACAGTCCTAAATTGGTGACCCATTGTTTTTAAGGAGGGACCTTCAGCTCAAGATTTGCCTTCAAGAGGAAACTTCCTCTCCACATCTACTGCCAAGCTCTCAGGATCCTATATTTCAATCACGTCTCTTCTCTCTCTTTTGAACTCCAGCAGATACTTGCTGAGTCCATCTGATCTTCCCCCATAAGGTGATCCACTCATTTCAGGTATTAGACCTGTACACCTTCTGGAAACTGCTTCCAATGCATTAATACACTTCCTTAACAAAGCCAATGCTACAAACAAGCACTACAGCTATGAGCCATAGAGTAATACAGCATGGAAACACGCCCTTAGGCCAAACTCATATGGACACACCAATGCCCTCCATTACTGAAAGATAACCTCTCTGCTTTTATATTTGATTTCTCTTGCAACAACCAATACAATTCTGTTAGTTTTCCCAATTACTTGCTGTACCTGTATAATACTATTTTGCAAATCATGTATCTGGACATCCCTCTTCAATAGAGCTCTGCACCATAGATATATTGTATTTAATTTTTTCATGCTAAAATGCACAATTTCACATTTATCCATATCGTACTCCATTTGCCAGATCTTTGCCCACTCACTTATCTGAACACATCTCTTTAACCCCCTTGTGTTCTCTTCACAAAGGCATGGTAGTGCAGCGGTTAGAGCACTATTACAGCGCCAGCAACCCGGGTTCAATTCCGGCTGCTGTAAGGAGTTTGTACGTTCTCCCCGTGTCTGCGTGGGTTTCCTCCGGGTGCTCTAGTTTCCTCCCACATTCCAAAGACATATGGGTTAGGAAGTTGTGGACATGCTATGTTGGTGCCGGAAGCGTGGCGACACTTGCGGGCTGCTCCCAGAACACTATGCAAAAGATGCATTTCACTGTGTGTTTCAATGTACATGTGACTAATAAAGAAATCTTAAATTCTTCTTCTACCTACTTTTGTAGCAAATTTAGTGACCATCACTAGTGTAAGGCGCTGGGATTAATCTGGAGATTATTACCTTGATATCCTGCTTCTGAAACTCTTTCTTTAAATCAGGAGACACAAGGGATTCTGCAGATGCTGGAATCTGGAGCAATACATGTCTCGATCCAAAAGTTTGTTTCTCTCCATAGATGCTGCCTGACCTGCTGAGTTCCTCCAGCATTTTGTGTGTGTTCTTTAAATCAGGCCCTCATCCATTTTCTATTGATGGCAGTGGCACCCACATGCCCTTAGAGATTATACACTTTGCACCCAGGATCATGGAGTAGATGCTTAAGCTGCTGTAGTCAGTACAATAAGCAGAATGCTTCATGCTGGCCAGTGTTAAACTCTACTTCTCATCTCAGCCAATAAGTTTTTAACTTCTCCCAATAAAAGGACAACTTTATTCACAACAGAAGGGGGACAAACATCAACAGGCCATTCACTTGTGTTAGTTCCCCCATCAACAACCATAAACTGGGACTAGGTTTATCAACAAGGAATGTTGCCAGGACTCAAGGGACTGAGTTATAGGGAGAGGTTGGGCAGGTTTGGACTTTATTCCTTGGAGCGTAGGAGACTGAGGGGTGACCTTATAGAGGTGTATAAAATCATGAGCGGCATAGATAGGGAGAATGCACACAGTCTTTTTCCCAGGGAAAGGGCATAGGTTTAAAGTGAGAGGGGAAAGATTTAAAGGGGATCCGAGGGGCAACTTCTTCATGCAGAGGGTGGTGTGTATGTGGAACGAGCTGCCAGAGGAAGTGGTGGAAGCAGGTACAACATTTAGAAGACACTTGGACAGGTTCATGGATAGGAAAAGTTTAGAGGAATAAACATGGAAAATTGGGATTAGCTTAGACGGAAGCATGCAGATGACATGCCTGTGAACAGAAGAAACTGCAGAGTTGTGGATACAGCTCAGCACTTCACAGAAACCAGCCTCCCCTCCATGGACTCTTGTCTACACTTCTCACTGCCTCGTTAAAGCAGCCAGCATAATCAAAGAACCCACCCACCCTGGACATTCTCTCTTCTCCCCCCTCCCATTGGGCAGAAGATACAAAAGCCTGAAAGCACGTACCACCAGGCTCAAGAACAGCTTTTATCCCACTGTTACAAGACTATTGAACGGTTCCCTAGTACGATAAGATGGACTTCTGACCCCACAATCTACCTCATTATGGTCTTGCACCTTATTGTCTGCCTGCACTTCCTCTGTACCTGTAATACTTTATTCTGCATTCTGTTATTGTTTTCCCTTGTTTTCCCTCAATGCACTGTGTAATGAATTGATCTGTATAAACTGTATGCAAGACAAGTTTTTCCACTGTAGCTCAGTACATGTGACAATTATAAACTACATTTCAACAAAGCTCTTGCCATATGAGTAACAGTCCGTGATGTTGCTATTTCACGAGAGTTTATTAACACGGACTGGAGCACCTTTGACCTGGTCTGTGCCTGAGTTACCATGCAAGAGTAATTCCTTCAAACTCAGGATCTAGTCTACAATTTCGTCAACAAGACAGATAAAATAAGTTAAAGCAAAGATGTCCTGCTCCTGGTGGACTTTCATCTGCAGTTCTTGGCGACTGTACTATAAAACATGCACTTTCAAAAGGGACCGTACTTTAAGGAGACACAATGCGTATCAATGAAAATCATGCTCATTTCCTAAAGGATTAACAAATAGGTGAACAACTATCAGTAGAATCACATGAACCAGTTATTTACTCCCCAACCCCTGCCCCATACAGCTACCAAGATATACTTGCAAAAAATTTCATTACAAATGCTCCCATGCAAAAAAGTGCAAATTCTGGAACGCTTAGGAGTTTAAATATCCTTAATTATAAAAAGCAATTCCTAATATACAAAAGAACTGAGAGTCTGTGCAGCATTGACTGAACCAGCCTTGCTCTTACACCTTTAGTTAAAAAGTTTGTTAACAGATTAGAGCCCATGAGGTCCTTTAAAAAAAACTGAGGAGGAATTATCAGTGCAGTCTGAATGTAAACTGAGCATTTAAGGTTTGGGTTGGTCAAAATTGCTGGAAAAAAACTTCCACCAAGTCAGGTTCCTCTGAACGAGCAGTATTTTGCTGTGTATCTTCAACTCTGATCTCAAAATAGGAAGGGTAAGCAGGGATCATACTTTCAACATATAGTTGTTGCTGGGAAATGGGAAAAGGCAGAAGGGGACAGAAAACAAAGAGGTTACAGTGGAGAATCCGAATATGGCTCCATTGTCAATGCAAACTATGGCCAGTGATACCAATGTTATCAGCAACCTAGGGTTTCCAACCTATCGGGTTTGCTCTGAAATCCCTTGGAATTAAAAAAATGATGCGAGCAAGATGATTGAGAAGACTAACAGGGGTTTTGAAACTTCTTAAATTTTCACCGAGCACTAGCTCGGTGGTCAAGAATATCCATTGGGGAATAACGGGCCTAGATGCTTTCTGATTGGTGGAGGAAGATGTTGTACCACCACATACAGTGTATTGGATGATCAAACACTGGGGCGAGGGAGCAGGAAGGGGGAGGTCACGTGACGACTCCAGGAGTGCATCCAACCTGGAGCAACAAACAATCTGCTGCAAGAACTCAGCGGGTCGAGCAGCATGAGTGGGAGGAAAGGAACTGTCGATGTTTCGGGTCGAAATCCACCTGAAATGTTGACAATTTCTTTCCTCCCACAGATGCTGCTCGACCTGCTGAGATCTTCCAGCAGATTGTTTCTTGCTCCAGATTCCAGCATCTGTAGTCTTGTGTCTGCATCCAACTTGAACTGGCAACTCAACCAGGCTTGGGTCAACAAGCAGCATGGTTGTGTGGAACTGCTAACTTAGCTATTCAACAGTGCAAAGCTATTAAAGTAAGCTCTGCCAGGCTGCCATTGTGATCACTTCAAGGATATCTCCCTCACCTTAGTCCCATTCCTGGGACTGCTGTCACGAGGGGCTGTGTACTGGAGCAAGCGACAATGAACATCCACTGCCTGTTCCTCAACAGCACCCATCAGCAGCAAGGATCTGACCTCTTCAATGCACAGACATATAACAGGTCTCATTACCTGCTGCAAGATTTTCATTTACAGCAAAAGGCCAGGAGTGAGATTCACTGCCCTTTTGGCTCCAGGAATCAAGGGAATCTGCTATCCCATGCAATATAATTGGGAAGAAATGCTACTGAAGAGCGTGACATGGAACTCGAACCTTGATAGACATCACTCCCCAGGACACTTTATGACAGTGATTATAAGCAGCTAGAAAGTCTGTCATTATCCCCACCCAACACGTCGGGAGTACAATCAAAATTCATGCTACTAGTGCAATTAGCACAGCATCTTTATGTCAATCATCTGTCACAAAGTGGCCCAATGGAAACAGCGTGTGCCGAGTTCATCAGACACTGACAACAATCGAATGGAACAGAAATCAGCTTGATTTGGGGTGGAAGCCCTTCTACCAACGCCCATTTCCCTAGAAGGTGGCAGTGTGGCTATTCGCTCTTCTTGCTCGGTTCTGCAGTGCTCAGGACTCTCCTCCTCTGGCGAAGCATGTGGAAATAGAGCTGGGGAAAAACTGAATCAGAAAGAGAGTGAGTTGGGTGAAGGAAGGGGGAAGATCACATCTCCAGTGTTAGTTTCTTCAAATACTCAGCAAACAACAATACTTTTGCTCAACTTTCCCCTCCATGGACATTCTCCCTCCATCATACAGAAGGTACAAATGTAAAGTTATTACAAATATTAAAGGTAAGGCTAACCATGGACTTAAAAGACTATTAAAAGACTGTTATTGTTTTTACCTGTACTACCTCAATGCACTCTGTACTAACTCAATGTAACTGCACTGTGTAATGAATTGACCTGTACGATCGGTATGCAAGACAAGTTTTTCACTGTACCTCCGTACAAGTGACAATAATAAACCAATGCCAATTTGAAATATAGAATTCCAGAAATTGAAGCAAAAACCTGCAGGTGCTGGAAATCTGGAACAAAACAGAAAATGCTGGAAGCACTCAACAGGTCAGGCAGCACCTGTGGGAGGAAAATAATTGTCGACGTTTTGGGTCAATTCCCCCGCATCAAGACTCAGGGTTCCGACCCAAAATATTGGCAATTCCTCCCCCCCCCCCCCCCCCCCACTACAGACGCCGCTCGACCTGCTGAGTTGCTCCAGCAGATTGTTTGTTGCTCCAGATTCCAGCATCTGCAGTCTCATCTCTGTGTGTGGAAAGAGACACAGAGTTGGTGCCTCAGATTGAAGACCTTTCATCACAACTGGGAAAGAGAGAGAAGAATTAGAAAACACAGGCGATGCTTCAAGTCAAGGACCCTTCATCAGAACTGGAAAGGCGAGAAAACAAGTGTGTTTTGAGCTGCAGAGAGGGGGAAGGGTAGAGAAGGCAGAGGGAATGTCTGTGATAGGATGTCAAATTTGTCAAAGTGGCAATTACTTCAAAAAAAAACAGAAGTTGGAGACAAAAAATCAAAAGGTATTAAAATTGATACAGATACGCGTGGAGAAAATAAGGATGGTTACCTGAAATTACCAGATTAAATATTAAATCCACAAGGCTTCAACATTCCCAGATGGAAGATGAAATGCTGCTGCTCAAGGTTATCTTGGGCGTTGCTGGTGCAACATAGGAGGGAGAAGAAAGAGCGGAATTGAGGCAGAGTTAAAGCAACAGGCAACTGGAAGCTCAGGGTCACCCTTGCAGCCTCTGTTCAGTCCAGGTGGGTGAACATGTGTTTTTTTATATATGGCAGGATTAGAATTTAAAAGAACAGAAAATGAAAGGAAACTGGATGAAAGAATAAAGTTTGCGTGGCGATGGTGCAATAGCAAAGGATTGGGATGAGTAGGTCAGCCCCTTCTTAGAACCAAGACAAGATGGACTCCACCTGCATTGTATTATACTCTGATATCCCACACCTCAAGGTTCAACAGCTTCTCCCCCATTGCCATCAGGTTCTTGAACTGACCTGAAAAACCCTAACACTACCTCGTTCTATATTTTGTTTTCTCTCTCTCAACTTGCACTCGTCTCATTATGTTTATTTTGTTGGGCAAGTTATATATAAGTTTTGTTAAATTATGTTAACTTATGTTTGTCGTGTTTGTAATACACTGTGCTGCTCCTGCTAAAAGCTCATTTTCAGGGCATTTATACCTTGTGGCAATATACTTGAACTTAATATCCAACATGCAATAGAAATATATCAAAGAATCACAGGAATCTATGGTAGCAGTAGTCATTCAGCCATCTATGTTGGTTCATTCAGACTTGTCCCACTTGCCAGCTCTCAGTCTGCATTCTGCATCTCCAGAACAGATAGCACGTTTACTTACTTGGAATGTAGGAAATCATGACCATGATCAGGACTGTGTAGTAGTCAAAGGAGACATTGTACTTGTTTGGAAGGGTCACAGAATACAAGCCAGTCCTTCGAACGTGAGGCAGAGCAGCGTATATGGTCAGCAACTCCCCTGTGACTCCCATTGGATACAGAGCAATAAACAGTGAGTACCTGGGCAGGAAAGGGGGGGGTGGGGAGAGCCTTTAGTTAAAGTCTTAAACAGCAAGTTTTTTTAATCTATTCCCACAAACTGCATCCCATTCACATGCACAATCCCACTCCCAGGGTTAGGAGCTTTGCACACACTGCATTCCTTCCCTGTGGTTAGGATCTGCACAGATTGCATCCCAATCCCAGAGTTAAGGGTCTATACTCCCACATTCTGTTCTCACAGGCAATATTGACAACAATCTAGTCTCCCTTTTGGCAACTATACAAAACACGCAATTCTAATGGAAGTATGGGTTGAGTCTACCTATTGACTAATAAATCCATTACAGAATTCAGGGGCAACACCCATAGAAAGGGTGCAGAAGAGATTTACAAGGATGTTGCCTGGATTGGGGAGCATGCCTTACGAAAACAGGTTGAGCGAACTCGGCTTTTTCTCCTTGGAGCGGAGGATGAGAGGTGACCTGATAGAGGTGTATAAGATGATGAGAGGCATTGATCATGTGGATAGTCAGAGGCTTTTTCCCAGGGCTGAAATGGTTGCCACAAGAGGACACAGGTTTAAGGTGCTGGGGAGTAGGTACAGAGGAGATGCCAGGGATAAGTATTTTACTCAGAGAGTGGTGAGTGTGTGGAATGGGCTGCCGGCAACGGTGGTGGAGGCGGATATGATAGGGTCTTTTAAGAGACTTTTGGATAGGTACATGGAGCTTAGAAAAATAGAGGGCTATGGGTAAGCCTAGTAATTTCTAAGGTAGAGACATGTTCGGCACAACTTTGTGGGCTGAAGGGCCTGTATTGTGCTGTAGGTTTTCTATGTTTCTAACTTCTTTATCTAGGGACTTGGTTATCCATAACGTTAATTATGGGGAGAGCTTGCATAGGCTGGGCATGTTTTCCCCAGTGCGCAGGAGGCTGAGGGGTATATGAGATTGAGAGTGGCATAGATAGGGTAGAGAGCCAAAATTTTTTTCCCCTGTGGTAGGGGTATCAACAGCAATAGGGCATAGGTTTAAGGTGTAGGAAGGAGTTTGAAAGGGGATCGGAGGGGCAAGCTTTCCCCCCCCCCCCAACTCAGAAAGTGATTGATATTCGGAGGATGCTGCCAGAGGTAGTGGTGAAATCAGATGCAATCACTACGTTTAAGAGGCATTTAGACAGACACTTACATAGGCAAGGCATAAAATGAAACGGGCCTAACACAAGCAAATGGGATTAGTATAGACAGGCAAAAAGGTCAGCATGGACCAAAGGGCCTGTTTCTGTGCTGTATGACTCTGTCTCTACAGAATGCTCAATTGAACTCACTCCTGTGGGGTTGAGATGATTACTACTTAAGGGGAAGCCATACAGACACGGGAAGCAGAAAGGAATAGTAGAATTTCCTGCAGGTTAAGACAGAATAGGGTGGTGGTTCAAAAGAAACACAAACATGCCATTTATCAGTTGAATTGAATGACCTGTTCTTTGCTATTAGTCATCTGGCAAATGCAGTGTTACGTCAGAAAATGTGAAATTATCCATTATGGTAGGAAAAATAAGATATATTTTGCCTAAATGTGAGAGATCCGGGTAACATGCACAGAGCTCTAGGTATCATGGTGCATAATTTGCAAAGGCTATTATAGAAGAACAGTGACTAATAAGGGAAACTAATGTAATGTTATTGTGCATTGCCAGAGGAATTGAACATGGAAAGAGGTTATGCTTCAACTGTACAGGGTATTGGTGACACCACATCTGGTACTGGTCTCCTAATTTAAAGAACGATGTTAATATAAATTCAGAGGATTTATGAGACTGATACCAGGAGTGGATGGATTGTCTCATGAGGAAAGATTGGACAAGTTAGGTTGGCATCCACCGGAATTTACAAGAGTGAGAGGCAATTTGATTGAAACATCCAAGACCCTAAAGGGTCTTGATAGGGTGAACATGCATATATTTTCTCTTGTGGAAAGATCTAGAGCTAGGGGTCACTATTTAAAAATAAGGGCTTCCCATTTAAAATACATAAGGCAAATTTTTATTCTCACAGGTTTGAGAGTCTTTGTAATCTTCTGCAAAGGCAATGGGTGAGAATATTTTTAAGGCAAAGTTAGGTAGATTCTTGTAAAATGCAGGGGTGAAAGGTTATTTGCAGGTTGGCAGGTGTGCAGAGTTGAGGTTACAATATCATCCATGGTCTTATTGACTTTTCAGCCAGGCTTAAAGGTCAGCATGGCCACTACTGCCCTTAATTTGTACCTTTGTATAATCCTGTCAAGTGCTTTGCAGATGCTGAATTGAAGTGCTTCTGAATTCTGCCACTACCAATGCACGAGGTCAACAGGACTGCTCTGATAGCAGCTGATGTTAAATTGCAGCTCTGACAGTCAAGGCCCCTGGTTAAAGACTCTGGTTACTTTGACATTCCCCACTCAACACAGGCGAGCAGCAAACAATCAGAAAACAAAGGCACCACTCTACATACACACTGGAAAAACTGCCTTACAGTATCTCTTGTAGAGGGGCAATGTGTTATATTCTGGGTGGAATGGAGGGGACCCTTCCTCTACATACACTTCACCCCATTCTTCCTATGTTACAGAAAGCTGTGAAGACAAGAAAGGAAAATAGACTGCATAAAGCAAATAAATTGAAACCCAGGCAAGACAGCTCCGGTGGGGATCTGCAAGACATTGATGAGAGGGCTCCTGTCAGGATCTTAACCCAGATTTTAGTTTGTCACAAGCAGATGTGAAATGGAATAGAAACAGGGCCACATCTGTCAATGAATGGATAGGAAACCGCCAGGGATTGTTATAGATTCTTAATTCCTCCCCCATTTCCAATCCAAGTTAAAAGACAAGCAAGTGCCTGGCACGAACATGCAGATCTAAAGACATATACTAAAATAGAATGCCTAAGTGGCCTGCTCAGTCATGAAGCAACGTAGAAATCTGAAAATTTGCATGCAATTTAGGTTACACATAAGGATGTACACTACACTTAGTTTTCCTAAAAACCCCCATAAGAGGCCTAATTTTCCCTACTGAAAATTGATGAGATTTTTTCAGATCTATTTTTGAGTTACTAAGTAATTGGGTAGACCTGACCCAACTACTTTTGCTCTATCTGAACCACAAAAAGAATCTGGAAGCTGGTGCGCCGAGTTTCTGCAGGAGACCAGCTATGATTAATATGAGTTAGACGAATATATTCAAGAGAAAGAAATAAGCTTAGTGAGATACCAAAGATATGCCTTGGATACTATTACAGAGGCAGTTTACAATGAATAAAGAATATTTTTTTGGTTGCTTCTGGTGGAACAGAAAAAACTTTCCTTATTATATCTACTTTTGGTTAAAGTTCACAAATAAAACATGATTGTCCTGGCATCAAACATTTGATCAACATTTTTGACAGCAGGGGGGAGCGGAGGGAAGGTAGGAGGGTTTTAAACTCCCTTTAAGTTTGACAAATGCGGAGACTCCAACATGTAACAATGACCGGGGAACTGAAAAGGAAAAAATTCTATAAGATGGTAAACTTATTGTCTGGAATGAACACACAGTGGCTCAAAAACATCCACTGAAGAATGATATCAAATGCTGCAAGATCTTAGCAATGATAATAAATTAATGGGCGGTGTCACTTTAAGTGCCAGCTGGAAATTTTCAGCAAGCACTACCAGTAATTCCATGAGGTACTACAGCAGATGAATTGAAAGCATCACATATTTGGGAAAATGTTAAACGATTACAATTGAAAAGCAATATGCGAGTTCATTTGACAGGCAATCCATCTGCGAGAGTTTGCTTCGAGTTTACTCAAATTAGGAAATGGGGAAATTAAACATGAAGACTCAGCAGGAATGATTTTGATGGAGAACATGGGCGATTTGTTACATCACTGCATGATCTGATGCAAGCTGCTTTCCCAAATGTCACTCAACACTATTCAAATCACTAATGGTCATGTGAAAGAGCAATTTTAGCACCAAAAAAATGACACAGTGTAAGCCATGGAATAAAGACTTTTCTTTCAAAGCTTCCCAGATAACCTGTATAATATAAATCTATTGACAACATGACAGACTTTAATGAGGCTGTACGCTTTCCTCTTGAATTTTAAGCTGTCACCACCTGGTGTGCCATCACATAATCTTGAACCAAAAAGACCTCCAATCATGCTACTCAGGAATTTAGTTCCACCAATACTATGCAAAGGCACAAGATCATCAGTTCAAAAGTTGCTGCATGTAATTGAGCTACAAATAATGACTGTTGGGGAAAATGTCTTCATCCCTTGAAAACCAATTATCCCATCCGATCCACGTTTTAATCAAGCAACTTCAGTTCCCTGTTCAATTTAGCTTTGGCACAAGCACAATCACTGGAAGTTGTCGGTCCTTAATCCTCGAAACTCCATGCTTTTCCCATGGCTAGTCTATATGTTGGTTGCTCCAGAGTGGATACAAATATAATTTATACATTTTTACACTGGATTTACAAGCAAGAAATATAGTGTATGCTGAACACTTTGAAGGTCAAGTAACTTTAGATTTTGTGAATAGGTACATACCTGCTTAAAGAGAGCTATATAATTTTTGTATACAATTTTTTATTTTCAGTATTTTTAATTGGTAATTTAAACTATATAATTTTAATCCCTGAATTTAATTACTCATAGAATAATTATATATATTTAAGGAAGATTTTATTTCATTTTCAAGGAATGTAATAAAACCCGATTGCATGAAAACAAATGCAAATGTGAATAATTACCAGCATAGTAACCCAAGCAACGCTGGGTATAGCAGCTAGTTTTTTTTAAAGCCCAACAGCTGAACATAAGAATGGTGCACTCATTTCCTGAGCCCCTTATTATCCATTGTGTTCAAGTCGACAATGCAGTCTGCACTTTGTTGCTCACTTCCATAAGACGTCCTGTCCATATTTTTTCTGATCTCTCCTGCACTTGAAGTGCCCAGCTCCCCACAAACACCAACCTCCACTTCCTCCTAGCCTCCCCACCTCATTCCCCCCAAACACACATACCCACTGAGATCTTCCTAATTAATTTGTTGGGTGAACACACTGGGCCAAAGTGAAAGGGGAAGAGAAGGTTGCAAGTATCGTAAACATCATGATACTGTGCCTGGCAAGTCCTGTCTTGGGGTCAACTCCTACTTTTGCAAAAAGCCTTCAGTTCTAGTGGGGATATGACTAACTAACCTCCTAAAGTTATATGGAGACATGAGACTGCAGATGCTGAAATCTGGAGCAAAAACAATCTGCAAATTGTTTGTTACTCCTAAACTTATTGTCTGCTCGGCATGGTTGACCTTGAATAAGGTGCCTTATGTAGCTCTCACATCACCAAGATGCGATCATTGAGAGTTACCTCCTAACATGCATCACCAAGACAGACCTCATGCTCAGATTTGCAAACCTTTGTCATTTAATAAAGTGCCAAAAAGTATTAGGTTAGCAAATCCAAAGTACTTCAGATATTGGAAGCCAGGGAAAAAAAACAGAAAATGCTTGAAGCACTCAGAAGGTCAGGCAAAATTTTGGAAGGAAATATAGAACTAATGTCTCAGGTTGACAACCCTTCATCAGAACTGATGCACTGCCAGATAAGTTCTTCCTTTCTTCCCTTCTTCCCAACACAAAGTGCCAAAACTTGCACTAATGCTAAACCCTCCCCCTATCTCCCAATGCAAGGTCACTGACCTGAAACATAAACTCTCCACAGATGCTCTCTGATTTCGAGAATTTTCTGCGTAGGGTTTTGAACAGCAAGTACCTCAACCCCAACAAAAACCATACGGTGTTGAACACAAAGGCAAGGATAACTATGGAGCGTGGCTTTAACCCTGCTTGTTTTTCCTTCCCAGAGAAATTGGGTCTCTTTGGCAAGTTGTTACCTGGCCCACTTGATGGGGTAGGGCAGATGGTTCAGCAGGCTGAAAGTGTAAAAGGAATATCGCACAATCTCAGTCAGTGTCCAGGCAGCAATGAACAGGAGCACACTGTCCTCGCTCTGCACCTGCGGAACATGAAAAGGAGCGATTAATGGAAAAAAATCTCTCCTGTGAGAGGGCTTTATTTCGATGACAAATCCAGCACTCTCCTGCTGCAACTGTGGGAGGAGCTGTAAAAGTAACTGGATATGCAAGGGTTAATAATGTACAGCTGTTATTGCTTCAACCATGGCGTGACTATAGTTATGACTGCAAGGTGTGCAGGTGCTTTGGAGTGTTTAGGGCATATCTTGTTTTGCTAAAAGTTTGCTGTAAGCAACTGCCTAAGTACGTGCAACTTCGCACGTAGGCATCTTTAGATTAAGTATAAAAGGAGGGACACAAACATGTAAATCTTTGAGTGGGGATACGGACAGAGCTCAGGTTACGTTGTTTACTCTTTCTCTGTATCCCTCACTCCTGCTAGCGTTAAACAATAAAACACTAATGGTACGCTCCTTGGTCCTGTTGTTGTCTACTTTATTACAGCATGGGTTGACTTTCACAGAGCAACCTGTGCTTTGTGCTAACTTGAACCCGTGACCGTCTAACTCAGAAGTGACAGTCCAATGGATGGCATTGCAATAAATGTGGCACATCCATTGACCATCAAATTTTGGCCATTTTAAATTCTTTTTAACTCAATGGCTCGTAAGTTGTTCCCCACAGGTTCTGCTGCTCATTGACAAAACTAGTGAATTTATTGCTTCTGAACTAGTCAGAAGGTGCCTGTTAATTTAGAGGGCTGTAGGCCGATTTTGCAATAGTCATCGTCGTTGTGGCTATTCCACGAGGTCGAGGATGATGATCTTCATTCCGTTGATCTATTTATGGATTGTTGTGGCTTACGAAGATTCTTCCGCATTCAGGACAGGTAGTTCCAGATGGCAGATTGGGCTTTGGTTGTTGCTGCCTCACTATAGCCCACAGAGCAAAGACGCCTGTGTGTGTATTTGTTTAACGTGTACTTGATGTTGCACTACAAAAAGCACACGATACTTCACAAATCAACCAACTGATTCCAATGGCACGGAAACCATGAAGATTGGAGCTGATGGATTTGTTGCAGCCTTCATCCACCCTCACAGCCGTTGAGTTCGAAATAACTTTGTCCGCCTGTTCCACCGTTGTCTTGGTTGGATTGTTCTTTGTCAGGGACCTCACCATCGACCTTACCGCCATGGGTAACCCTACCAGGAGCATCGCTCTCGGGATCTCAGGACCACAAGCTTCTCCACCATGACAAGGTGACAATTCATGGAGAAGTTTTGCAATAGACCTTAGTACCCAAAAAGCCAATATGTGGAGAAGGAATAGAAATCGGAGTGACTACCTTAATGTAAACCCATATTATGTCTGTTCTACCTTGGAAGTAATCACAGTGAAGTCAGCCAAGTTTATTGCCACAAATTACCACAAGTTGATTCAATAATCAAAGCCCTGTGAAGGATTGGGAATAATTGGATAGATCTTCCAGAGTGCCAGCATGGGCATAAGGGCTCAAATGGCCTCCCTCAGTGGTCTATCTTTCTGCCATTCTACTAGGTGACAGGTCCATCTCGACAACTGTAAAGTGCTCATTGCCACAAGGTATGACTTCACTGTGATTACTTCCAAGGTGGAACAGACATAATATAGGTTCATGTTAAGGTAGTCACTCCAGTAAGGCACAACGCAACGTCTTCTCCCAGGAGGTATCCCCCATCATAAATGGAAGGGCTACTGAAACCTACAAAAATACAACTGCAGACATTTTTCCTCATTTCTCCCCTACCTGTTTCACACTGTGTGTAACTGCCCAGGTCAAGAATACACGCGACATCACCTGGAATCCAGTCAGGACCACAGAGGATGGAACAATTCCTGTAAAACAAGAGCAACACCAACATACATATAACCTTTAATGACACGAAATGAGCCAAAGATCTTTCCTTTTTCAATCTGTTTTATTAAATTTCAAATTAATAAACATTATAGTAATTACACAAATGATACAAGGAGATCGGGATTGCCATAATAAGTTAATACATAAAACACAAAGAGTAAAATCTGTAATCTGAACCTCCCAATCTCTTGATAATTGAACATGAAAAAGATTTAAAAAGAAATTTGATTATATGAAAAAACCCCAAACTAAAAAAAACAAAAAAAAAATAAACAAAAGCTGGGTTGTCATATTTCATCGGTTAAAAGCATTATTATGTCATTAACTCCGCTCCTCTATATTCGAATAAAAAGTTATTGAAAAGGATTCGGAAAAGGTCAACTTACATCATATGAAAATGCTGGATAAATGGGCTCCAATTTTCTTCAAATTTAACCGAAGGGTCGATAGTACCATTCCTAATTTTTTTTTCGAAGTTTAAACATGTTATAGTTTGGGAAAACCATTGGAATGTAGGAGGTGGTTTAGGATCTTTCCATTTAAATAGAATGGATCTCCTGGCTATTAATGTAACAAATGCAATCATATGACAAGCTGAGGCAGATAAATGGTGAGACTCCATCATTGGTAACCCAAAAATTGCAGTAATAGGATGAGGTTGTAAATCAATACTCAATACCACTGAAATAATATTAAAAATGTCTTTCCAATATTTTTCCAAAAGAGGGCAAGACCAGAACATGTGTCAGGGAAGCCATCTCAGAATTACATCTGTCACAGATAGGATTTATATGGTTATAAAAATGAGCTAACTTATCCTTAGACATATGGATCCTATGAACCACCTTAAACTGTATCAAAGAGTGTCTAGCACACATTGAAGAGGTATTAACTAATTGGAGAATTTTCTTCCATGTCTCTGAGTCAAAGATCACCAAGGGAATGCCATTGAACAAGAAAAAAAAACCAGCAAGCCAATTAAATGTTTTTTATTAGAGCTTTGCATAGAACATAACAGCACAGTACAGGACCTTCAGTCCACGATGCTGTGCTGACATTTTATCCTGCTCTAAGATCTATCTAACCCTTCCCTCCCACATAGCCCTCCATTTCTCTATCGTTCATGTGTCTATCTAAGAGTCTCTTAAATGTCCCTAATGTATCTGCCCCCACAACCTCTGCCGGCAGTGCGTTCCACGCACCCACCACTCTGTGTAAAAAAAAAACTTACCCCTGACATCCCCCTTATACCTTCTTCCAATCACCTTAAAATTATGTCCCTTCGTGTTAGCCGTTGTCGCCCTGGGAAAAAGTCTCTTTAAAGAGGGAGGTGGAGAGGTTTAAGATCAAAACAGATAAGGCATGACTAAGAGTGTGGAGGGTTGGGGAATTTCCTCCAAATAAAACAAAGATGCCACATTACTTGGGCAAAATAACATATTTTAGGAGGAAGAATGAGATAAATTAATGAAGTATAACAGCTTTAGTACTAACAGAGACACTTCGTATAGGTTGAGTAAAAAAATGAAAAACATTAGTGATCCTGGAGACACAAGAGATTGCAGATGCTGGAATCTGGAGCAACAACATCTGCTAGAGGAACTCAAGTAGGGTGAGCAGCATCTGTGGGAGGAAAGGAATTGTCAACGCTTCGGGTCGAAGTCCTACATCAGGACCTGGGATTTATAAATGGAAGCATAAAGGCAAAGGAATTATGATGAATCCTGACAAAAGACTAGATCAGCCACAAGTGGTGATTAGTGTTCAATTCTGGTCACTACACTGTAGGGAGGAAGAGAAAGGTCTTGGACAAGATGCATGAGAGATTTACTAGAATGGTTCCATGCATTATTGGTGTGTGAAAAGCTGGATCAGAGAAGGTCAATAGGAAATGGACAGAGCTGTTCAGTGAGGGATCTAAGCAGAACAGACTGAGAGAAGTCCACTAATCTGATCATCAGCAGCCATGCCTTCAGCTGCCTGGATTTCCATTGGGCAGGTCAAGTTCACAGACCTGAGGTGATTGGTAAAAGAAACAAAGATGACATGAGGAAAATCTTTTAACATAGCAAGTGGGTAGTTTCAGGAATACGTCACCTGGCTGGGTGGTGCAGACTGATTCAATCGTGGCTTTCAAAGAGAAATTAGGATCAGCACTTAAAGAGAAATAAAAACAGACAGAACCTTGGGGCTAGGGACAAATTACACTTTACAATAACTAAAACTCTGGTTAGGCCACATCTGGATTATTGAATTCAATTCTGATCGCCCCATCATAGGAAGGATGTGGAGGCTTTGGAGGTACAGAAGAGGTTCACCAGGATGCTGCCTGGATTAGAGGGCACGTGCTGGGAGGAGAGGCTGGACAAACTTGGGTTGTTCTCTCTGGAGCAGCGGAGGCTAAGGGGAGTTTATAGAAGTTTATAAGATTATTAGATAGAGTAGACAGCCGGTATCTTTTCCTAGGGTCGAAACATCTAATACTAGAGGGCATGCATTTAAGGAGAGAGATGCATGGGGCAGGTTTTATTTTTAAAAACACAGAAACTGGTGAGTGGGTGTCTGGAATGTGCTGTCAGAGATGGTAGTGGAGACAAATCCAATAGAGGTGTTTAAGAGGCTCTTAGATAGGTACATGAATGTGCAGAGAATGGAGGGATAGGCAGAAGGGAGGAGTTTAGTTAGGTATTTATTACCTGTTTAATTAGTTTGGGACAACATCGTGGACTGAAGGGTCTGTTCCTATGGTGTTCCGTACTATCTTAATGCAGGGTTTTGACTCAAAATATCGACAATTCTTTTCCTCCCACAGATGCTGCTCAACTTGCTGAGTTCTTCCAGCAGATTGCGTGTTGCTCCAGATTCCAGCATCTGCAGCCTCTTGTGTCTCCACTGTACTGTTCTATGTGCAAGCATGGACTTGAAAGGCCAATAGTATTGTTATCACTCTGATTCTACTCTTTAAGACCAGGGATCTTCCCATTGCCTAGGGGATGTTAGTTTGCAAAGCACAGTGACGCTTAGGAGAGATTAAGGGCTCTTTTACAGCAGTATCTCTCCATTACCAGAGATCCCGACAAGTCTTCATTTGAGTGCATTTCTCCAACAACAGGTTGCTATTGTGAAACAGTATCCAGTGAACAGGAGGTAAGACCCTAGTAAAGTTCAACTACTGATCCTTCTGTTCCCTTTCTTTCCTCTGTGGAAAGGAATTTTATCTATTTACAAGCATTCATTGGTTTAAATTAAATGCTTAACATACAAAGGAAGGTCAGGTACAGATGCTGGGAGGCTATTTCCTCTGGCTAAAGAGTCTAAAATCAGGGAACCATGTTCTCAAGATGAAGAGTCACTAAAGAATGAGGAAAAATTTCTTTGCTGAGGATTATGCATTTTTGGAATTCTCTATAGAAAAGGTAGATTCAAAGCTGAACTCAATAAATATTTGCACTTTAAAATAATCAAGGGATATGGGGATGAGGCAAGAAATTAATGAAGTAGGTGTTGAGTGATTATACTGAATGGCAGAATAGGTACAAGATTTGTATGACCAACTCCTGCTCTAGTCCTCAGGACCCAAAGCCTCACCAGTCCTTTAAGCAGGCTGGATTCATGGAATGTCAGCACTTTGCACCATAGAAGGGAATCATCTGGTCCATCACGGTTGTGTTGGCCCTTCTATACCCCCCATAACTCAAAATTCTTCTTGCAGCTCCAGCGACCAGGGTTCAATCTTGACCTCAGGTGCTGTCCGTATGGAACATGCACATTCTGTGACCACGTGGGTTTCCTTCCATATCCTGAAGACATGTGGGCTGGTTCATTGGCCACTGTAAAATGCCCTTGGTGTGTAGGTGAGCGGTAGAATCTGGTGGTGGGGGGTGGGAATTGTCGATGGGAATGTGATGAGAATAGGTAACAGAGAAATTCAGTGGAGCCATGATATCGTCCTGCAAGCTGGCACAGATACAATGGACCTAAATGGCCTCCTATATCATAAGAAAACATAGAAAATAATTCCCATTTTGACTCTAGTTCTACTGCTCTTTCATATACCGTCCAACTCAATGCACAATGAGTATTCTCACCTCAATTCACCCCACCCCAAGTTTCTTTTGCCAACATTTATGGGCCACTTGGGTGCAAAACACAGAAGAGAAGCAGCCTAAAAGAGGAGCAATCCATCAGCTGATGTATACAACAGTAGAACAAGAAACCTTTCCACACTCGGAGGACCATGAAGCCCTGACAACTGAACTAGCATTAATTGGATTTAAAAGCAGTTCTGCACATTGTAAAGTTTCAACTATACTCAGTTAAAATGGGTGTTAGGTTACTAACAATGGGATTCTAAAAGAACAAGAGGACATAGACCTTAACTATACGAGAAAAAGAACTTTGGTGGGGAAATGATGGGTAGAGGCAAAATCAATAGTATATTTAGAAAAGGATTGGGTAAATATTTAAAGTGGAAGAAATTTGCAAGTGTGGGATGAGGATAAGGCCGTGTAACTAAAGAAAGAGCTCTCTCGAGCACATACTATAAGTATGACATGCTGAAATGGCAGCCTTCTACACTGGATGATTCAAATGCAATTCCAAATGATATTATTATAAGAAGTAGCCTAGTTTGAAAAAAAACTGTAGAAACTGAAATATGAAAGGTCAGAAAAGCATTTTAAAACACACTCAAAACTTTGAAGTTAGCTTAGGGATAAAATAGTTCGAGCTGCAAATAGACACTAAGTGTGAAGGGAATAAATTGGATGAGATTGGCTGTGAAAGTGGAGGTTAGACAAAATAGGCTGGGAGGTACATTAAATGGAGCACAAACACTGGCATGTATCTGTTGAGTCAAAAGGCCTAGTCTCAGTTTTAAAAGCAATCTAGCAAATGGAGTACCATGGTGTGAAAATGTGGAATTGCCCATAATGAAAGATAATCTAAATGGTGACAGATTGCAGAGCTCCAAGATGCAGAGGTGCCTTGGTGCAAAGACTCTCAATGAATTAAATTACTGCAACTGGATTAAACTACAAGTTATACATAAATCTTTCATTGAAGCTTATTTACGCAGATGTGGGTCATCAGTGCCGAGAATTAAATAGGTTCCATGTTTACCTTCTGATGGTAGCATTACTCGTTTTCCCAAGGCAACCATAGCAAGGCACTGATGAGGTTAAATTATCTCCAATCTACTCAGCTTCAAGTTCAGAGAAGAACACTATAACGTGCTGGTGTCATCTTATGTTCCCCATCATTAGCTGTCCCTGAAAACTCTGTGCTCGTGTGAAATTTCACAATGAATTTCTGACCTAACTGAACTTAGTCCTGGCACTCCAAGCCTCATTTCACTAACAAAACATACTCACCTGCTGGGCTGCACCCAAGGGTTTTTAAGGAAGTGGCTGGAGAGATAGTGGATCTATTGGTTGAAAATTTTCAGAACTCACTAAATTCTGCGAGGGCTCCATAAGACTGAAAATGGACAATGTGACTCCTCTGTTTAAAAAGGAAAACAGGGGTCAGGGAACTACAGGCTAGTTCGTTTAACACCTATTTTTGGCAAGATACTCAATGATCAGAGGAAATAATAATCACTTAGGAAATTTAAAAAAAACAAACCTAGTCAACATGAAAGGCAAATCGTGTTTGACAAATGTGATCAAATTCTTTGAAGATGTGACAGAGGGTTAACAGAGAGGAATCTGTAGATGTAGCTTTACAGTTAACCACTTTGCCGATGATACGAAAATAGGTGCAAAGGCATGTTGCGATGAGGACACTTCGATTCTGCAACGGGATGTTGACACATTGAGTGATTGGGTGAAAATCCAGCAAGAGTGTAATGTGGGGAGGTGCAAGGTTATGAGTTATGAGTTTCGGTAAGAGTAATATAAAGGTGTATTATCTAAATGGGTAGAGATTCCCAATAAGTAAACTTCAGAGGGATCCAGCTGTTCTCGTCCATGAATTACAAAAAGTTAGCAGGCAGGTCCAACAAGTAGTCAAGAAGGCAAATGTCATTTTGGCCTTTACTGTGACGAGTTGGAGCTGAAGAATAGGGAGGTTTTGTTACAGTTGTATAGGCTGTTGGTGAGGCCACACCTGGGATACTGTGCACAATCTTGGTCCCCTTACCTAAAAAAAAATACAGTAGCGTTGGAGGCAGTCGAAAGGAGATTCACCAGGCTAATTCCCTGGGATGAACGGGTTGTCCTATCAAGAAAGGCTAGACATCTCTGATCTGTATATCTTGAAGTTGAGGAGAATGAGAGGTGACCTTATTTAAAACATCCAAGATGCTAAGTGGGCTTGACAGGGTTGATGTTAAGATGTTTTCACTAGTGGGAGAGTCACTAATAGGGGATTATAACTACAAAATAAGGGGCCAGTCATTTAAAACTGAGGCGCAAAGTATATTCTTCTCTCCAAGGGTAATAAATCTCTGGAATTCTCTGCCTCCAATGGTGGTGGTGGCCAGATCACTGGATATATTTAAGGTAGAAGTAGATAAATACTTGAAAGACTGAGAAATTGAGGGTTTTGGGCAAGAGGCTAGCATAGATTAGCTATGATTATACTGAATGACAAGGCAGGCTTGAGAGGTCTGGTGGCTTATTCCTGCCCCTACCTTCCTGTGTTCTTGCATTCACAGGCAAATCATATAGTAGGGGATCATTTGGCCCATTTTATTGAGTTGACTCTTTTGTCACACTCCACCATTCTCTTGCCATAGCCTTGAAATTCCTTTTCCCTCAAATATTCATCCAGCTTCCTTTAGGAAGTTGTTATTGAATACAGTCCCACCACTTTTCAAGAGCACCATTCAGCTTACAACAAGTTGTGTAAAGCTGCACGTGCATTAACACACTAATTTTTTTTTATTCCTAGTGAGATCTGGCAGTCATTAGACAATTTAGTCCCTCCCAGTTAGAGTCATAGAGCTTTACAGCATGGAAACAAGCCCTTCGGCCCAACTTGTCCATGCTGACTAAGTTTCCTACTAGTCTCATTTGCCTGCGCTTGGCCCTTATCCCTCTAAACCTTTCCTATCCATGTAGCTGTCCAACTGTCTTTTAAACATTAGAACATAGAACAGCACAGAACAGGCCCTTCGGCCCACAATGTTGTGCTGACATAGCTAATCCCTCCTACCTACAGAATGCCCATATCCCTCCATAATCCTCTCATTCATGTGCCCATCCAACCTCCTCTTAAAAACTCCCAGTGAACTTGCCTCCACCACCCTATCAGGCACCGTATTCCAGGCATCCACCACTCTAAGTAAAGAACTTACCCCTCACGTCTGTTCTGAACCTACTCCCTTTCACCCTCTGGTAATTGTAATTGCCTCTACTACTTCCTCTAGCAGCTTGTTCCACCTTCTGTTTGAAAATCCTACCCCCTTGGGTCCACAAAGTAACTGAACTAAACTACAACATTAGTTGAAAATATAACAGATCCCACTTGGCAAAGTTTGGTAAGAGTTCAATATATATCCTTTTGTCAATAAGGGTATTATCAATTTACAACAGCAAAGTTAGAGGAAGGGTGATACAGAAATTGCCCACTGTACATGATTCTTAACATACTACAAGAGAAAAGTGATTAAACAGAAATCAAATGGTTACCTTATGTTTTAGGAATAGAAGTGCATACATACCCACAGCACAATGAAGGATCTGGAAAACAAAAGACATATTTGATAGTGTGCTCCCACTCCTTTAATCATTTTATAAATTATTATAGTATGTCAATGTGTGCAAGAGCTCAGCTACTTAAGCTTAAGGATCCCATCAACTGAAGGAGCCTCAAAAAAGCTTGGTATTCCAAATGGTAGTGTAGCGGTTAGCGTAATGTTATTACAGTGTCAGCGACCCAGGTTCAATTCCGGCCGCTGCCTGTAAGGAGTTTGTACGTTCTCCCCATGTCTGCGTGGGTTTCCTCCAGGTGCTCCGGTTTCCTCCCACATTCCAAAGAAGTACAGGTTAGGAAGTTGTGGGCATGCTATGCTGGTGCCAGAAGCGTGGTGACACTTGTGGGCTGCCCCCAGAACACTCTACGCAAAAGATGTATTTCACTGTGTGTTTTGATGTACATGTAAAGATATCTTATCTTATTTGCTGTGTACAATTGAGCTGTAACATTAACTGCATAAATTTCTGCCATAACAGAAACATAGAAAACCTAGAGCACAATTCAGGCCCTTCGGCCCAAAGTTGTGCCGAACACATCCCTACCTTAGAAATTACTAGGCTTACCCATAGCCCTCTATTTTTCTAAGCTCCATGTACCTATCCAGAAGTCTCTTAAAAGACCCTATCGTATCCGCCTCCACCACCGTTGCCGGCAGCCCATTCCACACACTCACCACTCTGAGTAAAAAAGCTTACCCCTGACATCTCCTCTGTACCTACTCCCCAGCAACTTAAATTTGTGTCCTCTGTGGCAACCATTTCACCCCTGGGAAAAAGCCTCTGACTATCCACATGATCAATGCCTCTTATCATCTTATACACCTCTATCAGGTCACCTCTCATCCTCTGTCACTCCAAGGAGAAAAGGCCGAGTTCACTCAACCTGTTTTCATAAGGCATGCTCCCCAATCCAGGCAACATCCTTGTAAATCTCTTCTGCACCCTTTCTATGGCTTCCACATCCTTCCTGTAGTGAGGTGACCAGAATTGAGCACAATACTCCAAGTGGGGTCTGACCAGGGTCCTATATAGCCGCAAAATTACTTCTCGGCTCCTAAATTCAATTCCACGATTGATGAAGGACAATACACTGTATGCCTTCTTCACCACAGAGTCAACCTGTGCAGCTGTATATTTAGTAAAATAATTGGCAGAAGATCCATGACGATATGAAGAACTTCTTTCTTTTTATTGAGTAGTTAAGATCTCCAATGCACCACTCGATAGTGTGGGGGATGCAAATTCAGTCTTAACTTTCATAAGGTAATTGCACTGAGTATTTGAATATAAAAAGTATGCATGGTTATGGGGAAATTGTGGAGCAATGGAGCTAACATGATTGCTCTACAATGGTCCGTATCACTGCCCTCTGTGCTGTAACCATTCCATAGTTCCAGGTGATCGCTATTGAACAACTCTGTACAGTTCCACTACCATGGCCCTGATCTTTTTCTTTAATTCTCTGCCCCACTGCCATGCTGATTTCTGATTTGGCCTCAAACACTTCCATTGAAGCTCAGCAGAAGCTTGAATGCCATATGACCTCTCAAGCAGGCACACTTGACTGCAATAGCTTCAGGTTATGGCCACTGCTCTCCATTTTTTGGACAGGAGATCTTTTCCGTCTTCTTGCTTAAAACCAATCGGATCTCCTAAACCTTTCCCAGTTTTCATGAAATCTGAAAAGTTAGCAATTTCCCTCAACAGATTCTGCCTCAGCCCCTATGTTTTCTATTTCTGCATCAAACAAATACTTCATTTGCTCTGCATGTGTTAAAAGCTCTCCAGAAATGCAGTTCCTCCTTCCCATCAACTATTAAGCTGGTTCAAGGGGACATTCTTCACGTTTATCAGTGAATTCCAACAAATGGAATTCAGATTAAGTTTGCCTTAAAATACACGTGATTTTTGATTGGTGACAACAGAGCTGCACATTAGTGCCTCCCACACAGCCTGTAACCCCAGCAACATCACAGGGCCAGGAATCCCTCCAACCAAAGCAATTCACATTAATCCTATTTACTAGTTAATCCCAGCAATAAATAGCCCACCTCACCCAAAGCACCATCTACCCACACTATTAATACAACCACCTACCTTTAACAAGCAATTCTGCCAGAGAAATGTGTTTTGATTTTAGACTAAATAAGGGATCAGCATTAAAAAGAACAGCAATGTTAGGCTGTATCAAGAAAATGAAAGATAAAGTTGCTACTTTGACAACTAAAGTAAGGAGATTCCCTTGGAGAACTGTACAGATGTGGAAACAAAAGATGCGAGGAAAAGAATCAATTAATTTGTGATACGAGAAAGAATTGTTCAAATTTCCACTCCGTTATGCACTAAATAAATTGGTTTATTATTGTCACATGTACCGAGGTATAGTAAAAAACTTTGTTTTGCATGCCATCCATACAGATCATTTTACCCCATCAGTGCATCGAGGTAGTACAGGGGAAAACAGTAACAGAATGCAGAATAAATTGTTATAGTTACAGAGAAAGTGCAGTGCAGGCAGACAATAAGGTGCAAGGCCATGATGAGGTAGATTGTGAGGTCAACAGTCCATTTTATTGACTAGGGGACTGTTCAAAAGTCTTGTAACAGCGGGATAGAAGCTGTCCTTGAGCCTGGTGGTACGTGCTTTCAGGCTTATCTTCTGGCCGATGGGAAGGGGGAGAAGAGACAGTGTCCAGGGAGGGTGGTGTTATGTTGGCTGTTTTACCGAGGCAGTGAGAAGTGTAGACAGTATCCCCACTTCTTCCAAAGAGACTATGATGCTCAAGTAGAAAATGGAATGTTCTGAATGTATGACGCAGCTGAACAATAGATAATGAAGGTAACTGTAATGGTAAAGTGGAAGGGAAGAAAAATAAAATAAAGGTGGATACATGGGATCCAAAGCTGTAAATATGTCTCTTCTATAGCTTGAGGTGCAGTCAGTGATAGGGCACCTTACACAGAGCTAATCCAAAAGTTCACCAGGAATCAACATCTGGCCAGGGATCAATATGAAACATGAGCTATTGAGAGATCTTGTGGCAGTCCATAAAGCTCGGGAAACTTGCATGAAATTTGAAGGTTTCAAGGTAGATAAGTGTTGTGGTAGCAATGGTTAAATTACTCGACCAGCAAGCAAATGGCCTGAACCAACAATCCAGAGACATTAGTTCAAATCCCATCACAGCAACCAGTGAATTTAAATTCAGTTAATTAAATAACTTGGAAATTGAAAAAAAAACACAGGTATCAGTGATAGTGGTCACAAAACTGCCATGGTGTTGTTTAAAAACTCTACTGGTTCATTTACAGTCTTAACCAGACAGGCTGACATGTGACTTCAACCCCACAGCCATGTTGTTGGCTCTGAACTACCCTCTGAAATGGCCTAAACAGTCAGTCAATTCAAGGGTGTTTAAAAATCTGCAATAAATGCTACCTTTGCTAATCACACCCTCATGCTGTGAAAGAATAACCACCCTGTTTTTGTCAAAGTCAGCATCCCTCAACATGGCAAATTGTATCATCAATATCTGTGGTGTGACTCTATATCTACCAGGAGCCACTAGAACCAAATGTGATAAAGTTTGTGGGATAAGGAATGCATTGCCAGAGAAGAGCCTGGCTATAACTCAGCACGTAAAAGTGTCACCCACCTCCAGCAATGCTCCTGTTTGGAAGAACTTCAGCGGTTTCTCGATGGAATAGTAGAGACCATGGTAGGTGCCCCGGGCCAGCCCAGCTCGAATCAGACCAACTGCAATGACTAGCCACCTGAAACAACAGAAGAAGCATGAAAAAAAAATGAGACCCTCAGTTTTCAAACCAAACACCTCTCTAATCCTCAATAAGATGCATTAGTTCTGGCTGCAGTACACCAACTGGTTTATGGACCAGTGGCATTTCCATTAACCCAGACTAATTGTACCTCCTTTCAATAGAATGCCGCCGGTTTTGATGCTGCTAGATGTAAACAAAGAACTTGCATTTATACCACACTCATGTTATTGAACAAAATGGCACTACAGCACTACAAATGTCAGAGGGGCCACAAAATGAGGACAGGTGGCAAAACCTTGGTCATTTTAAGGAGGGTTTGAGAAGAGAGGTGCAGAGACTGGACTGGGAGGTTATAATGGTCAACTAGTACAGGTGAACTCTACTGCACAAACTAGCAGCAGAGTTTTAGACAAGCTTATGTTTTGCATTCAGTGATTCACGATCTAGGTTAGCAGCAACTGTGAAGCACAACTTCATTCCTGTGGTGGATATTGTCTAATAACTGGCTTGCCCATGAAGAACTACGATGGGTGAATGGACAGAGATCGACATTTTCAGATAATGGACTGACCTTCCACGTGACAAACAGGACCAAATATAAAAGGGTCAGGATTGTCAAACAGAGGGGCAAAGTCACAGAGGGGCAGTAATGGACAGAAACAAACAAGAGGATTTAAAGCAATAAAATGCAAAGTCATTTCTCAGTATGGATTATTAAACAAAATGGTACTGAGTCACAAAGAACCCAAGGACGGATCATAAAAAGCTCAGTCAAAGGTAGCTTTTAAGGAGTGCCATAAAAGGAGCAGATAGCAGAGAGACTGAGATTAGAGACTGGCCTGCCAATGGAGGAGCTATTAATATCGATCAAGATTTTGGAGGGTTGCAGGATATTAAAGGGAGGGGCTGAGGCTATGGAACGATAAGAAAACAAGGACAAGAACATTTAAACTGAGGTTTTGACTGGGCCAGCATTCTGTAATTATCGCCATTTAATATCTTTTAAGTTAATAGAATGCCTTATGGCCAGGTTGATCAGATACATCTTTTAATACCTTGGCACACCCGAGATTTGTATTGCTTATCATTCCAAGTCATTGCATCCTTTACATTTTACCAAGCCCCTAGATCTTCTGGCTTTGGCAATATCATACTCCCAGACACCTGGTTAACCTGCTATAGAACTGGCCATTAGTACTTGAAGGCAGCCTGGGTTCCCACAAAATGCCTTACGATTTGGCCCACAGAAAGATCCTACTGTCTGCTCCCTACAGAAGCAAGCTCGCAAGCACGGTCAAATAGAAACTTAGAACTAATTCTATTGTTGTGCCTGTACCAAGTGTGCCACACCAGTGCGATGTCAGATTTATCTCACTGCATTTCCCATGGACAACAATCACATCTCCACCTATCATAATCCCATTTAAGATATCTTTATTGGTCACATGTACATTGAAACACACAATGAAATGCATTTTTTGCATAGAGTGTTCAGAGGGCAGCCCGCAAGTGTCGCCACGCTTCCGGCGCCAACATAGCATGCCCACAACTTCCTAACCCGTACGTCTTTGGAATGTGGGAGGAAACTGGAGCACCCGGAGGAAACCCACGCAGACACGGGGAGAACATACAAACTCCTTACAGACAGTGGCTGGAGTTGAACCCGGGTCACTGATACTGCAATAGCATTATGCTAACCGCTATACTACCATGCCTGCCACTTCTATCCTCATGCTCACCATAAACTTAAGGCCTTCTAACTCTGCTGGCAGTGTCCTGACTCATTCTAAGACCCATCTCTCCTTCTCCTCCTCTCTCCAGGGTCTGGGCTAAGCAATAGCTTGATTTTAAAATTCTGATTTTAAAACCCACCATCCATTCCCATCCCCAGTCTGACAGCTTTAAGGCGCCCGACTATAAATTTAATCACTTCATCAGTGGCAGGCTATTCCTTCAGCTCCACGGCCCCTACACTCTCTACTTATCTTTCCCACATTGCCCTTTAAAACCTGCCTCTAACCAAAATTCTGATTGTTGGTCTCAATAGCTTCTTATGTGACTGATGAAAGCTTTTTGCATGGTCATGCTCTCACATTGAGTCAATCAAGTACACAAAAAAAAAGACTGAATTATCAGGTTTTAATTTTAATTACACATGCAGGATGTTGACATTGCTATTAATGTCTCCTAGTTGCTTAAAATCTGCATGGGAGAGTATGGAGTCACATGTAGCAAGAATGACAGCTATGCTCTCCTGGAGGACATCATGGAGAATTGGTAATTGGTTTATTATTGTCACATGTACTGGAATACAGTTAAAAACTTGTTTTGCATGGCATCCTTCGATAAGGTGCCGCATAAAAGGCATCCATAAGACAAAGACGCATGGAACTGGGGGCAAGGTATTAGCATGGACAGAGGACTGGTTAACCAATATAAGGCAGAGAGTTGAGATAAATGGGTGTTTCTCTAGTTGGCTATCAGTGGTGAGCAGAATGCCGCAGAGGTCACTGCTGGGCCTGCAACTGTTCACAATATATATGAACAATATATAACAAGAGAGGGGACCGAGTGTAGCGTATCCAAGTTTGCCGACGACACTAAATTGAGTGGAAAAGCAAATTGTGTAGAGGATGCGGAGAGTCTGCAGAGAGATATAAATAGGTTAGGCGAGTGGGCAAGCGTTTGGCAGATGGAGTACAATGTTGGTAAATGCAAGGTCATCCACTTTGGAAGGAAAAGTAAAAGATCAGATTATTAATTAAATGGTGAAAGATTGCAGCATGCTGTTGTGCAGAGGGACTTGAGATTGCTTGTGCATGAATCGCAAAGGGTTGGTTTGCAGGTGCAACAGGTTATCAAGAAGGCAAATGGAACGCTGGCCTTCATTTCTAGAGGGATTGAACTTAAGAGCAGGGAGGTTATGCTGCAACTGTATAGGGTACTAGTGAGGCTGCACCTGGAGTACTGCGTGGAGTTCTGGTCTCCTTACTTGAGAAAAGATATACTGGTTTTGGAGGCGGTGCAGAGGACGTTCACCAAGATGATTCCAGAGATGAGGGGGTTAGCCTATGAGGAGAGATTGAGTCGCCTGGGACTATACTCACTGGAATTCAGAAGAATTAGAGGATATGTTAAAGAAACACATAAAATTATGAAAGGGATAGATAAGACAGAGGCAGGAAAGTTGTTTCCACTGGTAGGTGAGACTAGAATTAGGGGACATTGCCTGAAGGTTTGGGGGATAGATTTAGAATGGAGGTGAGGAGAAACTGCTT
This sequence comes from Pristis pectinata, assembly GCF_009764475.1. Lineage (NCBI taxonomy): Eukaryota > Metazoa > Chordata > Chondrichthyes > Rhinopristiformes > Pristidae > Pristis > Pristis pectinata. The sequence continues at coordinate 8,292,567 of NC_067405.1, read as the reverse complement.
TCCCCCCCAGACAGCAGTGAATCTGTGGAATTTCCTCCAAGGAAGCAGTAGAGGCTACCTCATTAAATATATTTAAGACACAGTTAGATAGATTTCTGCATAGAAGGGGAGTTAAGCGTTATGGGGAAAAGTCAGGTAGGTGGGGCTGAGTCCACGGCCAGATCAGCCACGATCTTATTGAATGGCGGAGCAGACTCAACAGGCCACATGAGGTCTCCTCCTGTTCCTATTTTTTATGTTATGTTCTTATACATATCGTTTCAAAACACAAGTACAATGAGTAGTACAAAGGGAAAAGCAATAACAGAATGCAGAATATAGTGTTACAGTTACAGAGAAAGTGCAGTGCAGATAGACAATACGGTGCAAGGGCCACGACAATGTAGATTGTGAGACCAGGAGTTTATCTTTATTGTACAAGAGGTCCGTTCAGGAATCTTATAACATTGGGATAGAAGTTGTCCTTCAGCCTGGTGGTGCGTGTTTTCAAGCTTTTGTATCTTCTGCCCGATGGAGGGGGGAGCAGAGAGAATGACCCAGGGTGAGGTGGGGTGGGAGGGGTCCTTGATTATGTTGGTTGCTTTCCCAAAGCAGCAGGAAGTGTAGACAAAGTCAATGGAAGGGAAGCTGGTTTTCATGATGGACTGAGTTGTGTTCACAACTCTTTGCAATTTCTTGTGGTCTTGGGCAGAGCAGTTACCATACCAAGCAGTGATGCCTCTGGATAGGATGCTTTCTACGGTGAACCAGACAGTTGTGACAATCTGGTATTTCACAATTACTGTTACAGAGACTAGTATTTTACTTAATTCCAGATTTAATTACCTGATATTAAACTACCCAACTGTCACAGTCATTGTTGAGAAGTTTCTTTGCTTATGACAGCTTTCCTCCCTCTTATGTGCCCAATTACCACTATTTCATTAAAGTGTCTACTTTTTAGGTGGAAGCCTTTATAGTCATAGTCATCCTTATCTTGGGGTCTTCTTTTCCACATCTAACACCTAAATACACACCAGCAACTATGGCTGATCAGTGGTAATCTGTAGGTACCCCCATAGTGAAATGCCTCATTGATAATTTATTCCTCTTTAATGCAGGCAGGGAGAAGTCATTTCTTGCCCATCTCTAATTGCCTTTGAAAATCTGAAGGTAGGAAGCCCTCCTGAACTGCTGCAGTCCTTCATAGTGAAGATGCACCCACAGTGCTGTTGGGTAGAATTTTAGACTCAGTGACTACGAAGGATTGGTGATATATTCTCAAGTCAGAACGGTGTGTGATTTAGAGGGGAGAATGCAGGTGGTGATGTTTGCCATGTGCCTGCTGCTTTGGTGGTTCTTGATGGAAGAGACTGCAGATTTGGGAGCTGCTGTCAGAGTACCTACACTACATTTTGTTGATGGTACACAATGCTGTGACCGTGTGTCAGTGGTAGAGGGAATGAACATTCAGGGCGATTGTTCTGGCTGGCATCGAGCTTCTTGTGACTTCTGGAACTGAATTCATCCAGGCAAAAGGAGAGTGTTGACTTGTGCTTGTAGATTGTGGAAAGTTTTTAGGGTGTTATGAGGTGAGTCACATGCTAGGCTACCTAGCATCTCATCTGCTCTCATAATCACTTTATTTTAGGTAGCTGGTCCAGTTGAGTTTCTGGTCAATGGCATCCCCATGTTGTTGTTGACAAGGGACTCGGCAATGGTAATGAATGGCAAGAGGACCCAGTTAGACTCTCTCTTGGAGAATGGACTTGCTTGGAACTTCTGTGGTGCAAATGGTACTTTGCCACATTAGCCCACGCCTGAATGTTAGACGGCCTCATTTGCTAAGGAGCTGTGAATGGAATTGAGCTTCTCACATCTGACCATATGATAGAAGGAAGATCACTGATGAAGCAGGTGAAAATGGTTGGGCTAAGGATCATATCCCGAGGAACTCTAGCTGTGACGTCCTATGGATTGGCCTCCAACAACCACAGCAATCTTCCTTTGTGTGAGATTTAACTCCAAACAGCGATATACTTTTCCCATGATGTCCATTCACTCTAACGATGTAGCACTTGGTCAAGTCCTGTCTTAATAATAGGGACAGTCATTCTGACCTCATTCAAATCTTTGGTCCGTGTTTGGATGTAGGTCTCGATTAAGTATGGAGTCAAGCGGTCCTTGCAAAATCTAAATTGTGCTTTGGCAAACAGGTTACTGGTGAGTGCTGCTTTATACCACTGAAAATGATACCTTCCATTAACTTACTGATGATTAAGAGTAGACTGATTCGGTGATAATTAGCCAAATTGTATTTGTAACTTTCCATCTTGTCAGTTAGTTACCAGTACTTTTGGCTTCTCAACCAATGATACTGAATAGCATGAACATAAATATAGATTTTATTTCTACAGTAACTGTCACAAACTCCGGATGTCTCAACGCACTTTACAGCCAACTATTATTTTTGAAGTGTTTGGAGGATGTCGGAAATGCAGCAGCTGGTGACATTGATGAAAACTTGTTTTTAGTGATTCTGATTAAAGGATGAATACTGAGCATGACAACATCAAGGAAAGCATCCTATCCGGATGCATCACGCTTGGTACAGCAACTGCTCTGCCCGAGACTTCAAGAAACTGCAGAGAGTTGTGGACACAGCTCAGCACATCATGGAAACCAGCCTCCCCTCCATGGACTCTGTCTACACTTCTCACTGCCTTGGTAAACCAGCCAACATAATCAAATACCCCACCCACCCCAGGCATTCTCTTTTCTCCCTCCTCCCATCAGGCAGAAGATACATAAGCATGAAAGGCAGGCACGGTAGTGTAGTGGGTTAGCGTAACGCTTTACAGCACCAGCGACCCGGGTTCAATCCAGCCGCTGTCTGTAAGGAGTTTGTACGTTCTCCCTGTGTCTGCGTGGGTTTCCTCCGGGTGCTCCGTTTCCTCCCACATTCCAAAGACGTACGGGTTAGGAAGTTGTGGGCATTGCTATGTTGGCGCCAGAAGCGTGGCGACACTTGCGGGCTGCCCCCAGAACACTACACAAAAAGATGTATTTCACTGTGTGTTTCGATGTACATGTGACTGATAAAGATATCTTATCCTATGAAAGCATGTACCATCAGGCTCGAGGACAGCTTCTATCCCACTGTTATAAGCCTATTGTACTGTCCCCTCGGATGAAGAGATGGACTCTTAACCTCAGTCCTAACTCGTTATGGGCCTTGCACCCTATTTTCCTGCCTGCACTTTCTTTATAACTGTAACACTTTATTCTGCATTCTGTTATTGCTTTTCCCTTGTACTATCTCGATGTACTGATGTAATGAAATGATCTCTATGGATGGCAGGCAAAACAAAGTTTTTCTACTGTACCTCGGTACATGTGACAAAAATAAACCAATTTACCAAGGCAATGAATACAAGAACAGGAGACAAGTTAGTTGTATGAAATTGTGAGGAATCTGGACAATAAACAGGAAGGCCTATTTCCCTTAGTAGAGGAGACAAAGAGCCTGGTTGACAGTAATTGATATTCGGATCAGTGGGAAGATGAGGCAAAATGTGTGCACCCAAAGGGTGCAGTGGCTTAAATGACCTCCCTCTGAACTTCTGGGATGCACTGCCTGATGATTTAGAGTAGAACTGTGGTGGAGGCAGGTTCCATGGTGGCCTTTTGGAAGGGAATTTGATAAATATATGGTGAAGAAAATTTGTAAAGGTACAAAGAGGTAACTAAGGGCAGAGAAGGTGGTAGGGCAGTGGATGTTGTCTATACAGACTTTAGTAAGGCCTTTGACAAGGTCCCGCAAGGCAGGCTGATCTGGAAGGTTAGGTCGCATGGGATTCAGGGGGAGCTAGCGAGATGGATTCAAAATTAGCTCGATGATAGGAAGCAGAGGGTGATGGTTGAAGGTAAATTTTCCAGCTGGAGGCCTGTGACTAGTGGGGTGCCCCAGGGGTCAGTGTTGGGACCTCTGTTATTCTATCACGTATGTATATGATTTAGATATTAATGTACATGGGACGATTAGCAAGTTTGCTGATGATTACTAAATTAGGGGGACTTGTTGATAGTGAAGCAGGTTACAATGAATTGCAAAGAGATCTTGATCAGTTAGGGAGATGGCTGAGGAATGGCAAATGGCTTTCAACTTGGTGTGATAAGTGTGAGGTGATGCATTTTGGACATTCAAACCAGGGTAGGACTATACAGTGATGGCAGGGCACTGACGAGTGTTGTTGAACCGAGGGACCTGGGAGTAACAAATGCAGAGTTACCTGAAAGTGGCCAAGCAAGTAGACAGGCTGGTGAGGCATTTAGCGTGCTGGCCTTCATCAGACAGGGCATCATGTTTAGGAATAGGGGACATTACGTTGCAGTTATACAAGTCGTTGGTGAGGCTGCACTCTGAGTACTGCATACAGTTTTGGTCACCCTGTTATAGGGAAAGACACTGTCAAGCTGGAGAGGGTGCAGAAGATTTTCGAGGATGCTGCCTGGACTAGAAGACCCGAGTTATAGGCAGAGGTTGGCCATGCTGGATCTTTATTCCTTGGAGCATAAGAGAATGAGGCGTGACCTCATAGAAGTTTATAACATCATGAGGGGTATGGATAAGGTGGACAGTCATAATCCTTTCCCCAGGGTTGGGGAGTCTAAACTGGAGGGCACAGATACAAGATAAAAGGGGCAAGTCTGTTAGACACAAATAGCCAGGGTTGAGCAAAAGTTGTAGGTTGGTCAATGCCTGCAAGTTCCCAAATCTAGACGGGAAAGAAAACAGCACAAAATGTCTCTATTTTTTTTAAAAAATAAAGTTTCTCTGACATGCAGCAATGCAGCAATAGAAGATAGAGATACTGAGACAAGAACTATCTCCTGACACATTTCTAAATAGACATACACGAGGACAAAGTAAATCAGGTCAGTGATACTGGAATAAATACAGAGCCTAATTGGGTTTGAATCCCTGGCCTCTTAAATAGACATGAAATCCACCTACCCTCACAGTGCCATGTTGTCTCATTAAAGGCACAATGATCCAAGACCTAATTACCTACTCAAGCAGAAATGCAGAATCCAATAGAGCATGAAAAATGCCCAGATCTGAGCCACAAAATCTGGCACAAAAGAATTGCAAAGACAAAGAACATCCAAATGCACTTCAGAGTCAAATAAGTACTTTAGAAGGAAATATGGCAGCAAACATGTGTATTGCAAGCTCTCACTATTAGCAAATAATTATTAAATGATCTTCTTTCAGTGCAATGGATCCTGGATAAACATTGGCCAGGACACTAGGTAGAATACCTCCTTCAGAATGGTGTTACGGGAACTTTTCTGCCCACGTATGTTTTGCAGCAAGAACTAAGTTCGATGATGCTACCTCTAACAACACAGCACTGCCACAGTACAGCACTAGAGTATCAGAAATTTGGGTTCAGATTCCTGTAGTAGGGAACTTGTATCCTAACCGACTTACTTGGGCAAGAGAGCTAGCAAGTAAACCACAGACATCAAACAAACCCTCTCCTCTTTTAATTAGAGAAGGAACTTACAAAAAAATCAAAATCTGTGGGGACCTTTTTTGAACTACTTTCAAAACCATTGATTTGGTGATTAAAGTACAGATACTGGCCAATACCATTATGTCTTCAGGGCTTTTTTTTGTTTTTTTTAAACCAAACAGCTTCGGTCTTGGTAGTGGGTTTAGATTTTTTTTATATAATAAATTATTCCAATTTATTAATACTAGTTATCATTTCTGGTTTATCAATGAGGTATTGTGATTTCAAATGTGACTCAATAGAATGTATTTTGTAACATTTTGTCTTTTCTTTAGTTTCATGTACTTTGCATTTTCTATCAGGAATTAATAAAAAAATATTGTAAAAGAAAAAAAAATCAAAAATCTTCCTCTTGATTATCCTTTGCTCCCTCCTGCATTATGCCAGTTTAGAACTATGGTGCACTTTGAGGTGCACTGGAACCTGAGGGTTTAAGTCTCTCTCAAAAATACATTGCCTTCCTTCAGATAGGAGTGTAATGCAAAGCCCAAATTTACTCTCTTAAGTGAATGCAAAAAGATCCCATGGCACAATAATTAAGAGCAGGGGAGTTCTCCTCAGAGTCATGGCCAATATTTCTCTCTCAATCAACACACCTATTTAAAAAAATCTGGTCAGTATCACTTTGCTGTTTGTGGGGGCTTGTGTGTAAATTGTCTTGCCACTATGCCTACAACTGTGACTATACTTCAAGAGAGCTTCAATGTTTGTGAAGCACTTTGTAATGTTCTGAAAGAGACATGAAAGGTACCACGTAAATGTGCATCTGTTGTGATGAGCAAGGACAGGACTGGACATTGCAACAAAAGCAGCCAGACAGTTTAAAACTCGCTTATTGTTTGTATAGGCTGGTATGATGTGTAGAGGAGAGTAAGATCGGGGGAAAAAAACGCTACTCTGGGAAAGAGACAGAGGAAATTAGGTAAGTTGTGACATAGTGTAGCAGTTAGCATAACCTTTACAGTGCCAGCAACCTGGGTTCAATTCCGGCAAATGTAAGGAGTTTGTACGTTCTCCCCGTGTCTCGTGGGCTTCCTCCGGGTGCTCCGGTTTCCTCCCACATTCCAAAGACGTATGGGTTAGGAAGTTGTGGCATGCTATGTTGGTGCAGGAACCGTGGCGACACTTGCGGGCTGCCCCCAGAACACTCTACGCAAAGATGCATTTCACTGTGTGTTTCGATGTACATGTGACTAATAAAGATATCTTATCTCTAAACTGCCTTGTGATTTTAAGTCTGAACTCTGGATGGAAAAGATAACATAATACAAGAGCTCCTCATGAAGCATTCAATGGGCCCCTTGGGAAAACCACAGGCAATGTGAAAGATGCTTAATTCACTAACTTGCCAAAACATATTTACCATCACATGACTTGTCTGTAGATGACTTCAATGTTAATAGGAAAGAGTTGCATCTTTTTAGTACCTTTTATATCAAGACATATTAAAGCTAATGAGGTTCTTTTGAATTATTAAAATACAGGAAACAAAGTTGGAATGCAGTATGGCTCAAAAAACTGGCCACATTTCAGTTCAGACAATGGGATTAGTTGGCAGTTCAAGTTGGGAGCAAGGGAAATATAGACAACTGGACCATAATTCCTGATCCCTGTTGTTTCCCCAAATTTTCCCCATGACTTCATGCTACCAGACACAAGGAAATTTGTCCAATCAATTCCAAACTCCATCTCTTCAGTCTGGTTACATTTTGTGGGAGTTTGCTATATTACAACAGTCCTGAATTATTTTGTGGGAGCTTGCTACATTTCCTATATTATTTGCAAGCATTCTGAATATCACTATTTATATATAATTCCTTTACATTTTTTTCTATTTCACTCCCTACAAAACCATCTTTTTAATTGTGCCTTTCTTAACTCTCCTCGTGTTCACGCTGTGAAGTGTTTGTAGGTAGTCCTCCCACATTTCAAATACCATACAATTACACTATTGTATTTTTTTTTGCAGAAGTAGAAAGAGTTATAAAGTAGCAAGAATCTGAACGTTCTGTTCCTCCCTCCCATGGAATAGAAACTGTTACAATGCTACGGATTTCATCACATTTGAAACCAAGGACAGGCAATCAAAGAGTTCTCCGATATCTTCCAGTTAGTGAAAAGTACATTCTCTCCATCTGTCTAAGTTAAATCTCAGTTACACTCTGCTTTCCACATCATAGCCTGCCAACTCAGTTCAGTAGGAATCTCATTTTAGTATCCAACAGAACTGTGTTAACGGAACAGTTGTCTTAAATCGTAGAACTATAAAGCTACAGAGGAACAAAGTTGCTTGTATTTCACAACATAGGTGCACGTAGGCAAAGACCATTACTGCATGACTATGAGATTTGTCATTGATACACACCCTCAACAAAAAAAGCCCAATAATGCAATAGTTAAAATGCAAAAAATAGCACATTTCGGAAACATGAAATCAAAACAGAAAATGTAGGAAATACTGAGCAGATTATCGACTTTGAAAACGTCAACTACAGATGCTGCCAACCTGCTGAACAATTGCAATCTTTCACGTTTCATTCCTGCAATAATGCAATTGCAGCAGAAGTACTGCATCTATTGCGTTATTAAGCAGATATTTGCTGCACAATACTGTTCTTTATTAATAACCTGCACATGATTTAGCAATTCCTCCAATTTACCAGGACCTCAGAAGAATTTAGGGACCGGCCATAAATTGTAGTTTTTAAAAAATGATTAGAGAACGAGGAAGAAAATGAAGTGGCACATTACACTTACATCAGCAACACTATCCCTTCACCACATGAATCTAATACATTGTTATGATCTCAACTGGACGGTAAAGCTCAGATTTGGCGGTCTCTACGCTTACAGACAGCGTTGGTAATTTGGAGACGACCCCTAAACCGGTTAACCTCAGCATCGATTTGGACACTGTTAAGAAAAGGTCTAATTCTCACCGGCCGTCATCACCACGTTATAAATGACCATGTAGGCGTGGCAATGGGTCCCGGACCCCTTCCTTCGCCTGTTCGCTCCATCACTGATCCCACGTTTCTGCTCCGGCCCGCTCCCTCCTGCCGCCGCCATGGTGATTCAGGCGCCGCGCCTCCCGAGGAGCTGACTCCTCCCGCCCGCCAGGTCGCGCTCAACCCGCATGCGCGACACCTGCTCAGTGCCGCCCCCTAGACCGGAGGACCGCACATTACGCCTCCGTCTCCTCTCCCGATGCCGCCCCCTAGACTGGCTGATAGCGAACTGCCCCTCCAGCTCGCAACCCAGCTTTAATCCAACGACCAGTTTCTCTCACTCTGCTTCCCTAGCAGGTGCCATTATTGTTGTTCCCACTCCCAGCTTGGCTAATATAGCATCATTGGTGCTGCCCCCAGCCTGCGGTGCGCCGCCCGACATCCACCGGTGCTGCCCCCTACCCTGGCTGATAGCGAATTGCGCCGCCCGGCCTCCGCCGGTGCTGCCCCCTACCCTGGCTGATAGCGAATTGCGCCGCCCGGCCTCCGCCGGTGCTGCCCCCTACCCGGCTGATAGGGAATTGCGCCGCCCGGCCTCCGCCGGTGCTGCCCCCTACCCTGGCTGATAGCGAATTGCGCCGCCCGGCCTCCGCCGGTGCTGCCCCCTACCCTGGCTGAATGTGCCGGAGGAACTGCACCTCCAATGGCAGAGATCGGGCGGAGGCGAGAGCGGATCACATGACCGCCACTTGAGTTATTATTTATTTTATTTCTGCCCCCTCCTGTGACGCCATTTGGCTCCCGACTGATTTCAGGGGGGGAAATAGGTGTTTCGGTGAAAAAAAACTGTAGCGTCGAGGCGACGGGAAGGAAGCGGGAGGCCGAGAGTTGGAGTTCGGCGGCGCCGCGGGCCTCGGGCGTTAGGATGCGGCAGCGGGCGGCGGAGGGGCGAGCCGCTGCGGGCTTAGGGCGAGGGAGACGCCGAGGCCTGCCTGCGGCCTACTCCGGCTCGATCCCTTTCACCTCAGAGCTTCCCTCCCCCCCCCCCCGGCTCCTTCCACTCCCCCCTCGACCATGCCTTTCTTCGCCAACACCCCTTCGAGCATGATGTCGGTGAGTGTGACTGGAGCGGGCGAGGGGGGGGGGGGAAAGGGCCTTAATTGGCTTTTAAAATGTTTAATGCTTCTCTCCAGGGCAAATAGGCCGCCAGCTCCGGTGGAATCAGCCCCACGGGGGTCTCTTTCTTCTGGGCAGGAAGAAATGTTGATGGTCGCAGAAATCAGACCGGCGCCAGAGGAGGCTACTCGGCCCCTTGCACCCGTGCTACCCCCCTGGAAAGTGATCCAGTTTGTCACCTCTGCAGATTCTTCCCTCTTTCCAGCGCTTATCCAGTTCCCCTTTTGAAAGATGGAGGTGTTTCTGGTCGCCCTTTCAGAGTGCACAACAGTAAACTTCCACTGGAATATCTTCCTTTTGTGTAATCTGGATCTTTTGCCAGTTACCTTCAATCTCCGGATATCATTCCTCTCTCACTACAATCACTTTCTTCTTATTTGCTGCATTCTTCGTGATTGTAAGTGCCTTGTCAAATCAAATCTCCTACAAGAATACCCAGTAAGATCAAGTGCACTTATAACAAGTACATTTGCCTTTCTAATTAATTTATTGCAAGAGAGATGGAATACAAAAGTAGGGAAATCTTGTGCAAACGACAGATCGGTGAGACCAACACCTTGAGTGCTGTGTACTGTTTAGTCTCTTTGTTAAGGAAATGTATACTTGCCTTTGAGGCAGTGTAAGTTAACCGGAGTACCTCGTTCATACCTGAAATGAATCTTAATGAAGATTGAGCCTTTATTTATACATCTTGCTCTAGCTATAAGCAAGAAAAAGATAGAACTATTAGATAGTATGGTTGATTAATTCACAATGGATACATGAACTCTTGCCGTGTTATATGATAGTCCATTGTTGATGACACCTCATTTTGATTGTTGGGACTGTCGGATGTTTTAATTAGGGTACATTCCAAGTATTTTAATTTTTTTGAAGAGTCATTGGTTAAATGGACCCTTGTCAATTGTGCTCTCTTAGGAGAGGACCTGGGCCAATGCCACCTTATTGATTTAGTCTGTAGCATCCACTTTTCCTCCCATTGGTTCAACTATTCCTTCCCCTTCTGCTGGCTCACTGATGTTGTGATCAACTGCAAATGGGCATCTTCACTCTTCAGAAAATCTTTTATCAATCTATTATCCCCAACTATTTGTCATCTTCCTTTTAATGCTCTTGTTTCCCAGATTTCATCTCTGTAACTCAATTTTGGATTCTTGAGTTTTCCCTTGACCTCCTTGTAGGTGAGCCTAGCAGTGTGTGTGTTTTTGCTGTCATTTAATGTGTCATAACTGCAATTCTATTAACCCTACATCTTTGTGGGACTACTGTTGAATAACTTTAACTCTTTTCTAGCAACAGATGTTCTGGGGAATCACAAGAATCTTCTTCCACAGACCGCTCTTCAAGATTACATGAAGCAGGGTTCAATTCCACATGTTTATTGACGGAACCCAGCTTTATTTCTCCGTTTCTCTCATATTTGTTCTGCAGATTATGTGAATGACAGGAAGTCATAACATTCCCCAATTGTGAGTGTTAGAGGAAAAAAAACTGCAGATGCTGGAAGTATGAAACAAAAACAGAAAATGCTGAAAACACTCAGCAGGTCAGGCAACATCTGTAGAAGGAGAAATGGTTAATGGTTTGGGATCCCTTGTCAGAATGGGTGTTAGACAGGTTGCAATGGTTGTTTTTGGCAATCTATTATAAGCTCCGCATTCTTTCCACCTATTGTATTCCTTCTGATGCCTGCTCACTTTAAATACATCTCTGTAGAACCTCTGAGTGTGTTCAGTATAGAGATACCATTCAACTTTCTGTTTTCCATCACCGTCCACTCTTGCCACATTGCTTCCAGATATGAAGCCCCTAGCTATACTTTGGCAGTAGATCTACGTGTAGAAACGTAGGGATTAGCAGAGCATAGCCATTGTGTGATCGTGGCTATGATCCTGCTTTCTGTCTGTATCCCTTGGTCCTCTTCAGTTATTATTACTCCTTGAATATATTTAATGGTTTTGACCTCACTGCCTTCTGTGGTGGAGAATTCCACAGGTTTCTTCGCCCCTTAGGTGAAATTATTTCTCCTTATCTCAGTCCTAAATGGCGCATCCTATATCTTTCGTCTGGGACCCCTGGTTGTGGACTTTCCTCACTAGTGGGATGTCTTTCCTGCTTCTACTCTGTCCAGTCCCAAACGGGAGTTTGTATGTTCCAATGAGTTCCCTTCTCATTCTTCTAAACCCTGGCAAATATAAGCCCGAACTCACTTTGTGTGTTAGTCTTGCCATCCCAGGAATTGGTCTGACTTCCCAATTTGTTTTTCTCTGTTATTCCCACACTCTTTCCTCTAGCTTGACAGTACCTTAACCATTATTAGTCTATCCTGTCCAGCCTGCCTCATCCAGTTCTTGCTCATATATGTCATCTCACAACCCTTTACATTGAAAGTCCTTTTCTTCAAGTTCTAATTCCTTATGTGCCTTGTTCTTCACCCCACCTTTACAACTTACTCCAGCCTGGCATTTCCTCCTGCTGTGACCCAATCGCTGCAACTCTCTCCAGTTCCTTTTGGTCCCTGTTATTTCCAAGTCTTCACCAAAACCCCATCTTTCATGCAAGGTGTTTGTTGCCTTACCATTTGTGAATTGTTAAACACTTGTTTGGATAAGTGTTGAAAGCTCTCTGCCATCACTAGTCAAAATCATCTAAAGGCAATGGTGCATTAAATTATATGCTGCTGTCTAAATTCCCTGCTATTTTATATGAAACATACAGTGTATGCCAGGGATAAATTTCTTGTATGAAGGATGAAGTGATGGCACAAGTTTCACTTTCCCTTTGACTTCTTATGCCAGTTTGTTCCATCTCTCAAAGCACTGATGCCGAGTTGCATCATCACCCATCCATTACCTAACCCGGCTGCTCGCTCATGTGATCATCAATAGTGCAACCAAAGGAAGTGGAGTAAGCTTCAGATTGACTTCTCTTATTACCTGCACTCGTACACTTCAGGTGAAAATTGACAGGTAGCAGCAGTGTTAGTGGGAATCCTGCATTGAATTGTCCTCCACCCATTTTCCTTTAAAGCTAAGGCATCTCGTAGTGATCCTGGCCAAAATCAGGAACTTGCGATCCCTAACCCTCACCACCCGTGCCCCCCTCGCCCCCCCCCCCCCCCCCCCCCCCCCAAAATCTGGAAACTCTCCTAACTTGTTTTATTTACTGTAATGTGTCAAATAATCCCTCCTGCCAATGGAAAACTTTATCTAACTATGCTACAGAGTAAAAATGGTGACGTTATTGTAGAATGTCTGTGACCACATCAGAAATCTAGTACTACCCCGGTCTGTGATGGGTCACAGTGCTCCTTGAAGGTGCACTTGGTTCAGTGCTGTCATTTAGAAAGAGATGCTTATCTTAGCTCCTGTTTACATGCTGATACAGCCACACTTAATGGAGCTATCAGATAGAACTCGTGCAGTGTTATTTCTCTCTGGGGAAGTGCCTTGCCTTCACCCGGCAGCTGCTGACAGTGGTCTAATTGAATTTGGAATGTGTTTTGAATGTGCCCCTTGAGGTGAGGCCATGGTTGGATACTACTGCCTTTGATGTTCAAGTTTAGTGAGTAACACCAGCTTCTGTTCTGCTGTCTCACGAAACTGCTACATCGTGAGGACAGTTTTCCGATCGCAAAACTAGAAATTCTTGTTTAATTGGACTCTTTCAGTAAATTCATCAATGGAACAGAGTCAGCAGTTTGGACAAGAATGTATGCTTTTAATGAAATGTTCAAAAGAATCATTTTAAAAAAAGATATTCACAAGTCTAGAGCACTTGTACAAACTCAGAACACTGGAAAGACTCAGTGGGTTAGACGGCATCCGTGGAGGCAGAAGGTTAAGTGGATGTTTTGGGTCAGAACAGATTTTGTGGGGGGAATAGGAAAGGTAAACAGAGCGCGGAGAACCTCGGTGGACAGGTGAGTGGGGCAAGAACAGTAATGGCATAAACAGAATTTTCCTATTTCAGATACTGGTGTTTCTTCTCCCACACAGTCACTTATCCACCCAGGTTTCTTCCCTCTTTGTTCACTTTCCCAACCCTTTTTTTTTCCTGTGTTCACCTTTTGCCTCCACAGATGCTGCTTGACCTGCTGAGTTCTTCTAGCATTCTGTTTGTTCTTTGTTCCATATTGCAGCATCTGCAGTGTCCTTTGCCTTTGTATTAGAGCACTTGTGTCTGTTGCTACACTCTTTACAGTGGGTTCTGAAGCGCAGGGTAATTGTTTATGCATATTGGTAGCATTTTCATGTTGGACTTTCCTATAGTTTGCCCTGTGTATTTAATGATTGACATTTCATTCATAATGAGGAGTAAGAGTGCCAGCTGAAATTAAGTTCAGTAATTGCTGTGGTCTGTGCCAAGTAGCCTTGTGAATCGGGAAAGGTCAGGTGGCAGAACTATGGTATTAGCTGTGCATACTCTTGTTTTGGGCTCAAGTTCCCACTCCAGAGAGCTGAGCTCCCGAATCTTCAGACTTCAGTGCAGTACTGAGGATGTGTTGTCCCAATGAAGGTGCAACTTTTGGACAAAACATTAAACCGAGAGCCTATCTGCTGCAACAATCTGCTGGAGGAACTCAGCAGGTCGAGCAGCATCTGTGTTTGCTTTTCTGGTCAAAACCCTGGATCAGGCCTATCTGCTATGTCAAATATTTCAAACAGAACGAGGCAGTTGTCTTAATCACCTGGCCAATATGTATTAACCATTCACAGTTGCTAAAGTAACAGATTATCTGGTCATTATAACATTGTGTATTTGGGATTTTGCTACAGTTATATTAGATGCTGTCTTTCTGTGGTAGAGCAGCAACTACTAAAGAAGGCATTCATTGGCTATGAAGTGCTGTTGAATTTAAGAAGGTCTTTCTTGGTAGATGACTTTCAAGCTAACCTCATTCTGCACACTAGTTATTAACAAGAAACTAATCAAAGGCTTTGGGCAATTTAAACATAGAATATGGGATAATCTGGAGTATATAATAGGCTGTAATCTATCTGAGGGATTTGTATATAGAATAATAGATACTTAGAAGTTTTGTTACAGGTTATCCCTAAGATTGTAAACTGCCTTTTTCTATAATTGAGGCATTCTTGAGAGAGTAACTGAGCAACAAAACTCATTCCAGACAGTCTGGTGTGAAATCAAGTTGTTCTTTGGCCAGATTGCATCTTAAGTGCTGTGTTCAGTTTTCTGAGATGCATTATGTAAATTGGTAGTCTGGAATTAACACGAAGATAAGATTATTTGCATTATGAGGTAGAACTGTTAGATGTGTTGCATACAGCTGGGAAGCCATGGAATAATTTGGGATGCAGTTGTTATCATTATGGAGTAATGTGCAATGTTATAACCTGCAGTATTTTTATATCAAAATTATTAACCCTTTGAAACAAGTCACACCCAGAAAAAAGGTTAATGTAAATACTTGTTGTAAAGCACATGTCTACAGCATCAATCAATAACCTTTGTGGGATATAGGAAGTTTTAAGATGATTAGTGAAAGAACCAGGGTGGGGTGAGGGGTTGGGACAATAGGGTGTGTAGACATGTGGGGGTGGAGTTGATA
The DNA here is from genome assembly GCF_009764475.1 of Pristis pectinata. NCBI lineage: Eukaryota > Metazoa > Chordata > Chondrichthyes > Rhinopristiformes > Pristidae > Pristis > Pristis pectinata. The sequence continues at coordinate 8,277,310 of NC_067405.1, read as the reverse complement.
GAATTCTTCTGTGCATCATGATATTATAGTGTGGAATACTTTGCCTGATACGAGCTGAAAACATATTTGACAATTACTTCCAAAAGTTAATTAAGTGCATGTATTCAGAAGGAATAACGTTGTGCTTTTAAAAGGAGGGGGGTTAAACTAATTGGACGGCTATCTCCTAAGGCTGGCATGGGGAAGTTGAGCCGAATCTCCTTTTTCTGTGCTGCAAGAATTCCCTATTTGAGGAAAACACAGATGTGTTTTTACACGGAACTTTGCACAATGTCCAAAGGGCACTTGACCCAATTAAATGTCTTTTGAAGTGCAGTAGTTGTTATGACACAGGGAAGCAGTGTGAGATGGAAATCTTAACAGATGTTTTTTTGCTTTGCACTTGGGTATAGTATGGTACGGTTCCATCCTGTAGTTGACGGATGTTCTGTAGCTCCCAGGAAAGTTGTCAGTATTCAGCATTGAAGCAAAATGTGCAGAGAGAATTCACAGAAACTCTGAAATTACTTTTGATTCTTTTGGATCGGTTGATTTTTTTTCTCTCTCAAAAGAAACTCTTTGGGATCTTTTGATTTTTCTCATACTTTTATTCCTTATTAATTAAGTATTTAAACTGGATACAGCATTTAATAAAGCACCCACCCACAGAATCCTTCACACAACGCTACAATGCTCTGAAGCCAAACTGACCTTGAATTATGGTTTCACTTTGCAAGTTGCACCAATGATTGATGTGCTGTCGTTAGTGTGGGAGGCCATGTCAAGCCACACCTTCAAATTTACGTAAACCACATCATCTGGGCTGTTTGAGAGAGGTGATCAAATTGATAGGTTTTGGGAAGCGTCTTAAGCAATGAGGTGGAGTGGTGTTGGGATTTGTGGAGGAAATTACAAGGTGTGGGACCTTGGTTAGATTGTGAAATTTGCTACCACATTCTTAACCATACGGTTAGAAGTAGGTCATTTGGTTGCTTGTGCCTGCTCTGCCGTTAAGGTCACAACTGATCTTTTATCGTGGTTCCAACTTTCTGCTCTAATCCCACATCTCTTGATTCCCTCAATTTCCTGAAGTCTATTGGTCTCATAAATTTACCTGGCAACCAAGTCTCCACAGCCCCCTGGGGGAGAGAATTCCAAGGATTCACGATCCTGTGCATGAAGAAATTCTTTTTGTTTCTGTCCTGAATGGCTGACTTCTTATCATGAGACTGTGACCCCTGGCTCCAGGCTCACCAGCCAGAAGAAGTGTCAACCCCATGACTTCCTTGTCAAGCCTCACAAGAATTTTGTATGTTTCAATGAGATTACCTCTCTCTTCTAGACTCTCAAAAGCATAAGTCTAGTCTGCTTGGGACAATGCTCTCACTGCCCTCCTCCCACCAAATCCCAGGAATGTTGAGCTGTTAAACCTTTATTGCAGTCCATCTATCAACTGTTACGGACTAGGTTACTATTGGTGTATGTCCCTTTAAGATAGGGCGTAGTGTGTGTGTGTGTGGTGTGCTTACGTCAACAGAAGATAAAGGACATAATGATGTTGTTGAAGTCAGTCAGAGAAGAGAGAGAGAGACACACACCAGCCTGCTAGTTTCTCTATCGATGGATGAGAAACAATAACTGTGTCTGTCACTACAATCCACGTATGGATTATTTGAAGTAATCTGGTGGAGTTCACTTTGTCGTTAACCTGTAGAAGGAAACAGGTATTTGTGTGGATGGCCATGATTCGGATGCTTTTCAGGGTGAGGAAGTCACTACCAAGTAAACACTGAGGTGTCATTTGGGTTCCATCATGGAACATTTGGATTTCGTAATTACTCTCTCTTTTCTCTCTACATCTACGTCTTATCTTCAGACAACGGTGGTTGTTGAAGAAGGCTTTGCTCATGTTTCACCTTACAGCTTGCTGAACTGAACTTTAAGAACCATTCCTGGACTTGGAGTTCGGGACTTTGCCACACACACACACACACACACACACACACACACGACGAGATTAGTTTTGGGGTTAATGTTCAAGGTTTAACAGGTCTACTTCTAACATTCTAATATTTTTATTTTTCTTATTATCATATTTAGTTATTAATGAAGTAGATTTTAACACTGAATCATGACTCAGTGTGTTTCTTTTGTTGCTGGTTCGTAACAAAATATTATATCCCTCCCTGGGTGGGAAGACTACACCTGTATATAATGTTCAAAATGGAATCTCACCTGCAACGAAGGCCAAATAAATATTTGGCTTCCTGATTGATGGCTGTACCTGCTTGTTAACTTCCAGTAACTCATATACACGAACAGCCCCAGTCCCTCTAAACGCCAACACTTTTCACTCTCTCAGCATTTAAAAGTGATCTACTTTTCTTCTCCTGCCAAAGTGCTGACACCATGCTCGTCCACATTTGAGTTTCTTGCCCTTAGCCCATCCTTATCAGCTTGAAGTCTCTCAGATTGCGAACTGCTGGGGTCGCGGCCCCTTTCCTGGTGTGCCCTGTTAATTACAGCTTCCCAACCCAAAAATGACCTACTTATTCCTACTGTTTTCTCTTTATCCTCTCACATCCATGCCCCCAACGCTGCATGTCTAACTATGCTTAATAACTTCTTGCGTGGCACTTTGGTAAAGGCCTCCCGGCAGTCCAAATATATCACAACCACAGATTTCCTTCCCACCCCTAGTCATGCAACCTTTCCATAGAACCATAGGACACTACAGCACAGAAAACAGGCCATTCGGCCCTTCTAGTCTGTGCCGAAACATTATTCTGCTAGTCCCATTTACCTGCACCCAGTCCATAACCCTCCAGACCTCTCCCATCCATGTATCTATTCAATTTATTCTTAAAACTTAAGAGTGAGCCCCCATTTACTGTTCCACACTCCCACCACTCTGAGTGAAGAAGTTCCCTCTAAACCGTTCCCCTTTCACCCTAAAGCCATGTCCTCTCATACTTATCTCCACCTAATCCATGTGGAAAGAGCCTACTTGCATTAACTCTGTCTATACCCCTCATAATTTTGTAAACATCTATCAAATCTCTCCTCATTCTTCTACGCTCCAAGGAATAAAGTCCTAACCTATTCAATCTTTCCCTGTAACTCAACTCCTGAAGACCCGGCAACATTCTAGTAAATCTCCTCTGCACTCTTTCAATCTTACTGATATCCTCCCTATAGTTCGGTGATCAGAACTGCACACAATACTCTAAATTTGGCCTCACCAATGTCTTATACAACCTCACTATAACATCCCAACTCCTACACTCAATATTTTGATTTATGAATGCCAGGACACTTTCCCACACACTATTAAATACTAAGTGGTACAGTAGGTCTGCTAAACTTAAGCTCAGCGGGCTTGGACAATCCGGCCCAATGACTTGTGGAAATTGCAGGGTAGTTGGGAGCCTTTGGGTACTCTTTCAAACTTGGCCAGTCTTCAAGTTTAGATTGTGACTGTTGGCTGACCATTTGACATTATTAGTCTTCACAGTTGTCCAAACATGTCGTCTTTGCTTTGTTGATTTGCTTTGCAGTTGCATCATTGAGATTTGTTGGGTCAGTGACTGACAACTATGTAGCATTACTCTTTTGAATTTCTATATGTTAGTGTGTTCACAGTGGATTTGTTCCATCATTCAAGAATCATCGCTGCTAAGCCAATTATTGTAAAACAGCAAAGTTTAGCAATATCCTGCAACAATGGATACAATGACAGACCTTCAGAATAACAATTTCATTACGGCGTCAGTTAACATTGACTAACATTGAAATTGGTGCCAAATTTGTGCTGTATGTCAAATTTGTGATGTCAATGATAGTAAACCTGATTCTGTACTTAGGATTATTTTGTAAGAAAGAGACTTATTTGTATCATTCCTTTTAACAAACCCAGGATGTTCCAAAGTGCTTTCGAGCCAATAAAAGTGCACTTTAAATGTGGGTTCTCAGAATCAGGTTTATGATCAGTGACATGTTGTGAAATTTGTTATTTTGTGGCAGCAGTACAGTGCAAGACATAAGATTACGATCAGTAACAAAAATAAATAGTGCAAAAAGAGTAAAAACGAGGTAGTGTTCATGGGTTTGTGCACTGTTCAGTAAGCTGTTCCTAAAATGTTGAGTGTGTACCTGTACCTCCTCCCTGATGACAGTAACGAGAAGAGGGCATGTCCCAGATGGTGAGGGTCCTTAGTGCTGGATGCTGCCTTCTTGAGGCACCACCTGTTGAAGATGACCTCAGTGGTGGGGAGGGTTGTGCCCGTGATGGAGCTGGCTGAGTCTACAACCCTCTGCAGCCTCTTGCAATCTTGTGCATTGGAGGCTCCATACCAGGTGGTGATTCAACCAGTCAGAATGCTCTCCACCGTACATCTATAGGAATTTGCAAGAATCTTTGGTGACGTACCAAATTTCCTCAAACTCCTATTGAAGTAGAGCCGCTGGCGTGCTGCCTTCGTGATCGCATCAATGTGTTGGGCCCAAGGTGGATCCTCTGAGATGTTGATGCCCAGGGACTTGGAAGCTGCTTACCCTTTCCACCGCTGACCCCTCAATGAAGACTCCTGTACGCTGCCTCCTCGTCATCTGAGATTCTACCAACGACAGTGGTGTCATTGGCGAATTTATAGATGGCATTTGAGCTGTACCTAACCACACAGTTATGAGAGTAGAGTAGTGGGCTAAGTTGTACTGCAGGAGAATTATCAGAGTGAATTTCTATTGGATCAGTGATGGGGTCTTCTTCCCTGAACCATGAATCTTTCAGCTGGATTTAGGTTGCTCACGTGTGACCAAATTGATTTTAGTGCAGCCCAAAATGGGGAAATCTCCATGTTGCTATCTAGAATAACCCTGCTGAACCTGATCTGTAAAATCAGGCTTGGCTGAGGTTTCCCCCACGATATAATACCCATTAACTTTCCATCCAGACTTGCATTAACTAATGAACACCAGGAGAAGGTGGCAGAGGGTGGTGATGCAGGACAGTTGAAGCACTTCGCAGAAATGCACCATAAATTGTGACTGAATCCACAATTTAGAAAGAAGACTTGTTTACTCAGTGTGGTTACAGTGTGGAACTCCTCATTATGTGTGAAGAACATGGAATCATCTCTGATCTGAATGTTTTGCCTTCTCTCTTAAGAATGTCGCACTATATCTACCTTGTAATGACCTTGCAATTTATTGCCTACTTGTACTTTCTCAATGCAGTGTTGTAGTCATTAGTAATGAACTAAAATGTTCATTAGTCATCTGTATGAATACATTAATGGGAATATATTACAGGCCTCCCATTAGTCAGCGGGATTTAGAACAACAAATTTGTAGCGAGATAGACAGTTGCAAGAAAAGTAAAGTTGTGATAGTAGGTGATTTTAACTTTTGCCATATTGACTGGGACTCCCATACTGTAAAGGGAATGGATGGGATAGAGTTTGTCAAATGTATTCAGAAAACTTTACTTATCAATGTGTAGAGGTCCTAACTAGAGAGAGCGTAAGACTGGATTTCCTCTTAGGGAATGAGACGGCAGATGACAGAAGTGTGTGTAGGGGAATACTTTGGATCTAGTGATCATAATTCTATAGGCTTCAAGATAATTATGGGGAAGGATAGGACTGGTCCTTGGATTGAGATTCTAAATTGGAGGAAGGCCAATTTTGATGGCAACAGAAGGGATCTGGCAGGTGTGGATTGGGGTAGGTTGTTTTCCGACAAAGAGACGCTTGGTAAGCGGGAGGCTTTCAAACGTGAAATATTGAAAGTGCAGAATCAGTATGTTCCAGCTAGAATAAAAGGCAAGGCTAACAGGTTTAGGGAACCTTCGTTATTGAGACCCTGGTAAAGACAAAGAAGACATCTATGTATAGGCAGTTAGGATCAAATGAGGCGCTTGAGGAATATAAGAAATGCAAGGGAGGAATTAGGAGGGCAAAAAGAGGACATGAGGTTGCTCTGGCAGACAGGGTGAAAGAGAGTCCCAAGGGTTTCTATAGCTATATTAAGAGCAAAAGGGTAGCAAGGGACAGAGCTGGTTTGGTCCTCGTGAAGATCAGCGTGGTCATCTATGTGTGGAGCGGAAAGAGATGGGGGAAGATCTTAAATGAATTTTTTGCATCCGTATTTACTCTGGACACAGACACAGAACTGAGAAAAGAGTAGTAAGGTCATGAAGTGTGTCCAGATTATGGAAGAGGAGGTGCTGGCTGTTTTGAGGCAAATTAAGCTGGATAAATCCCCAGGGCCTGACAAGGTGTCCCCTCGGATCTTGTGGGAGGCTTGTGTAGAAATTGCAAGGGCCCTGGCAGAGATATTTAAAACACTATTAGCCACGGGTGAGGTGCCAGAGGACTGGAGGATAGCTAATGTTGTTCCGTTGTTCAAGCAAGGCTCTAAGAATAAACCGGGAAATTATAGGCTGGTGAGCCTGGTGTCAGTCATGGTAAATTATTGGAAGGTATTCTAAGGGACAGGATATATTAGTATTTGGATAGACAGGGCCTGATTAGGGATAGTCAACATATCTTTGTGCATGGTAGGTAATGTCTAACCAATCTTAGAGAGTTCTTCGAGGAGGTTACAAAAAAGGTTGATGAGGGAAAGGCAATGGACTTTGTCTACATGGACTTTAGCAAGGCCTTTGACAAAGTCTCGCATGGGAGGCTGCTCCAGAAGGTGGTTGCTTGGCATTCAGGATGAAGTAGTCAATTGGATTCAACATTGGCCTAGCGGGAGAAGCCAGAGAGTGGCAGTAGATGGTCGTCTCTCTGACTGGAGGCCTGTGACTAGTGGTGTATCGCAGGGATCGGTGCTGGGTCCGTGTTGTTTATCATCTATATTCATGATTTAGATGATAATGTGGTAAACTGGATCCGCAAATTTGCGGATGACATCAAGATTCGGGGCGTAGTGGACAGTGAGGAAGGCTATCAAAGCTTGCAGCGTGATCTTGACCAGCTAGGAAAATGGGCTGAAAAATGGCAGATGGGATTTAATGCAGACAAGTGTGAGGTGATGCACTTTGGGAGGACAAACCAGGGTAAGACCTACACAGTGTATGGTGGGGCACTGAGGTGTGCAGTAGAACAAAGGGACCATGGAATACAAGTCCTTAGTTCCTTGAAAGTGACATCACAGGTAGATAGGGTTGTAAAGGGAGCTTTTGGCACATTGGCCTTCATAAATCAGGGCATTGAATACAGGAGTTGGGATATTATGTTGAAGTTGTACACTATGTTGGTGAGGCCGAATTAGGAGTATTGTGTGCAGTTCTGGTCACCTACCTACAGGCAAGATATCAATAAGCTTGAAAGAGTGTAGAGAAAATATACAAGGATGTTGCCGGGACTTGAGAACCTGTATAATACAGAAAGAATGAATAGGTTAGGACTTTATTCCCTGGAGCGCAGGAGAGAGAGCGGAGATCTTACAGAGGTATACAAAATTATGAGGGGTATAGATAGGGTGAATGTATGCAGGCTTTTTCCCCTCGGGTTGGGTGAGATTAGAACTAGAGGACGTAGGTTTAGGGTGAAGGGTGAAATGTATAAGGGGAATCTGAGGGGGAACTACTTCACTCAGAGAGGGTGGTGCGAGTGTGGAACGAGCTGCCAGCGGAAGATGAATTGGAACATTTAAGAGAAGTTTGGATAGGTACATGGACGGGAGGGGTTTGGAAGGATATGGTCCGGGTGCAGGTAGATGAGACTGGGCAGAAGATCAGGTGGCATGGACTAGATGGGCCGAAGGGCCTGTTTTTGTGCTGTAGTGCTCTGACTCTATAACAGTGTGCAAGATAAGTTTAATCACTGTACCTCGGTACGTGTGACAATAATAAACTAATTTATCAATATACTTCACAATAATTATAGTTGATTTATATTAAAATATTGAATTGTTGTTGAAGGGGTCATTGCACTTCATGCAACATCTTTGTTTTTTTTCCAGAAAAAGCCACGAATGAACATAATACCAGTGAAGACTGGACCCTCATAATGGATATCTGTGATCGTGTTGGAACAACATCAAATGGGTAAGTGTGGAAAATGCGTATTTGCTTTCCACTTTTTCCCCTTTAACCATTTTTGTTGTACAATGTCCCCTTTGCAAATTTCTTCTGATTTAGCATGTGAGCAATTAAGCCATTCTGATCAACCACATTGTGATTTGATCCCAGACGCTATTGCATTGCTTCTGTGGCTCCAATCAAGCATTAAGAGTCCACCAAAACATTGGTGACTTGATTAAAGAAAAACAGAAAATTGGTCATTGTTCTTGCATTGTTGTGTAAAGCATAAATTACTCAATCACAGCACAATCAAAGACCCCATCCATCCGGGTCATTCTCTCTTCTCTCCTCTTCCATCGGGTGGAAGATACAGGACCCTGAGGGCACATACCACCAGACTTAAGGACAGCTTCTATCCCACTGTGATAAGACTATTGAACGGTTCTCTTATACAATGAAATGGACTCTGACCTCAAGATCTACCTTGTTGTGACCTTGCACCTTATTGCACTGCACTTTCTCTGTAGCTGTGACACTTAACTCTGTACTGTTGTTATTTTTACCTGTAGTACATCAATGGACTCTGTACTAACTCAATGTAACTGCACTGTGTAATGAATTGACCTGTACGATCGGTACACAAGACAAGTTTTTCACTGCACCTTGGTACAAGTGACAATAATATACCAATACAACATTTTGATGCTTTTGAAAGTTGAGATGTATCCAGAAGATTACAGTTTAATTCTATGAAGACAAAGTGTACCAAACTACTGCTTGTCATTGAGATTTCTGCATATGCTGTTTCAATGTTTACTTACGATGTAGAAGGATGCCGTTTTGGCTCAGAGGCAATGCTGAGTCATCAGAGTGACAGTGACTTTTCTAAAATTGTAATTACATGCTTTCTAATCCTTTTGCTATTTATCCTTAAACTAATACAGTGGACAGCTAGAAAAACGACAATGTAAATGGGAAAAGAAAATTTACAAAAATGTAAAAACATAGAATTGGAAAAGTAGGTCTAATGTTTCAAGTGAGAAAGTTTATCTTGTTTTACTTATGCCTGGCTCCGGGTCAAGAGATTGAATGCACTGTTTATTTGTGCCAGGAGCCATGTAACACAGATAGAACCATACAGCACAATACAGGCCCTTCGGCGCACCATGTTGTGCCGACCTTCAAACCACACCTAAGACTATCTAACCCCTTTCTCCCACATATCCCTCTATTTTAAATTCCTCCATATGCTTATCTAACAATCTCTTGAACTTGACCAATGTATCAGCCTCCACCACCACCCCAGCAGCACATTCCATGCACCACCACTCTCTGGGTGAAGAACCTCCCTGCTGACATCTCCCTTGAACTTCCCACCATTGCCTTAAAGCCTGCCCTCTTGTACTGAGCATTGGTGCCCTGGGAGAGAAGCGCTGGCTGTCCACTCTATCTATTCCTCTTAATATTTTGTATACCTCTATCATGTCTCCTCTCATCCTCCTCCTCTCCAATGAGTAAAGCCCTAGCTCCGTGAGTCTCGTCCTCATAATCCGTACTCTCCATTCCAGGCAGCATCCCTGGTAAATCTCCTCTGCAACCCATCGCCAATGCCTCCACATCCTTCCTATGATTAGGTGACCAGAACTGGACACAGTACTCAAGTGTGGTCTAACCAGAGTTTTTGTAAGCTGCAACACTACTTTGCGGCTCTTAAACTCGATCCCCCGTCTTATGAAAGCTAACATCCCATAAGCTTCCTTAACTACCCTATCTACCTGTGAGGCAACTTTTAGTGATCTGTGGATATGAACCCCCAGATCCCTCTGCTCCTCCACACTGCCCAGAATCCTGTCATTAACCTTGTACTAAGCCTTGGAGTTTGTCCTTCCAAAGTGTACCACCTCACACTTCTCTGGATTGAACTCCATCTGCCACTTGTTAGCCCAGCTCTGCATCCTATCAATATCCCTCTGTAAGCTTTGACAGCCCTCCACACTATCCGCAACACCACCGATCTTTGTGTCATCTGCAAACTTGCTAACCCACCCTTCCACCCCCTCATCCAAGCAATTAATAAATATCACACAAAGTAGAGGTCCCAGACCTGATCCCTGTGGGACACCACTAGTCACAGCCCTCCAATCCGAATGCACTCCGTCCACCACAACCCTCTGCTTTCTACAGGCAAGCCAATTCTGAATCCACACTGCCAAGCCTCCCTGGATCCCTTGGCCTCTGACCTTCTGAAGAAGCCTACCGTGTGGAACCTTGTCAAACGCCTTACTAAAATCCATGCAGACCACATCTACTGCACTACCCTCATCAATCTTACTGGTCACCTTCCCAAAGAACCTTATCAGGCTAGTGAGGCAAGATCTTCCCTTCACAAAGCCATGCTGGCTGTCCGTAATCAGTCCATAATTCTCTAAATGCTCATAGATCCTATCTCTTTGAATCCTTTCTAACTGCTTACCCACCACAGACGTAAGGGTCACTGGTCTGTAATTCCCTGGACTATCCCTACTACCTTTTTTGAATAAGGGGACCACATTCGCCACCCTCCAATCCTCCGGTACCATTCCCATGGCCAACGAGGACTAAAGATCCTAGCCAACGATTCAGCAATCACCTCTCGAAGCAGCCTGGGGAATATTCCGTCAGGCCCCGGGGACTTATCTATTCTAATATTTTCTAACAGCTCCAACACATCCTCTCTCTTGATATCTACATACTCCGGAACATTACCCTCACCTACACTGTCCTCAGTGTCATCAAGACTCCTCTCCTTGTTGAATACTGAAGAGAAGTATTCATTGAGAACCTCACCCACTTCCACAGCTTCCAGGCACATCTTCCTACCTTTGTCTTTATTCGGACCTAGCTTTACTCTCATCATCCTTCTGCTCTTCATGTATGAGAAAAAAGCCTTGGGATTCTCCTTAACCCTACTTGCTAAAGCCTTTTCATGTCCCCTTCTCGCTCTCCTCAGCCCCTTCTTAAGTTCCTTCCTTGCTACTCTATATTCCTCACGAGCCCTATCTGATCCTTGCTGCATACACCTTATGTACCCTGCCTCCTTCTTCCTAACTAGTTGTTCCACCTCCCTAGTCACCCAGGGTTCCTTAACCCTGCCATTCCTTCTCTGCCTCACTGGGACAAATTCATCCCTAACATCCTGCAAGAGATCCCTGAACATCGACCACGTCTCCATGGTACATTTCCCTTCAAAAATGTCATCCCAACTTACACTCTCAAATTCTCGCCTTATAGCCTCATAATTCGCCTTTCCCCAATTAAATATCTTCCCGTCCTCTTTGCTCCTATCCTTGTCCATGACAATTCTAAAGGTTATGGAGCAGTGGTCGCTGTCCCCCAAATGCTCACCCACCGAGAGATCTGTCACCTGACCCGGTTCATTACCTAATACTAGATCTAATATGGCATTGCCTCTAGTCGGCCTGTCAACATACTGTGACAGGAATCCGCCTTGGACACACTTAACAAACTCTGCCCCGTCTAAACCTTTGGCACTAAGCAGGTGCCAATCAAAATTTGGGAAGTTGACGTCTCCCACGATAATAACCCTGTTATTTTTGCACCTTTCCAAAATCTGCCTCCCAATCTGCTCCTCGGTATCCCTGCTGCTACCGGGAGGCCTATGGAATACTCCCAGTAGAGTAACTGCTCCTTTCTTGTTCCTAACTTCCACCTGTATTGACTTTAGAGAGGATCCTTCTACATTATCCACCTTTTCTGCAGCTGTAATATTGTCCCTGACCAGTATTGCCACCCCTCCCTTTTTTAAAATTTTTTTTTTGTTCTCCCCTCACCTGCCCCCTTCCCCTCACGCCAACCAGGTCACTGCCACAGCTGCTGCTGCCCGACCACCGGCGCCTGAGCCCCACGGTTCTGGTGACAAGTCACCAACCTAAATCATTAACTCCATCTCATTCCGACAAACTGACTTGCTATTTCTAGTTTTCTGTTAAGTTTCAGATTTTCAGAATCTGCACTTTTTTTGCTTCACAGTTCTGGTGAAGTTCATTTCACGTGTAAGTCAATTTGTGTATCTTTTAAATTGGCAAAAGGGAGTTTGTTTTACTTGCTCATAATTGACTCCTCTTCAGTTTGATCAGACTGATATTCTTAATGGTATAAGTGTGATTAATTAAGCAAGCGATTAAAAGTCAGAAAATAATGAAAACTTGAATCTGCCTGTTGATGGCCTTGTAATACCGGTACTGTTCAGCATTTGCAGCAAGGTGCTACAAATGCTAAGTGTAGCTTATTTTTATTTAATATTTATTTTTATTACTTTTGCTGATTGTAGCTTTTATTTAACATTCTGATTGTAACTTTTATTATATTTAATATTTTATTTGGATTACTTTTGTATTTTAACATGAGTAATCTTGTTTGGTTAACTATAGGCCAAAAGATTGTCTGAAGGCAATTATGAAGAGAATAAATCACAAAATCCGCACGTGGCAATGAAGGCTTTAACGGTGAGTAGGGCCAATTCATTGTTAGTCCTTTCATTTCTTTCCTCATCTGGAAATTGAGATAAAACTCTCCAATCTCTCTCGTCGCTTGTGGTTGAGTGGTGAAAAATGCTCTGTTTTGTGGCATTCAGCCATAGGAAACAGGAAACACCCTGCTTTCCTGGGTTGTACTCCTTGAGCTTGAGTTGCTAGCGGCAAATCATAAATAGAATCTGATTAGGTAATGTCCATGCATCTTGCATGATGGTACAGTGCAACTTTGTAAATGGTTCAGTGATAGCTCAGTTGGCGAAGTTGTGCCGGAATTAAGCAGTGACCTCCAGTTCGTTCCACTTGAGCCACCAACTCGGTAAGATAAAGGCAACTTTTGCTCCTGGCATTAGCACAAAAGCAACTTTTGCTCTTGGCAGTTCGCATTAGCATTTGGCCATCCCCACCCCCACCCCAGCCTGCTTTCAAAATAATTGAGAACTGTATGTTAGTTCCCATCCAAATAAAATGAAGTGAAAGGATGCAAGTCAGTCACCCTCAATTGTGATGCCCACTCTGCAGACCTCTAAGTTTGTGAAGGAACTATTTATCCTTGGTGGTTGGCACAGAGTTGCCACAGGAACATTCGCATCTCTGATACATGTGTCTGCTTGTTATGTTTTTCCTGAGGTTGGAAAGTGGCAGCACTGTGAAGATACCACTGTAATATGACAATAGCTTCACTACCTGCTTGGTGCTGTGTCTATACTTAAATCTTTTAAAAAGCTCTGAGTAGTCAGTGTTTATTGATTTAGAGTCATCGAGTTGTACAGTACAGAAAAGGGCCATTCGGCCCACCCTGTCCATGCTGACCTTTTTGCCCATCTATACTAATCCCATTTGCCTGTATTAGGACTGTCTCCTTCCATGCCTTGCCTTTTTAAGTGTCTCTCTAAATGCCTCTTAAACATAGTAATTGGATCTGATTCCACCGCCGCCTTAAGCAGTGCACTCCAGGTATCTTCCACTCTACTATTTAAAAACAACTTGCCCCTCAGATCCCTTTTAAGACTACTTCCTTTCATCTTAAACTTGCTCTCTTATTTTTGATACCCCTACCGTGGGAAAAAGATTTTTATTATCTATCCCTATCTTTATCTCTCATAATCTTAGATACACAGTAGTGTAGCGGTTAGCGTAACACTTCACAGCGCCAGTGACCTGGATTCAATTCTGACCGCTGTCTGTAAGGAGTTTGTACATTCTTCCCATGTCTGTGTGGGTTTCTTCCGGGTGCTCCGGTTTCCTCCCACATTCCAAAGATGTACGGGTTAGGAAGTTGTGGGCATGCTATGTTGGCGCCGGAAGCATGGAGACACTTGTGGGCTGCACCCAGAACACTCTATGCAAAAGATGTATTTCACTGTGTGTTTCGATGTACATGTGACTGATAAAGATAACTTCTATCAAGTTGCCCTTCAGTCTCCTTTCTCCTCTGCTCCAGGGAAAACAAGCCTAGCCTAGCCTACCCAATCTCTCTTCTCCTCACCGCGCCCCCCCCCCCCCCCCACACTCACACACAAATGGCTAATGTCCTCCAAATCAGGCAATATCCTAGTGAACATCCTCTGCATTCTGTCCAGTGCAACTACTATCCTTCCAGTTCAACCAATACTGCACATGATACTCCAAGTGATGCCTAACTATTGTTTTGTAAAGTTGCAACATAACATCCTAACTTGTATTCATTGCTGCAACCTATGAAGGCCAGCGTGCTATATGCCATCTTCACTACCCTATCGACCTATATTGCCACTTTCGGGGGCTGCAGACTTGAACCCTAGGGTCTCTCTGTTCATCAACGTTCCTTAGTGCTCTACCATTTACTATATATGTCCTTTATCTATATGACTTCTTAAATTGTATTATCTCAAACTTGTTGGGATTAAATTCCATCTGCCAGTGCTCTGCCCCAACTTTCTAGCTGTCCTATAATCCTGCTTTAGCCTTCCTTGCTATCCATAACACTACAAATTTTGATGTCATCTGCTACCTTGCCTATCGTATCTCCTACTTTCACAACCAAGTCGCTAATATATATTGCAAACAGCAAAGGTCCCATCACCGATCCCTGAAGTACACTACTAGTCGTGGACTTCCAATCTGAAAAGCATCCTTCTGCCACTACCCTCTGGCTCATCACCAGGCCAATTTTGGATCCAACTAGTAACCTTCTGGACCAGCCTACCAAGCAAGACTTTGTCAAATGCCTTATTAAAGTCCATATAGATAACACCTACCACCCTGCCTTCATCATTCTCCTTTGTTACCTTCTCAGAAAACTCGGTCAAATTATTGGGGGATTTCTCCTGCACAAAGCCATTTTGATTGTCCCTGATCAGTCCCTGCCTTTCCAATTGTAGATAAATCGAGTCTTAGCATTTTTTCTATTAATTTCCCTAGCACTTATGTAAGGCTCTCACTGGCTTATAGTTACTCAACTCATTTCCGCTGCCCTTCTTAAATAAAGAAGAACATTAGCTATCTTCCAGACTGTTGGTACATACAAAGATGCAAAAGTCTGGGGCAGAGCTCCAGCAATCTCCTCCCTTGTTTCCCATAGCATTCTGGAGTGGATCTCATCCATCCAGCCCTGGGGATTTGTCCACCCTTGTGCATTCCAAACCATCTAACGCCTCCACCTTTTTAATACTGACATGCTCTAGACCGTCAGCGTATCCCTCCCTAAACTCGCTATCCTCCATGTCCTTCTCCTTGGTGAATACGGAGGAGAAATATTCATTTACAACCTTGCCCACATCAGCTGGCTCCACATGTAGATTACCACTTTG
This sequence comes from Pristis pectinata, assembly GCF_009764475.1. Classification (NCBI taxonomy): domain Eukaryota; kingdom Metazoa; phylum Chordata; class Chondrichthyes; order Rhinopristiformes; family Pristidae; genus Pristis; species Pristis pectinata. Next base: position 8,261,975 of record NC_067405.1, on the reverse strand, counting down.
CTTCTTAAGAGGACTCACTCTTTCCTCAGCTACCCTCTAGCTCCTAATATAAGGAATGACTTTGAATTCTCCTTAATCTTACCTGCCAAGGATTTTTCATGGCCTCTTTTTGCCCTTCTAATTTTTTTTAAGTATTCTCCTACGCGCTGTATATTCCTCAAGGGGCTAGTTTTCATTGTAATTGCTATAACTGTCATGTGCTTCCTTTCAATAACTTTCCTCATCCACGTTTCCCTAATCTTGCCATCTTTGTCTTTCACCCTTATCAGAACATACTGGCACTGAACTCTTGCTAATTTTCTTTTAGAAGACTCCCATTTGTCAGATGTTGTTTTACCTGCATGCATCTGCTCCCAATCTACTTTCACCAGGTATCACACTATTGAAATCAGCCTTCTCATAATTGAGGACCTTGACTTGAGGATCAATGTTTCCCCTTTCCTTAACTACCTTGAAACTTACAAACGATCACTTGTAAATCTTGCCAGATATTCATTTTATACTGATAATCTGTTGTCTGACTAAAAATAACTCTGTTCTATAATTTTACAGTTATTAGGAGCCTGTGTCTCAAACTGCGGGAAGATTTTCCACCTAGAAATATGTTCTCGTGACTTCACAAGTGAAGCTGGAAATTTATTAGGTGCATATAGTAAGGTAATAAAAATGGATTCTAGTATTCCCTGAATGATTTATTGATTAGTAATGTTATATTACTGTTTTAATTCAACTCCCTACATGATGAATCAAGGTACTGTTTACAACTAAAACTGCATTAGTTACAATTGTCTGAATTGTTCAGTAAATTCAGGCCACATTAATGGTGTATTTACATGTAAACCATGTTCTAGTACAGAAGTTCAAGGAACTTATGGTGCAAGGAACCTGTACCTTGGCAACATTTCTTGGACCACTTCATCAAAACTTTGAAACACTGACTTGCTTACTATAATTATTTCCCCTCCTTACTCCTCCACCTGTTCCACCTCAGCCAAAGGTGGCAGTTCTTTGTTGATTCCAGCCCACTTTCAGTCATGCTGATAAGAAAAAATTGTTGAAATTGCTGCACTCTTTTATTTTCAATCTCTAAATCAACTTTGAGAGAGAGAACCCAGATTTTCTTAATTTCTTTTGTTGCCCAATCTTCTCCCGAGCAAAGGTTCTAATTCTTCCTGTGTGTAGATCTGACTATCCATTCTTCATTCTGCACAGTAACTTTGTTGTAGCCATGCCTGGTCTTGTGAGCACACACTCCTGCTAGTGTCAGATTCTAGACAAGACTCAATAAGCATGGCTAAGGCTTGGCCACGAGGCTCAATTTCTGGGTAACCTGAAAAGACTAGGGTTCATTTATTTAGAGTCCTTCCTATTCTGCATGGCTCATTGCTGCATTGAGAGAAGGCATGTATTTGCTAGGCTATTGAGCAAATTGTGAACATTTTGACAGTGGTTTATAATTAACAATAATAGGAAAAAAAGTGCATCTATTGTATCTTCTAAGATGTCACAGAAATGCCATGTGCTTTGAAGGAAAGCAAAGTCATTGTGTTTCAATGTATTTTTGTAGGCAGTTTGTTAAGAGCCTTTCTTGTATAACAAGATCCCACAAGCGGCAAAGTGATCTATTTCATATGGCGATAGTTAAAAGGGAGAATATTGACCACGATATGAAAGCATTCCCTTTTTCTTGGAAGAATTGTTGATTGTATTCCAGAGAAAATCCCTTTCAATTCTTGCCATTTCTGCCACCACCTCCTCTAAGAATTTTTTTAAAACCCTGATATCTGCCCTAATTTTTGTTTGACTTTGATAATGTATTTTATTAAAGCTGTTAGAAATTTTTGAAACTGTAAGGATGCAAACAAGTACAAGTTCTTCTTGCTGTAAGCTTTTTGGGATGTGGATTTTGCTGCCGAGGCCAATATTTATTTCCATTGAGGTGATGAGCCGTTGCAATTTTGGTGATGGTACTCTCACTATCCTATTGTGTAGTGGGTTTTGGGATTTCAATCCAGGATGATGAAGGATCAGCAGTGTACTTCCATGTCGGAATACTATGCGCCGTGAAGGGGAACCTGGGTGGTGGTTTTCCATGTGCCTGCTGCCTTTGATTTTCTTGGTCATAAAGTTTGCAAGTTCAGTCAAGGTGTTTTCACATGCTAACCATTCTGTATAATGAACCATGCTTTACCTTTTGAATGCAGGCTCATCCAAAAGTATGTGAGAAACTTAAGGCATTAATGGTGGAATGGGTGGAGGAGTTTCACAAGGATCCCCAGCTTAGTCTTATTGCTGCTACCATCAAAGCACTTAAAGAAGATGGTGTCTCCTTTCCTACAGCCAGCTCTCAGGTACTTACTTTAAAATATTCCTTCTTGCAGCATAAGCATCAATGGAAAATTTGACATTTATTGCCAAAGATAGTGGGATGCCTAGAACTGCTTTAGTGTGTGTGGTGAAAGTGTACTGTTAGGGAATTCCAGGATTTTGATCTAGCAGCTGTAAAAGAACAGTAATGTATGCTCAAGTCGGGATGCTATGTGTGCTCAATGGAGAGAAGCAAAAGACAGGAAATTATAGGGCAGTTTGCCTGACTTCAGTGGTTGGTAAGATGTTAGAGTCCATTATTAGAGATGAGGTTTGGGGGTACTTGGAAGCACATGATAAAGTAGGCTGAAGTCAGCATTGTTTCCTCAAGGGGAAATCTTGCCTGAGAAATCTGAATTCTTTGAGGAAGTAACAGGCAGGATAGACAAAGGAGAGTCAGTGGATGTTGTTTACTTGGACTTTCAGAAGGCCTTTGACGAGGTGCCGCACATGAGGCTGCTAAACAAGGTAGGAGCCCATGGTATTATAGGAAAGGTACCAGCATGGATAGAAGATTGGCTGACTGGCAGAAGGTAAAGAGTGTGAATAAAGGGGGCCTTTTCTGGCTGGCTGCTGGTGATTAGTGGTGTTCCGTAGGGATTGGTGGTGGGTCCGCTACTTTTCACGTTGTATGTTGATAATCTGGATGATGGAATTGATGGCTTTGTGGCCAAGTTTGGGGAGAAGGCAGGAGAATGGGGTTGAGAGGGAGAAATAAATCAGCCTTTCGCACAGCCATGAGCAGGGATAGGAGCAGATGATGTGGGAAAGTTTTTAATTGGGGGAGGGCTCATTACAACAGTATTAGGCAGGATCTTGGGAGCATAAATTGGGAACAGATGTTCTCAGGGAAATGCACAGAAGAAATGTGGAGGCTGTTTCGGGAACACTTGCATGGGGTTATGGATAGGTTTGTCCCACTGAGACAGGGAAAGGTTGCTAGGGTAAAGGAACCATGGTTGACAAGAGAGGTAAAATATTTAGTCAAGAGAAGAAGAAAGCATACTTAAGCTTTATGAAGCAAAAATCAGGCAGGGCTCTTGAGAATTATAAGGTGGCCAGGAAGGAGCTTAAGAAGGCACTTGGGAGAGCTAGAAGGGGACATGAGAAGTCCTTGGCGAGTAGAATTAAGGAAAACCCCAAGGAGTTCTACATGTACATGAGGAACAGGAGGATGACTCGGGTGAGGGTAGGACCACTCGGATAAAGGGGAAACGTGCCTGGAGGCGGAGAAGGTAGGGGAGGTCCTTAATACTTTGCTTCAGTGCTCACTAGGGAGAGGGACTTGGATGAATGCGAGGTCAGCATAGAACAGACTAATGTGCTGGAGCATGTTGAGGTTAAGAAAGAGGTAGTGTGTTGAAGCTTCTGAAAAACATTAGGATAGATAAGTTCCCGGACCAGATGGATGTACCCCAGGTTACTACAGGAGGCGAGGAAAGAGATTGCTGGGCATTGATGATGATATTTGCATCCTCCCTGGCCAGTCCTGGGAATTGTAGACCAGTGAGTCTCAAGTCAGTGGTGGGCAAGCTATTGGAGAGGATTCTTAGGGACAGGATTTACGAGCATTTGGAGAAGGAAAGTCATTGGGGATAGTCTGCATGGTTTTGTAAGGGGCAGGTCATGCCTCACAAGCCTAATTGAGTTTTTCGAGGAGGTGACAAAACAAATAAATGAAGGTAGAGTGGTGGATGTGGTGTATATAGACTTTAGTGGAGCTTTTGACAAGGTTCCCCATGGTAGGCTCATCTAGAAAGTCATGATGCATGGGATCCATGGACACTGGCTTGCCCACAGAAGCAGAGGGTGGTAGTAGATGGAGAGTATCTTGCCTGGAGGTTGTGACTACACGTGTTTCCACAGGATCTGTTTTGGACCGTCTGCTCTTTGTGATTTCTATAAATGACTTGGATGAGGAAGTGGAGGGATGGGTTAGTAAGTTTGCAGATGACACGAAGGCTGGAGGGGTTGTGGATAGTGTAGAAGGTTGTCGTAGGTTACAGCTGGATATAGACAGAAGTGGCAGATGGAGTTCAATCCGGAAAAGTGTGAAGTGATACACTTTGGAAGAACAAACATGAAGGCAGAGTACAAGGTTAATGGCAAGATTAACAGTGCAGGAACAGAGGGATCTTGGGGTCCAAGTCCATAGATCCCTCAAAGTTGCTGCGGCAAGTTGATAGGGTTGGTTACGAAGGCGTATGGTGTGCTGGCCTTCATTAGTTGGGGGGATTGTGTTCAAGAGCCGCGAGGTAATGTTGCAGCTCTCTAAAAGTCTGGTTAGACCACACATTGGTGTATTGTGTTCATTTCTGGTCACCTCATTATAGGAAGGATGTAGGAGCTTTAGAGAGGGTGCTGAGCAGATTTACCAGGATGCTGCCTGGATTAGAGAACATGGTCTTATGAGGAAAGGTTGAGCAAGCTGGGACTTTTCTCTTTGGAGCGATGCAGGATGAGAGGCGACTTGATGGAGATGCATAAGATTATGAGGGGCATAGGTTGAGTGGACAGCCAGCACCTTTTTCCCCAGGGTGGCAATGGCCAACACAAAATGTCATCTGTTTAAGGTCAGAGGAGGAATGTTCAGGGGAGATGTCAGAGGTAGGTTTTTTTAACAGAGTGGTGGGTGCCTGGAACGCATTGCTGGGGGTGGTGGTAGAGGTTAATAGAATAAGGACGTTTAAAAGACTCATAGGCACATGGAAGTAAGAAGAATGGAGGGTTATAAGCTGTGGAGGAGGGAAGGGTTAGATTGATCATGGAGGAGGTGTTCATGTAGTTCAGCACAACATCGTGGGCCGAAGGGCCCTTGCTTTGCTATACTGTGCTACGAATGGGGGAGCAGACTTGATGGATTGAATGGCCTAATTCTGCTCTTGTGTCTTATGGTCTAAGTTGGGATGCTCTGTGCCTTGTAGGGAAACTTGGTGTCCCCTAAGCCCCTTCTGCCCTTGACCTTCCGGGAGTTGCAGATTTGGGAGAAGCTGAACTCAAGTTTAAAGTTATTATTAAAGTTTTTAATAAGGGTAAAATGTATTGAGTTTCTCCCGAGTAACTAGTGTTGATCTAGAAGGTTTAACTCCTACAACTTGCATTCACCTAAAATAATAAAACTTCACAGAAGCAATTCCAAACAAACTTTGACAGCAAGTCACAAAAGGAGGCAGTGTGCAAGTGAGAGAGTGGGATTGGGGGCAAAAAAAGGACCTTGGGCAAATGGTATGGGAGCAGGAAGACAAGCCTTCGCAGATTATTTGCTACAACTGGACAGGGACATGTGGTTGTTTTCAACTGGATAGTGAAACAGGTCTTGAGGGAGACTGGTGCTGGTGAATCAGTGCTGCTGACCACCGACACATTATTGCATGAGAATTTTCACTCGTCTAGAGTGAAGAGGTTTTCCTGCAGATCTCTATCACTGCTATTTAAAAAGCATGATGGTGGAAGTTCATCTGCGATATTTGTGAAATAAATGGACTATCAAGTTCACACTTTCTGTAGGCTGTATGGAGTTTCCCCACCTGCTGACCACGATGGAGAAAATAGCATGTAAATGTATATGCGCTCCCCAAAGGTGAGAGTGGACTGACCTACAATAGAAAACGTGCGTGACAGGTCTCTGCAATTAATATGAAAGAAGTTGCAGAGGGAGAACTTCCTTTAATTATTCCAAGTTGATTAGTTTTTTAAAACACTTGTTTTAGAGTTGAGATGGTTCCCAGAAAATTGTTTAGGTTTTGAGTGTTTAAAAGTGATGGATGCTGAATCCTTGAGGAAGAAAAGGGTAGGCTGGATAACTCTAGTCCAGGGAGCATTGTGTTGGAAGTAGGGGAGATGTTAGAGGTGGCATCTGGGGTTATGATTAATGAATACTTAAAGCTGTAAAATGATATTGGATTGGTAATCCTTGGTGAATTTAATCCAATTGTATTAATTTGCCAATTGTATGGACAAAGATCATGCTTTGGATGAGGAACAGAATGCATATTTTCTTTGGAGGATTGGGGGTATAGAGTGGGTTACCACAAGTCTTATTAAGAAAGAATTGATTATGACATTTCATTGGGTGGGGGTTGAAATAAGATGTATAAAATAATTCCTAGTAAGGAATCAGTGCTGGTATGGACACACTTGATCAAAGGCTTTTCTTGTGGAAATTTCTTCAGTTGAGCATAAATCCATCTTTCCATAGTCCAGTTAAACCATCTCTGATACAGTGGAAGAAAGGAGGTACATTGTGCAAAGGGGTATTGAAACCAAACTGAATCATGGAAGGAATGGGGCAGAGAATGTGTTTTGGAAAATACTTACGTTCGATATTTCTTACAGCAGAGCCAGAGCACTGCAAATTCATCAAAAAAACGGCAGCACATCACTAAGTAGAACTACTGAAGATATAGATCTAGCTAAAGGTAAGGAATAAAGCAACCTTGAAACTTTTGCTCTTAAAATGTATGGAGATTGTATTTTTCTGTAAATTTATCAAGAGTAGTATAACTGATGCAGCAAAATGAGAGGGAATCTTACTGAAAATTTAAAAAAAATAACAAAGTTTGACAGGCTGGATGAAAGGAAATGTTTCCGCTGGTTGGGATGGTGTCCAGAATTGGGGTCATAGTCTCAGGGTGCGATATTTAAGGCTGAAAGGACGAGAAATCTCCTCACTCAGAGCTGGTGAACCTGTGGAATTCTCCACCAGTGAAGGCTGTGCAGCCATATCATATTTAAGGAGGAGATTCCTGGACTCGAGGCATCAAGGGGTATGAGGAGAGAGCGGCTATGTGGTATAAGCAACCCCTGCATTACAGCTGTTCTGGTAGTGCAAATTCACCCTACAGAATTTACTACCCAAAAAATTGAGATTCAGAATGAAATACACTCTCTGAGTTTATATTGTGGGGGTGGGGAATGTAAGTTAGGGTAAACACTTTATTTCATTTTGTGTTTCTCAACGCAAAGTCTAAGTTGAGTTTATTGTCATATGCACAAGTACATGTATGCACAGGTGCAATGAAAAACTTACTAGCAGCAACGTGACAGGCACATAAGCAACATTCGCAAGAAAAACATAAATTGTACACAACTTTTACAAGAATGAACGCAATTAGTACAAAAAAAGTCCATTTTAGTGCAAAGTGGTCGTAGTGTTGCTAAACTGTAGTGATTAGAGTTTTACCAGTTGGTACAAGAACTGAATGGATGAAGGGAAGTAGCTGTTCTTGAACGTGGTGGTGTGGGACTTCAGGCTTCTGTACCTCCTACTTGATCATAGCTGCGAGAAGATGGCATGGCCTGGATGATGGGGATCTTTGGATGTTGTTGCCTTGAGCTTCCTGTAGATACTGGTGGGGAAGTATGTGCCCATGATGCATTGGGCAGAGTCCATTACTCTCTGTAGCTTCTTGCATTCTCATGCATTGGAATTGCCGTAGCAGACCATGATGCAACCAGATGATGCGGCTTCACTTTACGGAAAATTTGTGATATGGGCAGTTTTATAGGAAAGCAACCCCCTGGTAATTTGGGGGTCACCTGTAATGAGGTGGATGATCAGCCACGATGGTATTGAAAGGTGGAGCGGGCTTAAAGGGCCGAATGGCCTACTGCCCTTGTTTTTCAATGTTTTCTGTCTCTGCTGCGTTGGGACGGTAAATAGAAAGAAACTGATTCTGTTTCGAAAAGGGAATATAAACTTTAAAATCAGAAGCAAGGCTTCAGGGTTGAAATTATTAAACGTCTTCGTGCCGTAGGTAGTTGAAGTATGAAACTTTCTTCCATGCAGAAGAAGCTAGCTCAGTTAAAAATTTGAAGTCTTTCATGATGACTCATTGACTGTATCTGGCCAGTGATTATGTAACATAAACCAGTTAGAACTGTTTGTCCCACCCTTGCCTGTTAAGCTAGTGAATCATCTGTTAGTATTGGTGCTTCTGGGTAGGCAAGTGGCTAAAGCTTCACTGGGTTTTAGTTTCTGATTTCTTTATAGGGACCCAATTTGCACGTGCATGCGGTGCCTCCTACCCCCAAGTTAGAACAGTTTGCTGCACCTTGCCTGTGAAGCTTGAGTGTTGATATTGTGTTTGGAACTGAAATCCATTTGACATCATATGAATTGTGTACTAACCAGGAATCTGTGCTCAGCAGGGGATGAAGGATAAATTAAGCTACCCTGGTGCAGAGCACGTTGGACTTTGTCCTATCTTATGTAGGTCTAAAAACATTCCAGATTCAAATGCATTTAATAGAATGGTTGAAACCATAGAACAATATAGCACAATACAAGCCCTTCGGCCCACCATGTCGTGCTGACCTTTAAACCACGCCTAAGACTACCTAACCCCTTCCTCCCACATATCCCCCTATTTTAAATTCCTCCATGTGCTTATCTAACAATCTCTTGAACTTGACCAATGTATCTGCCTCCACCACTACCCCAAACAGCGCATTCCATGCCCCAACCACTCTCTGGGTGAAAAAAACCTTCCTCTGATATCTCCCTTGAACTTCCCACCCATTACTTTAAAGCCATGCCCTCTTGTATTGAGCATTGGTGCCCTGGGAAAGAGGTGCTGGCTGTCCCCTCTATCTATTCCTCTCAATATTTTGTACACTATCATGTCTCCCCTCATCCTCCTTCTCTCCAAAGAGTAAAGCCCTAGCTCTCTTAATCTCTCCTCATAATCCATACTCTCCAAACCAGGCAGCATCCTGGTAAATCTCCTCTGCACCCTTTCCAACGCTTCCACATCGTTCCTATAATGAGGTGAACAGAACTCTTAAGTGTGGTCTAACCAGAGTTTTGTAGAGCTGCATCATTATCTCACGGCTCTTAAACTCGATCCCATGACTTATGAAAGCCAACATCCCATAAGCTTTCTTAACTACCCTATCCACCTGTGAGGCAACTTTCAGTGATCTGTGGATATTGAACCCCCCAGATCCCTCTGCTCCTCCACACTACCCAGAATCCTGCCATTAACCTTGTGCTCCGCCTTGGAGTTTGTCCTTCCAAGGTGTACCACCTCACACTTCTGCGGATTGAACTCCATCTGCCACTTGTCAGCCCAGCTCTGCATCCTATCCATATCCCTCCTGTAAGCTTTGACAGTCCTCCACACTATCCACAACACCAGCAATCTTTGTGTCATCTGCAAACTTGCTAACCCACCCCTCCACCCCCTTATCCAAGTCATTAATAAATATCACAAAAAGTAGAGGCCCCAGAACCGATCCTTGTGGGACACCACTAGTCACAGCCCTCCAATCTGAATGCACTCCCTCCACCACAACCCTCTGCTTTCTATAGGCAAGCCAATTCTGAATCCACACGGCCAAGCCTCCCTGGATCCCTTGGCCTCTGACCTTCTGAAGAAGCCTACCATGTGGAACCTTGCCAAATGCCTTACTAAAATCCATGTAGACCACATCTACTGCACTACCCTCATCAATCTTCCTGGTCACCACCTCAAAGAACCCTATCAGGCTTGAGACATGATCTTCCCTTCACAAAGCCATGCTGGCTGTCCGTAATCAGTTCATAATTCTCTAAATGCTCATAGATCCTATCTCTTAGAATCCATTCCAATAGTTTGCCCACCACAGGCGTTAAGCTCACTGGTCTGTAATTCCCTGGACTATCCCTACTACCTTTTTTTGAATAAGGGGACAACATTTGCCACCCTCCAGTCCTCTGAGTCCTCATTTTCCATGGGAATGGTACCAAAGATCCTAGCCAACGGTTCAGCAATCTCCTCCCTCACCTCGTGGAGCAGCCTGGGGAATATTCCGTCAGGCCCCGGGGACTTATCTGTCCTAATATTCTCTAACAGCTCCAACACATCCTCCCTCTTGATATCTACATGCTCCAGAACATTAACCTTACCAACACTGACCTCAGCGTCATCAAGGCCCCTCTCCTTGGTGAATACTGAAGAGAAGTATTCATTGAGAACCTCACCCACTTCCACAGCTTCCAGGCACATCTTCCTACCTTTGGTGCTTCTAACTGTACCTGACTCACAAGTTATAACATCTATATAAAGACCACAAGATGTCTGATGTGGAAAAGACTGCATTGGTCTGCTAATGGGCTGCTTCTCATAGGGATGAATTGAGGGACAATACTCTGCTTTACATTGAAGCACTGTCTAATTAACCCACTAGACGTTGATGTCGGGTGATCAGACTGGATAATTCATTCCGTTAATGAACACAAAGTTCAGTAAGCTTGCTACCATTTCTGTCCTTGAAGTTTCTGCAACATGTGTGCTGTGGTGTAACCTTGGCCTGGCCTGAAAGGCGTAGGCTTCACTCTTAAAGTACGAGAGAAAGTATGGCATCTAGCTACCTCTGAATGTAATGTGGGTAGCTCCAGCGTACTGACCTGGAATGTACTGTAATTGAATGAATTATACAGTTTATACAAGAATTAATGAATTTTTCGCACCTCATTTTCTCCTAGGGATAGAAGTAGGCATTTGATCCATCAAACCCCCTCCACTGATTACAGCTAAACTCGATACTAATCTCTTCCAGTCACCTTGGTTCCATTTAACCTAATACTTTGGCTAGAAAAAATTGTTGTTCTTAAAATTTGTAATTAAACTAGGATGTGCTGTTAACTTTTAGAAATGTTTCTTAATTTTCCCTTGAACTACCTGGCTCTGTCTTGGGTTTTATAATAAAACAAAAACTGAAAATGCTGACAATACTCAGCAGGTCAAGCCACACCTGTGGGAAGAGGAAAATTTTGGGTTGAAGACCTTTGCTCGGAACTGTTCTGATGAAGAATCTTCAACCTGAAACGTTAACAGATGTGGCCTGGCCTGACCTGCTGAGTATTTCCAGCATTTTCTGCTTTAGCTTTAGATTTCCAGTGTCTGCAGTAGTTTTGATTTTTCACTTGGTTTTGTACTAGACCCCATCACTAGCAGAAAAGATTCTATCTGTTGTAGAAATTAATTTCAGAATTATCAAGCAAATCATCTTTAACCCTCTATCTTTCAGGGTATTCTAGTTGTTCGTGATTTAACATCTGATAAATCTGCACTGTCCTGCTTTCGTAACTGAGGTTTGATACCTAGAACTGGGCAAAGTTTTCAAGATACCATCTAACTAGGCTTTATATAGATGTACCAAAACTTGCTTTCCTTTCAAACCTAATTACAAAGAAATTAATAGGAATATTTCATCAGCTGCTTTGATTATTATGAATATACTTGACCACTACATTTTAGTGGTGTGTGTGTGTACACGCTTAAATCCACTTGTAGATAAAAGTAGATTTTTCAGCCAGGCAGGAATGTCTGGTGTGTACTGCAGGTGTTGCCTGCTAACTAAAGGGAGTGCTTTTAAATAAGGAACTGTTGTTGTTTCTGTTAAATGTCCTCCAGGTAGGAACAATAGTGCTTGCTATCTGAGAAAGGCAAGGATTTTAAAATAGCCCAAACCCATGACATTTTGACTCGCTCAAAGTAATTTAAGAATCTCAGGGCAAATTTATGCCTTCAAATAAAGCTAAAATATTGTATTAGTTATCCATTTGCTATTCAGACAGTATTTAAGTTACTGTTTAAACCTGGTTGTGCATATGTAATTATGTCAACATTATAAAATCATGCACACTATTCTGGTTTTATACAATTATCTATCCTTCTGTAGTAAATCTGTTCTAATTGTAGTGAAACTGCTTGCATTAATTTTGCATGAATAATTTTATTCTTCCACAATTAAAATGCAGTAGAAGACCAAATTGTAATATATTAGCTTTGCCAGTTCCCATATTGAGCCTGTTTTTCCTTTGAGAATCCTAGCAGTAAGGTGTGGACTGCCAGCAATTCCCTACTTAATTGTTGGAAAGTTCAGAATTTTTGCACTAACTTGTGTAAATGCAGACTTCCTGAGAGCTGCTTGGCAGTGATGTTGGAAAATCTGTATGGATTAAACTTGCTGGAGGTGCACCAACTCAATTCTCTTCAATGGAGAGGAAAGGCTGCAGGGGAGAGAAGTAATTCCAGGTTAACAGTTTCTTTTGAATTCAGTTAACTTGATTGTATTTTGTTGTTTTTAAGCATTATAGTTCCTTAATAGATCAATTAAATTTGAGAATTTCTGAATCTCAAAGATATTCACAAGTATTCAAGTACTTTGACTCTTTTGGCAGCCAGATGAGTCTAAGGACATGACTTGGATATTTTTGCTATTTCTGTTGGTGGGGTGTGTAAGGCCCTACCATGATGATGATTAACCTGTTCAGGACCTTGCCAACCATGGCTTCATTGTGGAAGATCTGCTCAAGGTAAGTGTGGACTTAGTGCTTGCTAGCAATTGTCATGAAGTCATTGAGAATTGCGCATGGAAACATGCTCTTCGACTCATTGAGTCCGCACTAATCATCAACCAACTGTTTGCACTAATCCTTGGTTAATCCCATTTTTTAAAATTCTCCCCAAACGTCCTCTCTAATTCCAATTGTAGATGAGAATATTATGTGAAGAGTTGAAGTTTATTCAACTCTTGAGGTTTGTGACACAAGTGTAAGGTTTTCAATGTATTATGGGTGGATGTTACAGACCATGCCTTGAATAAGGGGAAATGTAATTGATTGACTTTGTAAAGAATATTTAGCTTAAAAGAATACGCTAGTACAGTATACAATATATTTACAGATTTGTGCTTTCTTTTTCCCAGCTATTGAAATTTCTTTGCAAGACCAGAAGCAGCAGCAGCAGACAGAGACAAAATCTTTCTACCCGTCAGCAGAAAGTGCTGTGAACTGTCACAGAACTGAAATACGCATGGTCCGTGCTCTCTACGACTTTGAGGCTGTTGAAGATAATGAGCTTACTTTTAAAGCGGGGGAAATAATCACCATTTTAGATGACAGGTATCTTTTGGAAATGACGAGATTTGTCAATCTTGATATTCTTTGAAAGCTGTATTGCAGTGGGTCTGGAGCCACGGTGCCTATCCCCTACTGTGCAGTACAGCAGGAGTACCAGCAGATCAGCTGTGTCATGGAACTGTACAGCACACAAGGAAGCCTTCAGCTCTTGTGTCTGTGGCTGTTTGGAGAGACAAAGGGAGCTAGAAGCCCTAGCTCCCTTTGTCTCTCCAAACAGCCACAGACACTCTTTGGAGAGGAGGAGGATGAGAGGAGACATGATAGAGGTGTACAAAATATTAAGAGGAATAGATAGACAGCCAGCGCCTCTTTCCCAGGGCACCAATGCTCAATACAAGAGGGCAAGGCTTTAAAGTAATGGGTGGGAAGTTCAAGGGAGATATCAGCGGAAGGTTTTTTACCCGGAGAGTGGTTGGGGTATTGAATGCGCTGCCTGGGGCGGTGGTGGAGGCAGGTACATTAGTCAAATTCAAGAAATTACTAGATAAGCATATGGAGGAATTTAAAATAGAGGGATATATGGGAGGAAGGGATTAGATAGTCTTAGACGAGGTTTAAAGGTCGGCACAGCATTGTGGGCCGAAGGGCCTGTATTGTGCTGTACTGTTCTATGATTCTGTGAAAAGTTCAATTGCTCTAATACCTGGACCCTGGCACCTGGGAGGCAAACTACGAGTTTCTTTCCCTTCTCATTTCTTAGTCCTTATTCCTTTTCAGGTATTTAATTGTGTTTCAATGGAAATACTTTGATAGTAATTTACCTATTATATTTTTTTGGTCCATCATGCCAGTGGAGGCTAAATTAGCAATATTTAATTCAATGCCACTTCCCATTTCTGTCGTAGGCTTGTAGGTTACAGATCCGAATGACCATTCTGTTATTTTTGAATGTGATGATTTTGTTTGCCTTCATCACCCTTCTGGGCGGTGAGGTCCAGACCCCCAGCATTAGAGTCATAGAGTTATACACCAATGAAGTGGGCGCTTCAGCCCAACTCGTCCATGCTGACCAAGATGCCTGTATCCTTCTTAAACCTTTCCTATCCACATACCTGTCCAGCTGTCTTTTAAAAGAAACATTACTATGTAGTCAACTCCGGTCCTCTGCATTCAAGGGTTATTGAAAGGGATCTGAAAAAGGTCAGCTTATATCATATGGAAATATTGAATAAATGGACTCCCAAGCTTCCTCAAACTTAAGTGAAGGATCAACAGTACCATTCCTAATTTTTTCTAAGTTTAAACATGCTATAGTTTGAGAAAACCACTGAAAAGTGGTGGGAGGTATTGGATCCTTCCATTTGAACAAAATGGATCGCTTGGCCATTAATGTGACAAAGGCGATCATGCGACAAGCAGAAGCAGACAAATGGCGAGATTCCATCATTGGTAACTCAAAAATTGCAGTAATAGGATGAGGTTGTAAATCAATACTCAATACAGATGAAATAATGTTAAAAATATTTTTCCAAAAGGGGACAGGACCAAAACATATGTGTCAGGGAAGCCACCTTCAAATTACATCTGTCACATATAGGATTTAAAAACGGGCTAACTTGTCCTTGGACATATGGGTCCTGTGAACCACCTTAAACTGTATCAAAGAGTGTGTATCACACATGGAAGACATATTAACTAATTGAAGAATTTCCTTCCATGTCTCTGTAGGTAAAAGTATCTGGAGTTCTCTTTCCCATTCATTCTTAATTTTATCAAGTTCCTCTGAACGTACTTTCATAATCCGATCATAAATTATTGCCATCAGGCCCTTCTTATAAGGATTATCAGAAGGATAATCTCGGTTCCTGTATCCTCTCACGAGAGGATACAGGAAACGTGGTGTACTAAGGCTATAATAAATCTAGTCAAAAGGAAAAGAAAAGCATACAAAAGGTACAGAGAGCTAGGTAATGTTAGAGATCTGGAAGAGTACAAGGCTAAAAGGAAGGAATTTAAGAGATTAGGAGAGCCAGAAGGGGACATGAGAAGGCCTTGGTGGGCAGGATTAAGGAAAACCCCAAGGCGTTCTACAAGTATGTGAAGAGTAAGAGGATAAGATGCGAAAGAATAGGGCCTATCAAGTGCAGCAGTGGGAAAGTGTGTATGGATCCGGAAGAAATAGCGGAGGTACTTAATGAATACTTTACATCAGTATTCACTACAGAAAAAGATCTGGGGATTGTAGTGGGGACTTGCAGCGGCCTGAAAAGCTTGAGCATGTAGATATTAGGAAAGAGGTGGTGCTGAAACTTTTGGAAAGCGTCAAGTTGGATAAGTCGCCGGGACCGGATGAGATGTACCCCAGGTTGCTGTGGGAGGCAAGGGAGGAGATTGCGGAGCCTCTGACGATGATCTTTGCGTCGTCGATGGAGACGGGAGAGGTTCCGGAAGATTGGAGGGTTGCGGATGTTGTTCCCTTATTCAAGTAGGGGAGTAGGGATAACCCAGGGAATTATAGACCGGTGAGTCTTACCTCAGTGGTTGGTAAGCTGATGGAGAAGATCCTGAGAGGCAGGATTTATGAACATTTAGAGAGGTATAATATGATTAGGAATAGTCAGCATGGCTTTGTCAAGGGCAGGTCCTGTCTTACAAGTCTGATTGAATTTTTTGAGGATGTGACTAAGCACATCGATGAAGGGAGAGCAGTAGATGTAGTGTATATGGATTTCAGCAAGGCGTTTGATAAGGTACCCCATGCAAGGCTTATGGAGAAGGTGATGAGACATGGGATCCAAGGGGAGATTGCAGTGTGGATCCAGAACTGGCTGGCCCACAGAAGGCAAAGAGTGGTTGTTGAAGGGTCATATTCTGAGTGGAGGTCGGTGACCAGCGGTGCACCTTAGGAATCTGTCCTGGGACCCTTACTCTTTGTGATTTTTATAAATGACCTGGATGAGGAAGTGGAGGGGTGGGTTAGTAAGTTTGCGGATGACATAAAGGTTGGGGGTGTTGTGGATAGTTTGGAGGGCTGTCAGAGGTTACAGAGGGACATAGATAGGATGCAGAGTTGGGCTGAGAAGTGGCAGATGCAGTTCAACCCAGAAAAGTGTGAAGTGGTTCATTTTGGTAGGTCAAATATGTTGGCGAAATATAGTCTTAATGGTAGGACTCTTGGCAGTGTGGAGGATCGGAGGGATCTTGGGGTCTGAGTCCATAGGACGCTCAAAGCGGCTGTGCAGGTTGACTCTGTGGTTAAGAAGACTTATGGTGTATTGTCCTTCATCAATTGGGGAATCGAATTTAGGAGCCGAGAGGTATTGCTGCAGCTATATAGGTCCCTGCTCAGACCCCACTTGGAGTATTGTGCTCAGTTCTGGTCACCTCACTACAGGAAAGATGTGGAAGCCATAGAGAGGGTGCAGAGGAGATTTACAAGGATGTTGCCTGGAATGCCAAACATGCCTTATGAAAGCAGGCTGAGGGAACTCGGCCTTTTCTCCTTGGAGAGATGGAGGATGAGGGGGGGTCCTGATAGAGGTGTATAAGATGATGAGAGGTATTGATCGGGTAGATAGTCAGAGGCTTTTCCCCAGGGCTGAAATGGTTGCCACAAGAGGACACAGGTTTAAGGTACTGGGGAGTAGATATAGAGGAGATGTCAGGGGTAAGTTTTTCACTCAGAGAGTGGTAAGTGTATGGAATGGGCTGCCGGAAACGGTGGTGGAGACGGATACGATAGGGTCTTTCAAGAGACTGTTAGATCGGTATATGGAGCTGAGTAAAATAGAGGGCTATGGGTAAGCCTAGTAATTTCTAGGGTAGGGATGTGTTCGGCACAGCTTTGTGGACCGAAGGGCCTGAATTGTGCTGTAGTTTTTCTATGTTTCTATATGTTATTATACCTGTCTCAACCACTTCCTGCAACAGCTTGTTCCATATATGCACCACTTTCTGTATGAAGAAGTTACTTTTTAAATCTTTTCTCTTTCACCTTAAAACTAGGCAGTCTAGTTTTTGAATCCCCAACCCTAGAAAAAAAGGACTCTGTACATTCACCCTATCTATGCCCCTCATGATTTTCTACACCTATAACATCACCCATGTGTCTCCTATGGTCCAGGGAATAAAGTCCTAACTTGTCCAACCTCTCCCTATAAGCTCATCCCCTTGAGTCCTGGCAACGTTCTCAGAAATCTTCTTTGCATTCTTTCCAGCTTAACAACTAGGGGCAAGTAATTTTTTATCCATTAATCCTTCTCTTAATATCTTAAATCTATTACCCTACTGTTGATTACCTTGCCTCTTGAAATATGCAATTGATTCATATTCCAAGGGAAATACTATATTCGTCCTGTTTGCCACATCTACTTTTATATACTTAGAATATAAAGTATTATATTCTAGGTATATAAAATTACTTATGTACTTAGAATATAAAGTGTTATATTCTAAGTAATATATATATTTCTCTCAACCTCCTTTTTTGTTCTGTGGAAAACAACGCTAGCCCACTCAACCTTTTCTGATGGCCAGAATTCTTTAGCTCTGGCAGCTTCCTTGTGTGTGTTCACCTTCCTGTACATGGTCTCTAAATAAGAGGGAAACTATTTTTGGGGCATTGGGAACATCTAGAACAGGAGGCTTAACAAAGTTAGATCGGTCCATTCAAGGGTGATGTCAGCTTAACTACTTAAGTACTACTTAATGCAAGGCCAGTAGAAATCTAGAATATTCTTCCCTCAAAGCTTACAAGTCTGGGAATCAATTATAGTTTCAAAGCTGACCTTTTTGCGATTATGAAACTAAGGTAAATACAGATCAGTTGTGATTGCATTGAATGGTAGAGTTGGATGTAAACTGTGGAGTGTTCTAATCCTATTGCTGATCAACCAGTGTGATAATTTGGATGTTTTGGGCTCCCTAATTTTTATTTTTAAATGATTACATATTTTAATATGTAATTTTAAATAATGATGCTAGTAGTTAACTACTGGAGGTCATGGTATTCCTTCTGATCTGCAGTTGCTTTTTGATGATGCTTGCTGCATTGACATGACTTTTTCATTTTAATCAACAAACTATAGGTAATGAACTATTGTTCACATTCAAAAGTGGTCTGTTTCATACATCATAGTGAGCAGCAATTCTCATTCTTAAAGAGCAATAAAAAAAAGCCTGTGTTTCTTCATTTTGTTTCCCCATGGCTTCAAGGTTGTCACAAAGCATTTTGTAACCAAGTACAATTGAAATGTATTCACTCATGCAGTGTAGGAGACGTGGCATGTATCTTGGACACAGAAAGCTCCTATGAATAGCAGAGTGATGATGACAAATTTTAAACTGTTTTTAGTAATGTTGATTGGGAGAGAAATATTGGTTTAGATGCTTCCATGGCTTCTTATCAAGTAGTGCAGTGGCATCGCTTCCCAAGCCCACAACCTCTGTCACCCAAAGAAATGGGCAGCAGGTTCAAGAGAACACTACACCTGCAAGTTCCCCTCCAAGTCGCACACCATTCCTTCATCATCACTTGGTATAAATTCTGGAAATCCCTCATCAATTACTGTCTGGGACACCTTCACCAGATGAACTGCAGAAGGTAGCTTAACACCACACACCCTAGTGTAATTCGGGATGGGCACAGTATGCTGGCCTTGCCAGTGACAACCACATCTCATAAATGAATAAGACAACCACAAGAGTTTTGTGATGTAGCTGTTAAGGGCAACAATTAATACCTAGCCTTCACTGCCGTGCAAAAGTGATGGTGAATTATTGCCTTGAGGTGCTCTAGACCTTGAATTCTTAGGTTGGAATTTCCATGATTTTGACCCAGTGACTGTGAAGGTTTGGTCCAATGCGGGTGGTGTTCCTCAGCATTCTAAATCATGGAGGTTATTGTCCAGGGAGTGTAGTCCAGAGTCAAAATATCCCTAATATCCAGGCTTGTGTAGTTATATAGTATATATTTTGATGTTTTACATAGTGACCCTAATTGGTGGAAAGGAGAGACTAAAAAAGGTGTTGGGCTTTTTCCTTCCAATTTTGTGTCGACCAGTCTGAATGCAGACCCCGAGCCAGGTAAGTGGAACTAACTTGTCTCATTGTTATAGTTTTTGTGTATTTGCCTTATCATTGGGGAACGGTATGAAGTGGTGGCTTGTTAGCAACGCTTGGTCCATGAATCTGTTGTAAAAGATTGCATTTAAGAGAGGCTCTCGCATCAACAGACCTGTATGTGGTGGTTGTTCCAACTTGAGTGCTGTCTTGAAGGATACCAAAATGGATTGCCTGATGAATCCCACCAGTAGTGTGGAAATGTTTTGGGGGAAGTTGGATGGTGTGATTCAGATACTCATGGGTTCTTAGTGAATTAAGTAAACTTTTTTATTTGTTCACTAGGTCAGTATTTATTGCCCATCCTCATTGCTTCCTAAACCAAGTGGTTACTGAGCTTTTTCAGAGCTGACATTTGTGGGTCTTCCTGCCTTTCATATGCTCCTTATGACTTGGGAGGTCATTCAGTCCATCAAGTTTATACCAGCTCTCTGTGTAACTGCATGACCGCATTTATTTTCCTGTAACTCATTTTCTCACATGCCTGTTAAACTCCCCACATCCCCACACCGATTCTCCTACCACTCACCTGCGTTAGTGGAAATTCACAGCAGCCACCCACCAACCCGCATTTTTTTTTTGGGATGTGGGAGGAAGCTGGGGAACTTGGAACCCACACGGTCACAGGATGAACATGCAAAGTTCCCGAGGTCAGGATCGAACCTGGGTCATTGCATTTTGAGGCAGCAGCACTCCTGTAAAGTGATGTAGGTTATTTAACTATGTTAATATTGCTATAGAAATGAAAATCATCTCTGGCTGTCAAAGGGACTTCCATGCTGGCTCTTCTGAAGAGCAGGTTACTTCAGTATTCTTCATGCAGACTTTGTCCAAGCTTATCTGGTTTGTACCCTCTCTCCTACTCAGTATCCTTGATCAATTCTGAACCTGCTCTGAGTTGAGATTGCTCTCCAATATTTGATGTGTGCACTTTCACTGTAGTGCAATTCAAAAATCCTTTTTCTTGCACTTTGTAGTGAGGATCGGAGAGCTTGTAATGAGACTGGCACGGTGAGCTTAGTGTAGGCTTAAAACTGTGGGAAATTACCCTTGTGCATCCGTCTGTTCTGTACTGATTCCAGAGAAGGTCGTGGTGCCTGAGGAGACAACCGTACAAGATGTTCAGCCTTCTGAGCCGGAGCCAGTTTATATAGATGAGGTAAGTGGTTTTGTTTGGATGTCAATACTCTTCTGTACATTTGCTTTCCTCTCTCCCAGAGGAATGCTGATTCCCACTGGATGTTGGTAGACTTCTGGTATCTTTCACAACCGCTGCACTACTACTTGTTTGAACCTTCACATCAAACATCAACATTGCCTTCCTCTTGCCTCTTGCATTTCTCTATTTCTTCCACTTGTATTGTGCCTTGCCCCTGGCTAGCTAGGCCATAACCTCTTGAATTCCTTCCCTGAATTTCTTCTTTGTCCTTTAATATGCTGCTCAACTCTTTTAGCAAAGCTTTTAGTCACTTCCTTTTTTAAAATCAAGCAGCAATGATTTGTATTAATTAGTAAATTGGTTTATTATTGTCACGTGCACCGAGGTACACTGGAAAAACTTTGTTTTGCCTGCTATCCATACAGATCATTGCATTACCACAGTGAATTGAAGTAGTACAAGGGAAAACAATAACAGAATAGAGGATAAAGTGTTACAGTCACAGAGAAGGTGTAGTGTAGGCAGATAATAAGGTGCAAGGCCATAACGAGGTAGATTGTGAGGTCAAGAGTCCATTTTATTGTACGAGGGACAGTTCAATGGTCTTATAACAGCCAGATAGAAGCTGTCCTTGAGCCTGGTGGTACATGCTTTTAGGCTTTTGTATCTTCTGCCCAGTGGGAGGGAGAGAAGAGAGAATGTCTGGGGTGGGTGGGGTCTTTGATTATGTTGGCTACTTAGGCAGTGATAAGTGTAGACAGAGTCCACGGAGGGGAGGCTGGTTTCTGTCATGTGCTGAGCTGTGTCCACAGCCCTCTGCAGTTTCTTGCGGTCACGGGCAGAGCAGTTGCCGTACCTTTCTTTGATGCATCCGGATAGGATGCTTTCTATTTTTAAAAAAAATGCTTTCATGATTTAAAAAAAATTGGTGAGGGTCAAAAAAGACATGTCAACTTACCTTAGTCTCCTGAGGAAGTGGAGGTGCTACTGAGCTTTCTTGGCCCTGGCATTTATGTGATTTGGACCAATTATATTAGACTAAACCAGACTTTTGAAAGCCAAGCTATTCTTCAGGAGAGTAATTGTGAGAAAGAAACAAAAGATGGTTTAGCAGGAAAGCAGAGGATCAACGAAAAGAGATGGTCTCACCCGCTGCCTTGCTGTATTTGGATGGTGCCTAATGTTGGAGAGCTTTAGCTCTTAAAGATTTAGCACTTATTTGTCCATGTGTGAGTTTAGTAACTTTAGTTGTCTGTGCTTACTGCTGTTTTTAATGTTATTTTGTCATTGCAGGAGAAGATGGACCAGGTTTTGCAGCTGCTTCAGAACGTAATTCCCACAGATCAGCAACCTGATTCGGTGGAGCTGCTCCATTTAGAAGGTAACCAACCATAAATCGTGAATATTAGAGGCAATTATTTTATAAATAGACTTTGAAGATAAATCCTCGTCTTGCTTTGATGCAGTTGAGGGAGCTTGACTAATAATCTGCTGAGAGATGGGTGACCACCAGGAAGGGCAGGCAGGTAGTGATCATTCCCCACCTTAATAAAGTACATCATGTTGGATACTGTTGGGAGGATGACCTCCCAGGGGAGAACAGCAGCAACAGCCCAGTTTGTGGCACCACAGTGGGTGTTGCTGTACAGAAGGAGGGGAGCAGGACTGGGAGAGTGATAGTGGTAGGGGATTCTATCGTAAGGGAGGGAAGGTAGGCGTTACTGTAGCTGAGCTTCTTCACTGACCTTCAATTTGTGTGCCTGTTCAGTTCAAGAACTTGTTCAGTTGATGACTTGTAATCCACAAGACAAAGGAGCAGAAGTAGGCCATTCGGCCCATCGAGTCTGCTCCGCTACCTCACCATGAGCTAAACTATTCTCCCATCTAGCCCCAATTCGTGGCCTTTCCCCCATATCCCTTGATACCTTGACTAATTAGATACCTGTCAATCTCCTCCTTAAACGCCCCCAGTGATCGGGCCTCCACAGCTGTACGTGGCAACGAATTCTATAAATCCACGACCCTCTGGCTAAAGAAGTTTCTCCTCATTTCTGTTCTAAATGGGTACCCTCTAATTCTAACACTGTGCCCTTTTGTCCTGGACACCCACCAAGGGAAACAACTTAGCCACATCTACTCTGTCCAGTCTTTTCAACATTCAAAATGTTTCTATGAGGTCACCTCTCGTTCTTCTGTACTCCAATGAATACAGTCCAAGAGCCGACAATGGCTCATCGTATGTAAGCCCTTTCATTCCAGGAATCATCTCTTAAATCTTCTCTGTACCCTCTCCAACATCAGTACATCTTTCCTAAGATATGGGTAAAATCCCTTAGTTGGTAAAGGCCCACTAATGGACAGTGCATTGGTGTAAATCACCAGTACAGCTGAAGGATGATATCCCAGCAGTGAGTTTGCAGTGTTGCATCTGTTTGAACAGTCTAGTGATTAACTGTTGCACTGCAGTTTGAAAAGACTACAGCATCTGTCGTCCAAACTAAATAAACAAGTTCCAGCAGGCTGCTTTATATCAGGTGCTGGTAATAACTGTTCCTAATGTGCGGACCAATTGTGAGTGAGAGTGAGTGTTGCTCTTTATTGTTCAGAAAACCATGATATGTCTCTTAGTATACAAGAGTGAACTGGAGCCTGTGGTTCAGGCTCTGGTTTGAGGGCTTTGTCCTTGCTAGCTCTTAACCTTGCAGTTGTGAAGCAAATGTGTTACCTGAAAAAAAAAGTTTTCTTTCAATTTTGGCAAATGACCTGCAGATTTACTTGTCTTGTATCTTCTTTCCCAGATGTCTGCCAACAAATGGGACCAATCATTGATGAAAAGCTTGAAGAAATAGACAGGTAGGGATCCAAGCCAAAATAAAAACTCCTTTTGCCATTCTTCCAGTAATCTCTATTTCTGACATGGGCTTGCCAGAAATAGGCATGCAGGTTCAAATCTGTTTTGTTTTTGGTGTAGCTCATCTCTTGTCCACCTTCCTGTAATGTGTTAAGGTAAATTTATGTTCACTAAATATATTTGTAATATGGATTACCTTTGTCAAGGCAAGATGAGCCACTGGAGTGACTTCTTGGAGTCTTTAGACAAAAAGCCCTTCAGCTTGGAGATTCTCTGGTGTTTTAACGTAGGGTCCATTATGCTCAAGCCTGACTGTCGCATGGGTTATGAGAGACATCACGAGCTGGAAGCGAGGCATTTCCTATGCTGAGCTTAAAATTGGCGTCGTTTGCCTCAATGCCTGCACTGCTGTTTCACTGAGAACCAGCTGTTCATGAATTCTTACTGGATGGGTTCTGCTCTCTATGTGTGTATTCTGATTTGGGTAATTAGCAGCTAAATTATCCTGAGGTTAAATATTTTTCTTTATCCATTCACGCACATACCAGAATGATTCTGGGGGTGAAAGGGTTAACGTATGAGGAACGTTTGATGGCTCTGGGCCTGTACTCGCTGGAGTTCAGAAGAATGAGATGGGATCTCATTGAAACCTACCTAATATTGAAAGGCCTGTATAGAGTGGATGTGGAGAGGATGTTTCCAGTAGTGGGAGAGTCTAGGACCAGAGGATATAGCCTCCGAGTAAAAGGACGTCCCTTTAGAACTGAGATGAGGAGGAATTTCTTTAGTCAGAGGGTGGTGAATCAGTGGAATTCATTGCCACAGACGGCTGTGGAGGCCAAGTCATTGGGTATATTTAAAGCGGAGGTTGATATGTTCTTGATTAGTAAGGGCATCAAAGGTTATGGGGAGAAGGCAGGAGAATGGCGTTAAGAAGTAAAATAAATCAGAAATGATCGAACAGCAGAGCAGACTCGATGGGCTGAATGGCCTAATTTGCTCCTGGTGAATCCTTCATTGCAAACTTTATACCAAACGGATGGTTAAATCGCTGATTCCAACATGCTAGGGCTAACAGAATAAATGAGACTGGGGACAGAAGAGATAGAAACCCAGAGAACTGAGTGAGGCCACTTCGAGAGTTATTTCAACAATATATATTCACTGGTTGGACTATACTAGGACAGAAATTCCAACTGGCTAACATCGTATGTTCTTGTAACATCTGTTTGGAAAATGATATGCAGAGGACTAATTATGGCACGTTCTGTTCACCGGTAAAGTTTGTCAGGGGTGGTTTCAACATGATTTTATTCACTATTGAAATGGGTCGGCCTGTGTGGTGATTTTTGACAAAGGGTATTAAAGCTTAAATTTAATTTTTAAAATCAATAAATAGTATGCAAGATATTTCCTTGTGTGTTCATACACAATGTATGCCTCTCATGTGACCTCATCATTTTCTTATTCAGGAAGCACTCTGAGCTGTCGGAACTGAATTTGAAAGTTTTAGAGGCCCTGGAGTTGTACAACAAATTGATGAATGATGTGCCTATGTACTCTTCCATGTATTCCAAGCCTCAGACCCAGTCGCAAGCTCAGGCTTTCTATGCACAACAGTCAGGCTCTGTTCCAATGCAGGTTGGTTCCACAGTGCGGTGAGAAAACTTGAACAGCTTTACCGTCTAGAAAGAGGAGGAAATATAGCTGTGTAGTAACTGAAACTAGGAATAAGACATGCAAGTTGAGGAAGTTTTAGGGGGAGCATCAATATGTAGTAAGTGACCTTGGGCGATTTTGGGGGGGGTGGGGAGAAACTGCAAACCTGCACTAAAAACAAAATGCTGTGGATACTCAGCAGGTCAGGCAGCATCTGTGGTGAGAAAAAGAGAGCTAATATATCAGGCCTTTTTTTTTAATAGGTATTCATTCAAGGGGTGTGGGCTTCACAGGTTGAGCCAGCATTTAATTGCCCTTCTCTAGTTGCTCTTGAGAAGGTGGTGGTGAGCTGCCTTCATGAACCGTTGTAGTCCTTGAGGCGTGAGTATACCCACACTGCTGTCAGGGTGAGAGTTCCAGGATTTTGACCCAGTGACAGTGAAGGAACGCCGATATGTTTCCAAGTTGGGGTTGTGTGTGGCTTGGCGGGCCACTTCCAGTTGGTGGTGTTCCCATGCTTTTGAAACTGGAAAAGTGAGTCACAAGTGTGTTTTAAGTTGCAGAGAGTGGGAGGCAATATCTGCAGTGGGATGGAGACCCACGTTATCCAGGTGACACAATTGCTTTTAAGTACCAAGTAAAAAGGGAATGAATACCAAGCAATCATTGCTGATCTGTCTGGAGCTGCATAATTGGAGGGAGAGAGGAGAGAAATGTAGAACTGTGAGATGTGAAAAATAAGAAATTGTTAGAGATCTGAAATTATAAGGAATGTTCAAAAAACTCAGGTCAGATAGCATCTATGGAGAAAGAAAACCTGAATTAACTTTACAAGCCAGCTCTTTCACAAACAGGAAAGGCTGGTTCCCTGAAATTGTTGGATTTCAACTACCTTTAGCTGCTTCATCGTAAGCTCAGAAGTCGGGATGTTTGTTCTGTGTAAAAGGTTCAATTCCATTTGCAACTGCTCGGCAAATACAGTAGCTGATCCCTGCTTGAACCTGGTCAATGTTCAAAACAGGGCTCCTAAGTGGGGGAAGTAATATTGCCACTAAATAGTAGGCAATGAATCTCCAGTGAGCGAGGATCTAACCGTTGACCCTTGATATTCAGTGGGATGACCATCACAGAGTCCCTGGACATTAACACCCTGAGGGTCACCATTGACAATTGTCTGGGTTTGAATCAACTGGACCGGACCCAAGAACAGTTCAGAGACTGGGTATCTTGTGGGGAGTGACTCCCCTCCTGACATCCCAAAGCCTTTTCGCTTTGCAGTGATCCTTGTCCTTGTACTGACTCCCTCGTGGATGTCTGCAGCAAATCCAGTCAATAAAACATCCTCAGCTTCCTATTGCTTATTAATTCTGTAACCAAGCCACAAGGGCAGGAATGGCTGCTGGATATTCCAGGGTTTAGATGTTTCAAATGGAACAGGGACGGGGGTAAAAGAGGTGGGGGAGTGGCTTTGCTGATCAGGGACAGTGTCACAGCTGCAGAAAGGGTGGACGTCCTGGAGGGATTGTCTACAGAGTCAGTGTGGGTGGAAGTCAGAAACAGGAAGGGAGCGATCACTCTATTGGGAGTATTCTACAGACCCCCCCCCCCCCCCCCCCCCCCCCCCCAATAGCAGCAGAGATACTGAGGAGCAGATCAGGAGGCAGATTTTGGAGAGATGCAAAAGTAACAGGGTTGTTGTCGTGGGTGATTTCAACTTCCCTAATATTGATTGGCACCTCCTTACTGTAAAGGGGATAGATAGGGCAGAGTTTGTTTGGTGTGTCCAGGAAGGATTCCTGACATAGTGTGTGGACAGGCTGACTAGAGGAGAGGCCATACTAGACCTGGTACAAGACAATGAGCCTGACCAGGTTCATTGCCTCTCAGTGGGAGAGCATTTTGGAGACAGAGACCATGACTCCTTGACCTTTACCAATGCCTTGGAGAGGGATAGGAGTAGACGGTATGGGAAAGAATTTAATTGGGTGAGGCGGAATTATGATGCTATTAGGCAGGAATTTTGGAGCATAAATTGGGAACAGATGTTCTTGGGGAGGTGCTCGATGGAAATGTAGTTGTTTAGGGAATACTTGCATGGGGCTCGGGGGAGGTTTTTCCCATTGAGGCAGGGTAAGGATGGTAGAGTGAAGGAACCATGGTTGACGAGATGTAGAATATCTTGTCTAGAGGAAGAAAGAAGCTTACCTGAGGTTTAGAAAGCATGGATCAGATGGGGCTCTGGAGAGTTACAAGATAGTCAGGAGGGAGCTTAAGAATGGACTTAGGAGAGTTAGAAGGGGGCATGAGAAGTCCTTGGCGAGTAGGATTAAGGAAAACCCCAAGGCATTCCACACATATGTGAAGAATAGGAGGATGACTAGAGTGAGGCTAGGTCTGATCAGGGATAAGAGGAAACATGTGCCTGGAGTCAGAAGAGGTCGGGAAGGTCCTTAATGAATACCTTGCTTTGTCACAGACCTTGATGTTTGTGAGGATGGCGTATGACAGGCTGATACGCTAGGGCATGTTGATGTGAGGAAAGGGGATGTGCTGGAACTTTTGAAAATCATTAGGATAGAGAAGTCACTGGGACCAGACGGGATATATCCAATGTTATTACGGGAAACAAGGGAAGAGATTGCTGTGCCGTTGGCAATGATCTTTGCATCCTCACTGGCCACGGGAGTAGTGCCAGATGATTGGATGGTGGCAAATGTTGTTCCTTTGTTCAAGAAAGGGAGTAGGGATAACCCCGGGAATTACAGGCCAGTGAGTCTTACTTCAGTGGTGGGCAAATTACTGGAGAAGATTCTTAGAGACAGGATTTATGGGCATTTGGAGAAGCACAGGCTGATTAGGGACAGTCAGCGTGGCTTTGTGAGGGGCAGGTCGTGCCTCATGAGCCTGATTGAATTCTTTGAGGATGTGACAAAGCACATTGATGAAGGTAGAGCAGTGGATGTGGTGTACATGGATTTTAGTAAGGCGTTTGATAAGGATCCTCATGGAAGGCTCATTCAAGAAGTCAGGAGGCGTGGGATCCAGGGAAAATGAGCTGTGTGGATTCAGAATTGTCTCGCCCATAGAAGACAGAGGGTGGTGGTAGATGGAGCGTATTCTGCCTGGAGGTCGGTGACTTGTGGTTTTTCGCAGAGATCTGTTCTGGGAACTCTGCTTTTTGTGATTTTTATAAATGACTTGGATGAGGAAATGGAAGGGTGGGTTAGTAAGTTTGCAGCTGATACGAAAGTTGGTGGTGGTGTGGATAGTGTAGAAAGTTGCTGTAGGTTACAACAGGACATTGATAGGATGCAGAGCTGGGCTGAGAAGTGGTAGATGGAGTTCAACTCGGGAAAAGTGTGAAGTGATACTTCTGTGGGCCAGCCAGTTCTGGATCCACATTGAATATCCCCTTGGATCCCATGCCTCCTTACTTTCTCAATAAGCCTTGCATGGGATCCAAGGGGACATTGCAATGTGGATCCAGAACTGACTGGCCCGCAGAAGGCAAAGAGTGGTTGTTGAAGGGTCAGTGACCAGTGGTGTACCTCAGGGATCTGTCCTGGGACCCTTACTCTTTGTGATTTTTATAAACTACCTGGATGAGGAAGTGGAGGGATGGGTTAGTAAGTTTGCAGATGACACAAAGGTAGGGGGTGTTGTGGATAGTTTGGAGGGCTGTCAGAGGTTACAGAGGGACATAGATAGGATGCAGAGTTGGGCTGAGAAGTGGCAGATGCAATTCAACCCAGATAAGTGTGAAGTGGTTCATTTGGTAGGTCAAATATGATGACAGAATATAGTATTAATGGTAGGACTCTTGGCAGTGTGGAGGATCGGAGGGATCTTGGAGTCCGAGTCCATAGGACACTCAAAGCAGCTGCACAGGTCGACTCTGTGGTTAAGAAGGCATATGGTGTATTGTCCTTCATCAATCATGGAATTGAATTTAGGAGCCGAGAGGTATTGTTGCAACTGTATAGGACCCTGCTCAGACTCCACTTGGAGTACTGTGCTCAGTTCCAATCGCCTCACTACAGGAAGGATGTGGAAGCCATAGAGAGGGTGCAGAGGAGATTTACAAGGATGCTGCCTGGAATGTGGAGCATGACTTATGTAAGCAGGTTGAGGGAACTCAGCCTTTTCTCCTTGGAGAGATGGAGAAAGGTCCTGATAGAGGTGTATAAGATGATGAGAGGTTTTGATCGTGTGGATAGCCAGAGGCTTTTTCCCAGGGCTGAAATGGTTGCCACAAGAGGACATAGGTTTAAGGTGCTGGGTAGTAGGTATAGAGGAGATATCAGGGGTAAGTTTTTTACTCAGAGAGTGGTGAGTGTGTGGAGTGGGCTGCCGGCAACGGTGGTGGAGGCGGATACGATAGGGTCTTTTAAGAGACTGTTGAATAGGTACATGGAGCTGAGAAAAATAGAAGGCTATGGGTAAGCCTAGTAATTTCTAGGGTAGGGACACAGCTTTGTGGGCTGAAGGGCCTGAATTGTGCTGTAGGTTTTCTATGTTTCTATGATACACCTTGGAAGATAGAATTTGAAGGTAGAATACAAGGTTAATGGCAGGACTCTTGGCAGTGTGGAGGAACGTGGAGGAACACAGGAATCTTGGGGTCCACATCCATAGATCCCTCAAGGTTGCCGCACAGGTTGATAGGGTTGTTAAGAAGGTGTATGGTGTGTTGGCCTTCATTAGTTAGGGTACTGAGTTCAAGAGCCATGAGGTAATGTTGCAGCTCTATAAAACTCTCGTTAGACCACACTTGGAGTATTGTGTTCAGTCCTGGTCACCTCATTATAGGAAGGATGTGGAAGCTTTAGAGAGGGTGTAGAGGAGATTTACCAGGATGCTGCCTGGATTGGACAGCATGTCTTATGATAGGTTGAGCGAGCTAGGGCTTTTCTCTTTTGAGTGGAGGAGGATGAGAGGGGACTTGATAGAGGTGTACAAGATAAGAGGCATAGATCGAGTGGACAGTCAGAGTCTCTTTCCCAGGGCGACAATGGCTAACGCAAGGGGACATAATTTTAAGGTGATTGGAGGGAGGTATAAGGGGGATGTCAGAGGTAAGTTTTTTTGCACAGAGTGGTGGGTGTGTGGAACGCACTGCCAGCAGAGGTTGTGGGGGCGGATACATTAGGGACATTTAAGAGACTCTTAAATAGACACATGAATGATAGAGAAATGGAGGGCTATGTGGGAGGGAAGGGTTAGATTGATATTAGAGCAGAATAAAATGTCAGCACAACATTGTGGGCCAAAGGGCCTGTACTGTGCTGTAGTGTTCTATGTTCTAAACTGCCATTGTGCCTGCAATATATTTTCCAATTTTTTTTCCCCAGGGTAGGGGAGTCTAAAACTAGAAGTCATGGGTTTAAGGTGAGATGGGAAAGATTTAAAGGGGACCAGAGGGGCAACTAGTTCACACAGAGGGTGGTGGGTATGTGGAACGAGCTGCCAGAGGAGGTGGTAGAGGCGGGTACAATTACAACATTTGGACAGGTTCATGGATCGGAAAGGTTTAGAGGGATATTGGGCCAAGTGCAGGCAAGTGGTACTAGCTTGGTCGGCATGGACAAGTTGGGCTTCAGGGTCTGTTTCCATGCTGCCTGATTGACTGTGAGTCCACTTCTGTCAAACAATGTGGATTTAAAAATCTTGCCTTTGTTCTCCACAGGTGTATCCAGGGCAGTCTCAGAGTGGGACGTACATGGCAGCAGGCATCTCCCAGGTGGCAGCAAGCCAGGGCTACAGTATAGGACCGGATCATATTGGAGCGCTGAGATCTCTGCCCCCAAATGCAAACCAGAGCAATCAGGCACCCTATCTGAGGTACAGTGACTGCAGAGGATTAACTTTCCAGTGCCGTTCTGCTTTGGCTTCCCTAGAAGTGCTCACCCGGGTTCGGCTGTGGTGACACGTGGGGCCAGTAGCAGAGTAAAATTCTGTGGTGGTGTGGCATCACCAGTAGATTGCCATCAGACTCCAAGCATTATGGCTCTGTTGATAGGATTCTCGTGCAAGTTGTGGGTTCCAGTGCTACTGCTGACTCTGGAGCACAAAGTCTAGCCTGAGCTCTCCAGAGCACCACTTGGGGGTGGGTGTGCAGCACCTCTGTGGTGCCCCTCTGTCCTCTGTTTTGGCCTGCCTTGCCACATTGCAACGGCTTCCTGTTCCTGGCAGGACCCCAGGTCTAGTTTCTCACCCATGTCGAAAGGCCAGAAGAACAAGGCAGGAAGTTCGCCTTGTCTTCTGTTTACTTCTGAAGTCAAAGTCAAGTTTATTGTCATGTGCACAAGTACAGGTGCAATGAAAAACTTCCTTGCAGCAGCATCACAGGCACATAGCATCAGAGAAGCAGCATTCACTAGAAAAACATTGTACACAATTTTTACAAGAAAGAACACAATTAGAACAAAATAAAACAGTCCATTTTAGTGCAAAGTGATCATAGTATTGCTATACTGTAGTGATTAGGGTTATACCGGTTGGTTCAAGAACTGAATGGTTGAAGGGAAGTAGCTGTTTCTTGAACCTGGTGGTGCAGGCTGCAAAATGGCCAAGGGCTGGAGCAGGTCTTGATGTGGTTCAGGGTGACACTGATAAGGAACAATGAAAAGGCCATTATAAAAACCATTCCCTTGAAATATTTTTTTTCTTCCTGTTCCTCTCCATGATTTTATCCCCCAAGTCCATCCCATTCACAC
The DNA here is from genome assembly GCF_009764475.1 of Pristis pectinata. Classification (NCBI taxonomy): domain Eukaryota; kingdom Metazoa; phylum Chordata; class Chondrichthyes; order Rhinopristiformes; family Pristidae; genus Pristis; species Pristis pectinata. The sequence continues at coordinate 8,230,254 of NC_067405.1, read as the reverse complement.
TGTTAAAATTTGTAGTGAAATTTGTTGAATCGTAATTACAGATTGCAATAAGCAGTTTGTTCAACGTATTAGAATAATTGAATGACTTTCAAACTGGTACATAAGTGATGGGATTAGTGGCCTCCTGTGTTATGATTCTGAGAAATGGGAGTGTTTTTTCGGTAGGAAAAGGAAGAAGAACCTGGGTAATCAGATTGTAATCTGGGTAAACTGTGTCCAATTCTGGTCGCCTCATTATAGGAAAGATGTGGAAGCGTTGGAAAGGGTGCAGAGGAGATTTACCAGGATGCTGCCTGGTTTAGAGAGTATGGATTATGAGGAGAGACTAAGGGACATAGGGCTTTACTCTTTGGAGAGGAGGATGAGGGGAGACATGATAGAGGTGTACAAAATATTAAGAAGAATAGATAGAGTGGACAGCCAGCACCTCTTTCCCAGGGCACCAATGCTCAACACAAGAGGGCATGGCTTTAAAGTAATGGGTGGGAAGTTCAAGGGAGATATCAGAGGGAGGTTTTTTACCCAGAGAGTGGTTGGTGCATGGAATGCACTGCCTGGGGTGGTGGTGGAGGCTGATACGTTGGTCAAGTTCAAGAGATTGTTAGATAAGCACATGGAGGAATTTAAAATAGAGGGATATGTTGGAGGAAGGGGTTAGATAGTCTTAGGTGTGGTTTGAAGGTCGGCACAACATGGTGGGCTGAAGGTCCTGTATTGTGCTGTACTGTTCTATGGTTCTATCTGTCAGTAATTCTCTCACCACCACCTCTGACCTCGCTTATAAAGGGTGCATAATTCCATAATACTAATCATGTGCATGAAACCAATTCCAGCCACTCTACAATGGAGGGTTTCGACCGGAAGCGTTGACAATTCCTCCCACCGATGCTGCTCGACCTGCTGAGTGCCTCCAGCAGACTGTTTGTTGCTCCAGGTTCCAGCATCTTGTTTCCCCAGCTACTCAATGACAGTCTCCACATACAATTGATGGACAAATGATCCAATCATTTCCTTTCCATTCAGGACTTGCAGTACCGCTGCAGGCAGTCTTTTGGTAAATGATTATCTGACTGGTGGAAAAATAGAGTGAATTAGGTGGTAACGTGTTTTTTATGTGTTTAAGCAGCACTGGAGCACCGCCAACATACATGAATCAAGCAGTGAGCCTCCAGGTAACAACTGGACCTGCCACTCCCTACACGGGCCAAGTAGGACTGAGCACCGACATGTCTGCCTATCAGAACACTACCGTCAGTGCATCTCTGGCTGCAGGCTATCCCATGGCCTCCCAAGCTCAGCCTCTCCCTCAGCAACACTCTAACTATTTTCAGCAGCCGCTGCTTTGAAGCTTGCCTCCTGGTGCACATCTTCAGACAAGTGTACTGGTTTCCATGTTATTGTGCTGGATGTTGCCCTGGTGAGGTTTAACGTGATGCTACAAGAAGAACTGCGCCAACGCGTGAGCTTTACATTTGAGATTTCCCTCCTCCACCCCCTCCCCTCCCAGGGCATTTGTAGTGGGCTCTTTTCCTTTTCTCTCCCTGTATTGTGTCCTCTTAATGAAATGGGTGCAAATTTATTTTCTAGTCTTTTGTTCCCCCCCCCCTCTCAGACCTGTGGATCATGAAGTTCATTTGCTCATGGCCACACCACGAACTCACCTGTTCCAGCTGAACATTGTGGGACCAACGTGTACCCACCTGTTAAAATGAGCATCCCCCTTCCCAGCCTGTCAATGCAACTACAAAACATGACTCTCGTGATTTACCCTGGCTAAGTTCTTGTGCGTTCTCGGAACCAGATGGAGATAGTGAGAGGTGTAACATCAACTGGAAGTGACGTGGCTGTTTCCATCCCTGCCTGGGTTATTGGATTGTAGTCTCCACAGTGATGACTCCCAATGTCCCATTCAGTTCTGGACTGTGGGAGATTATGGGTTTTATCCCCGATTGCTTTCCACCTGTTCTCGGTCTTGACCAAGGTTCTGGAATTCATTTGTTGTGTCTGATGTTGCCCTGGTCGCTGCTTTGTCATAATGAACAGTGAGCTGACGGAGGTTTGGGCAGGCGGAAGACGGAGAATAAAACTAACCGTGAAGGTGCAGCCCTCAAGTTACCCAAAAGCAAAATTAAAAAACAAATTCTTTTAACACCCAAAGTATCGTCATAAATCATTTCATCTGGAATGGGGAAAGGATTGAGTAAAGCAGTAGTGATGAAACATCGAGATGATTGTGTTTTGAGCACGTTCTGGCCTGGGTTCGTGGTCCAGTGGACATATCATGGTCTGAATTCATGGTGCATTACTTCATGGGCTAGGCAACACTGCCCTATATCCTCAACAGACTCAAGATAGTTATGTGCATCATGATTCTACCCCTGTGACACCCATAGTATTGAATTAACTGATTTTGTTTTATTGATCTGTGGCTCTCATTGTGCATGGGAAATCCAAATGAGCACAATCTTTTGTTTTCCTGTTTTTTTGATTGAAATTTCATGTTTCTGTCCCTTGTGATTAGTGATTTACAGTTCACTGGACAAATACAGCCCACCCCCTGCATCACCACCAAAATCTGCAGCACATCCTGCTTCCCTGAGCTAAATGCTTTGACCAATCAGGAAAGCCACTTAACAGGGTCACAACTTGTCGTATGTACTTGAAATGGTCCATCCACCCCAGTAAATGTAGTGATCATCCCTTTATTCTTTTAACTGTGTTCCTCCATGGACTTTGTAAGGCATGCCTGAGTCTAAACTGCAAACCTACAGGAGTAAGTTCAGAGGAGGCTTTGTGGAGCTGAGGAGCAAGGAGGGATACTATAATCTTGGCTTTTAGCCAGTGGAGCAGGGAAAGTGCAACACCTGTGGATCTATTTCACCACCTCCTGACTGAAATTGGCTAACGTGACTCTTATTAGGCCAGCTTTTGTACCCTCTTTCCCCTACCCAAAATAATTATGGTTACACAATTACCATTGGGAGTATGAACTGCAGTCTGATGTTCTTGCAGAGGAAAGCCTGGGTTATTGGATGTAGTAGATGAGGGGGAAAAAAATGTCAGATAATGGTGTTTTAAGGTTTTAGTGGCGAGTCCTGTATGCAATCAGTACAAGACAGTGAGAAGCAACCCATGCCCCACTGAAAAAGGTGTCTGAGTTAAGAGGAGCAGATTGTGTCTGAGTCTAGTGGAATCTTACCAATAATATGCAAGACTCCACAAAGTCCTTTGCCAACCTACTCTACCACCACCACCTCCAGAATACTGGATTTCAATTGTGATTTTAAGTGTAGTTCCAAGATCAAATGTTGTGTGACCCTTAGTTGGCAGGCTGTCTGTATAATACACCAGTTCTCCAAAAGATTGGGGGGTGGTTCTTTGAAATGTTTGTCTTTTCAAAAGAAAATTGATAATCATTGCTCTTGAGTGCTTTCTGCAATTGCAGTTGTTTTTTTTTGTCAATGTTGGAAGTTGCTGCTGTATCCTAGTGCCACCACAGATGGTCTGTGTACGTTCATTGTATTGTGCACTGACTGGGCAAGGATAGCTCTTGCACTCTTAGGAGATTCCCCAGTGCTTGTGTGGCCAATCAAGGCACAAAGACCCCCTTTTAAATGATCTTCACACTTTCCCTTTCTGTCAATGTCCCCCATCATAAAATTTTAAACTATTTCTTCTGATTATGAACAATTTCATACCCCACTAATGGGTGCCCCTCCTAATCCCAGCACATATCCTTCTGTCCCTTTCTGGCTCGCGTACATAAAACTAGCTTTCCCTTAAATCCACCTGTGCTAGTAGCCTCAACGGTAATGAGTTATACATTCTGCTGCTTTAGATTTATGTGAACATGTATTTATGGCCTCAAATTTGGTATCTCCCAATATTTAAATTAAGTCATTGGACCTTTGGATGTTCTCTTGAACTTTGAATTCAGTAGACTAGGCTGGAAAAATATCACAATCTGAGGATTGTTGTAAAAATGTCACTGTCAAACTTTTACTTCCCCTGCCGTTTTAAATCCGCTTATTTATATTAAGCAGCTACTTGTATTTAACATCAGCACAATAAGATGGAAACCAACCAATCTCCCCCATGCCCAATTAATTCTATTATAATGTATGTTGAAGATTTGTTTATAGTTGTATTTTACTTTATTCCTTCCTTCCTTCCTTCCCCATAAAGAGAAAAATCCTGCTGATTTGGGCTGTTTTCTCACTCTTTGACAGTTGCTTTTGTGTGCGTGATGCTCGATCGTTTTAATTGGGAGTGTGGGATTACTTTGTTTTCACACCCGTACAAGAACCTTTAGTTTAATTCCTTCACTGAGTGCTGTAATATCATAATGCAAGATGTCAGCAAGAATGACGCACACTATTGGCTTGTACTGACATTTACTAGGCTTCAGTTGCCTTCCAGTTCTTTCAAATAATAAAGGAATTAATTTTTATTTAAAATAAAACCAATGAGTGTGTACTTTTTTGCATGTTTCCTGGCAGTTTTAGATGAGATTAATGAAGAAACATCTTGGTGGATGTAGATGTTTGGCAGGACCAAATGTGTAAATTATCCAGCAAATTGTGAGGAAGATGCAAAATCACAAAACAGGATCAGTAGGCCCCCCGATCCTGTCCTGCCATTCAGTATGATTGTGGCTGATTTATGTTGGCCTCAACTCTTCTATTGCCAGTTCCTTCAAATCTTTATCTTGCTCCACCTTAAAATATATCTAATGATCTGACCACCACCCTTGGGAGCAGAGAATTTGAGAATCACTACCCTCTTGAGAGAATTTTCTACACAAAAGTGACCAACACCTTGTAACCATGTTCACGACTCTCCCAGTGAAAATATTTCTAAATGGTAGTGTAGCGGTTAGCGTGACCCAGGTTCAATTCTGGCTGCTGTCTGTAAGCAGATTGTATGTTCTCCCTGTGTCTGCGTGGGTTTCCTCTGGGAGCTCCAGTTTCCTCCCACATTCCAAAAAGACATACGGGTTAGGAAGTGGGCATGCTATGTTGATGCTGGAAGCTTGGTGACACTTGCAGGCTGGCCCAGAACACTCTATGCAAAGATGCATTTCACTGTGTTTCAGTAAAGATCTTATAAATGCATATTCTAAATCCACATACTCTAAATACCTGGAAGACATTGCTAAATGCAATTAGTATTGCGCCATCGTTGGCCTTGTGGAAACAATATCTTTTTTTCTTTAGTTCTCAAGTCCCTGAAGAAAATTAAAATTGGTACTTCATAATAGGATTTGAATTCCTTAACTAGAAATACCTGATTTTGATAAAACACCAAATCTGAATTAAAAATTTAAAAATTAAAACCCCATCCACATTAAGAACTCAATTTTTAAAAAATTTTATTTACAGCATAGTAACAGGCCCTTCCGGCCCAACGAGTCCACGCCGCCCATTTTAAACCCCCAAATTAACCTACCCGTACATCTTTGTAATGTGGGAGGAAACCCACGCAGACACACGGGGAGAACGTACAAACTCCTTACAGACAGCGATGGGAATCGAACCCCGATCGCTGGCGCCTTAATAGCGTCGTGCTGCTATGCTACTGTGCTTACAAAGGGAATGGTTTAAACTGGCATATCACTGCTGGTAAATTGAGACATAAATTCCTGAAGTTACATTTTATGTGACTTGATTCTTCCATTTATTTTGCAAGACTCTGGTTAAAGAAATCTGAAACTGATGCTATCATCGCACTATTATCAACTTGAATCCCTGGGGAAAGTGTTGAAACTGAATGTTGAGGGGGTCTTTAACAGCGGTCTGAGATGCCTCCCTCCAGTAAAACTTGAGCAATAAGCATAGTGCTCAATCTTGAATTGGGACATTCCAATCGATTCCTGAAAGTGGCCAAGCAAGTCAAGGTGGTAAAGAATGTATGGCATACTTGCCTTCATTGGTCAGGGCATTTGAGTATGCATTTAGAAGTATTTTCAATAGTGAGAGTTGCAAACAAGTCAGGAAATCATGTTGCAGCTGTATAAAACTTTGGTAAGGCAGTACTTGCAGCATTGTATACCGTTCTGGTCACCCCCATTACAGGAAGGAAGTGGATGCTTTGGAAAGGGAGCAGAAGTTTGAGGATGCTGCCTGGATTGGAGGGTATGAGCTAATAAGGAGGTTGGACAAACAGGTTACTTTCTCTGGAGATTCAGAAGCTGAAGGGAGAGCTGATAGAAGTTTATAAAATTATGGGAGGCATAGACAGACACATCTTTTTCCCAGGGTTGAAATGTCTGATACTAGAGGGCATGTATTTAAGGTCGGGGGGGGGGGGGGTGGAATTCAAAGGAGGTGTGCAGGATAAGTTTTTTTTAGTGGTAGGTGTCTGGAATGAGCTGTCAGGGGCAGTGGTGGAAGCAGACATGGCAGTGACATTTAAGAGGGGCTTATGGATCATGTGCAGGCAGAAGAAATTGGTGTTTTGGATCCTCATGCCAAATTAAATGGAGTAACCAGGTACAGCTAGATCAAGGTCTGTACAGTGGAATGCATTTGAAGAACCTTATCATTTAGAAATAAACTGGGGTTTCTAAATATGGAATGTAGGGGGTGTCAAGGGTAGTAAACACAAAAAAAGGGGAAGTTTTAATGGAGCACAATGCTGCAAAAAACTGAAGTACATAGAAAATAAGGTGAAATTAGGAATGCAAACAATGTTGGGGAAAAAGACACCTGGCTAGGAAAAATCCAAAGATTTAAAATACAGGGGAAAATGTAGGATATTACCACCAAAAAAAATCCAAGTGTGAAGGTAGATCGGGCACG